>NC_065513.1:32249242-32487144 GCF_006386435.1 Epinephelus moara | reverse complement strand
GCTTCCCTTCACTGGTTCCTGTACAGCAGGGTCGGTCTTTGTTTCACTGTCATAATCATTAAAAAGCAAAAGCAGCATGTGTATACATTCAGTAGGCTATATCTTCAGTAGCTAGCTAGCTAACCCTACACTTTTCAGGGTCTGATTTTGGTTTTGGAACAGGGAAGAAACGTATATCTTTTTCCAACCTCTCCAGGTAACGTGTATCATTAATACACGACGTGCCCCAGACACAACATTTAGCCCCAAATCCACAAAACCAGCCTGAAAATGAAGGAAATCTGAAACGACTGCATTAGAGTCAATGGAGCACAGCTGTGTTGTTGTCGGACCCTGGTCTGAGCCGGTCCAATGCTACATTATGATTGGTCAGTCTGCATCCAGGGGCAGGACTTAGCCAAGGGTCAGTTCTTCTACACCACTCTAAACAATAGTTGCCAGTGGCGACACAGTGCAACTTACTGTGTATGTTTTAAAGCTGTAAGGAAGAACTGATATCTGGGAAAACTGTCATTTTATCTGGGTGTGAAACTACTTTAAAATTTATGAATAAATTACGTGGTATCGGATCGGTGCTTAGTACTCACCAGTACCCCATCCAGCCTTTTAAGCAGTGTTGGAGGCCTTTCCGATTCTGGTATCGGTATTGAAACAACTCTATTTTTCTTGATTTTAAAAACATGATTGGGACAAAAGATCCTGAACTCATTCGCTAAATCAAATTATTATGAAATTATTTTATTGTTGAATGGATGTTTCACAATTTGAAGGGCTCAAATTAGTCAAAATGGGCTAAAAATGCTTCACCAAAAGAAATTGATTTAATGAAAACATCAGAACGAGATGGTACAAGATACAGACTAAGCCAAACTGTACATCTGTAAAAATCCAACACTGCAATGGCTAAACAATCCTTCAGCTGCAGCAGTGGTCATTATCAGGAATGTTCATTATGATTGTTGCTGTTAATCACAGGATGGTCCCCACACACACACAGACAGACAAACACACACACTCTGACTCGTCTTGAATGACTAAAAGTGAATCTTCTCATCCTGCTTGTTTCTGGAGACGTCACCCAACCACACTCACTGCAGCAGCTCAGAGTTCAGTCATTCCTTGCTGTCAAAGCACAGGAAACACCGACACACCACACACAGATGTGTCCAGCATCCATCTCCATCATAGCTCCACCCGTTTCTTCAGGATGATTTCTCGCACCAACGCTGTGACCTCTTGTCGAACGCTCTGCATGGGCTCGTCTGCTCGCCAGAACCGCACCACTTTCCCCTCTGGGTTCACCAGAAACTTCCAGAAGTTCCACTTGGGAATCTTCTGCACAGAATCTGAAACACAGCACATAAGCATGCACTCATTAAAGCTAAGTTGGTAACTTTTATTAAAAGAAATATGATGCTATATTTGTTGACACTGTCATACAGCCTACTCTTTTGCCTTCTAGCATTTCTAACGGCTTTACTGCACATGAACATTAACAACCAATCAAAGCTGAGGGGTCTTTAACGCAGCTATCATGTCAAACTTCTTTTGAGGTCAAAGTTCTGTTACTGCATTGTTTATTTCTCTCCTCAAATATTTTCAGAAACACTTAAGTGTACTGTTGAGCTGAAAAAAATGAAAGGTGGCCCAGCCATTGCCGGTAGTACTTTGATCGACCATTTCCAGCATGGCAGCCAAGTCATAAAGTTTCCCCTTTTACAGCTAAACAGTACACTAAAATATCTTGATATATATTTGATTAGCCCTGCCTAAAGAGTTTGACTGTACGTGAACAGTGATTGACACAGTTGACAGCTGCTTTAAAGACTCCGATTGGTTGTTTTCTGTTTGCAATAGTGAATTCTAACAAACGCCATTAGACGCAGCAGGAGGAGAAGGGACACAGCCTTTCTGTCTCATGTACTGCTTTCACAATATAATGACAGTTTCAGCAACTATGACAAAAAACATTTTAATAAAAGTTGCAAAACGTAGCTTTGATGGTGCATCTTACAACCTAAATTCACTGACAATGCTCTGCTTGTCCTCACGTCCAGAGCTTCTTATGAACCAACTTGTAAATAACAATTATTGTTCCATTCTTACAGTATCTCATATAGGTGAGTACACCCCTCCCATTTTTTGGAATATTTTATTATATCTTGTCATGGGACAACACTATAGAAATGACACTTTGATATAACTTAAAGTAGTCAGTGTACAGCTTGTATAGTAGTATAGATTTACCTTCCTCTGAAAAGTACTCAAAACACAGCCATCAACATCTAAACAGCTGGCAACATAAGTGAGTACACCCCACAGTGAACATGTCCAAATTGTGCCTAATGTGTCAATATTTTGTGTGTCAACCATTATTATCTAGCACTGCCTTAACCCTTTGGGCATGGGATTCACCAGAGCTCACAGGTTGCTTCAGGAATCCTCTCCCACTCTTCACCAGAGCTCACAGGTTGCTTCAGGAATCCTCTCCCACTCCTCCATGGTGACATCATGGAGCAGATGGATGTGAAGACACCTTGCGCTCCTCCACCTTCAGCTTGAGGATGGCCCACAGGTGCACAGGTGAGTTTAGGGCTGGATACATACTTGGCCAGTCCATCACCTTCACCTTCAGCTTCCTCAGCAAGGCAGTTGTCATCTTCTAGGTGTGTTTTGGGTCATTATCATGTTGAAAAACTGCATTGCAACTCAGTTTCTGAAGAGGGGCGATCATGCTCTGCTTGGAATTCATGTTTCCTTAAATGAGCCGAGCTCCCCAGAGCCAGCAGCACTCATGCAGCCCCAAACCATGATGCTGACACCACTATACTTGACTGTAGGCAAGGGACAGTTGTCTTGGTGCTCTTTCAGCATGTGTGGCACCTTGGTGAAGAGCACCAAGACAACTGTCCCTTGCCTACAGTGAAGTATAGTGGTTTTCCAACATGATAATGACCCGAAACACACCTAGTAGATGACAACTGCCTTGCTGAGGAAGCTGAAGGTGAAGGTGATGGACTGGCCAAGTATGTATCCAGCCCTAAACTCACCTGTGCACCTGTGGGGCATCTTCAAGCTGAAGGATGAAGAGGCGCAAGGTGTCTTCACATCCATCTGCTCCATGATGTCATCATGGAGGAGTGGGAGAGGATTCCTGAAGCAACCTGTGAGCTCTGGTGAATTCCATGCCCAAAAGGGTTAAGGCAGTGCTAGATAAAAATGGCTGGCACACAAAATATTGACACTTTAGGCACAATTTGGACATGTTCACTGTGGGGTGTACTCACTTATGTTGCCAGCTGTTTAGATGTTGATGGCTGTGTTTTGAGGACTTTTCAGAGGAAGGTAAATCTATACTACTATACAAGCTGTACACTGACTACTTTAAGTTATATCAAAGTGTCATTTCTATAGTGTTGTCCCATGACAAGATATAATGAAATATTTCCAAAAATGGGAGGGGTGTACTCACTTATGTGAGATACTGTATGTCTGCCTAGTCTCATACAGCCAGACTTATCTCGTGGTGTTGTCTAACTGACTCAATTGCATTTTTAGGTGGTTGCAGAAATATCATAATAAAATCAAACCTGAACCTCATAGCAGGTGATGTCATTGTTTAGTTATGACTTGTAACTCTGCATAATAAATAATTCCCCTTTTGGATTTCTTTAATGACAGTGATTGACATAGGTGATATATATATCAATTTACAGTCTGTCGAGATATAGTACTTTTAACTAGTACTGGGAAAGTATTTTGATGAAATGACCAGGTGTTCCTGAAAATTTAACACAGTGGAAAATCAAGATAGCTCATCACATTGATGCAAAAATATTGACTACAATATAAACTGTCTGACAAATGATGTTATGTATCATCTAGGGTTGCAGCAGTATGCTGGTTTCACGGTTCATAGTTGTATGGAAATTGATGGTTAACAGACTGTGTACATTTGCTTATATGGCATTGAAAAAAGTGGAACTGGGCAAAGAATCTTACCTGCGCATGCTCCATTCCTCCTCAACAACCTGTCACACATTTTACTTCCATCTTTAAAAAATGGTTTGAAGTTTCAGTGATAATAAAGCATCTGTTCAACCAAAAAACTTTTTTATTCCTTTAACGGTCATTGTAACTGATAATGTTAATTATATAACTTTATTGTATCATATTCCATGATACCATGAAACCTTGATATTTTCTGAGATGGTTATCATACCCTGAAAATCTCATACTGTTGCAACCCTAGTGTCATGACACTAACATTCACACTTAATATGACCACAGTTCAGACAGAAGGATAGAAAACTCTTAAACTTTACATTTCTGAAGTCACTTTAACACTATTATCAAAAATTGATTATTTCTGCAGAGCTGTAAGGTGCAACATTAAGATGTCACACCATAAGTAGGTACTTCAGAATCACTAACAGGTATAAACCCAAATTTAAACCAAGGCAGGCATTAATAAATACCAGATTTTCCATTTCAATTACATTAGGAGTTCACAGACTATGTTCTCCAAATGTTCTTCCAGATGCATGTCTATAAATATAAGTTGAACCTTTTCATTTTGCTTCTGAGGAAGCATAATTATGTATTTTGTATGCAAAGACTTTTTCATTATAAACTGAATAATATTGGCTAAGTAAGAAAAGAAAACTGGGCATCTGTGCTTTATATGCAGAGATTGGCCTCTCATAAAGATTAGATAGTGAACTGATGTGAAATTTGACGGATTACTTGATCTTAAAATTGATCTTTAGCTGCGGCCCTGTAGAAAAGTGTGGTGCAGTGAAAGTTAGGTCCAGAGTGTACTTCCTGTCAGACAGCTGCCTAAGTTTAGCCATAAATCACCCAGCCATAATTTTATCACAAAAGTAATGCAAATACAGACTGATCATAGTGCTGGGGTACTTTCCCTGCATGTTTTTGTGTTCTTAGTGCGCCATGGTGCACATCAGACAGGGGTGGTTAGGTGCTGACCTGTGAGGAACTTGAAGGCAGGGTCAGCCTCTGAGCCCATTATTTTGATCCTGCTGAAGAAGGGGAAGGTGACGCCATAGGTGGACTTGGCGAAAGCCTCGATGTCCCGGCTGGTCCCTGTCTCCGTGTCCCCGAACTGACCGCAGGGGAAGGCCAGGACGTTGAAGTGAGAGGTGCCCAGCTCCCGGTGCAGCTCCTGCAGAGACAAGTAGTTCGCCTCCGTCTGCTCGCTGTGACTCGCCACGTTTACAACCAAAGACGCCTGCACAGGAGAGGGAAACACAGGGTGTGATTACTTCTAAAATACTACAATAAAAACGTCTCATGCATTAAAACACAAAGTCAGCTGACGGTGGATAAGCTGGACAGAGTTTGCACAGATTTCTCCTCATGCTGACAGGACTGGTGATGATGTGGACTTACTTTTCCTCGGTACTTCTCCAGAGACACCGTCCTCCCCTTCGCGTCTTTCGCCTCGAAAGAATAAAAATCTGTTGGCTTTCTGGGCTTCATCAGCTGAGTCTGCAGGAGGAACAAACACCCGACACCCACTGTCATGCTCAGCAGCACCCCTAACTTCTTCGCTTTAGGGTTGGAGGACTTGGTAGGGTAGCCCCCTAAGGCCTCCATCTTGGAGGGGGAAGAAGGAGCTGAGGACGGAGCGGGGGCTCCTGGAGGAAGTTTCTGGGCGGATCAGTGGAAAACAGCTCAGTAAAGTTAGGGAACATTATGACAGGAAGCCTGGTGCTACTTCCTTTGAGACAAGGAGAACATTTAGAGCAGGGGTGTCAAACTCATTTCAGTTCAGGGGCCACATGCAGCCCAGTTTGGACCAGTAAAACCACTGCGTAATACCCCTTTTAAGTGTGAAGAAGTTCATTCTGAAAACGTCCATCCATTTACAAAACAAATGATCAACAGCCTGCAATATCCCCAGAAACATTATGTGCAAATTCAACAGTATGCCTCATTTTTTTCACATTCACTCAGTCTACCACTCACTGTCATTACATGTGACTTTTTCCATACTTTTCCATTAAAGTTGAAGCTATTGAAGAAGCACGTTAAATCATCCCCTGCCTTACAAACCATTTACAGTCTGAAGTCTTGTCAGTGCATCACCAGCAGTATTCCACCCATATTGTTTTAAGACAAAAGTCTGACACAGATTCTTTTGTACCGAAGCTGCTGGTTGACATGTTTTTGCACAGTGTTCAATATCTTTAGATATGACCACAGTAAGTATTCATTGTTATTTCAGAGAGCTGTATTGTGGTCATTTCACAAGAAGTATCCACTCACCGTTCACACTGTTCCTGAAAACTCTCAGTCTTCGCAAGTGCATCAACATTAGGTGTGCAAAGTCATCTCGTGGGCCAGATTGGACCCTTTGGCGGGCCGGTTCTGGCCCCTGGGCTGTATGTTTGACACGCCTGATTTGTAGTTTGCACTGCGAGAGCCTTGGCCTGTTTACTGGGAAAATCTGCATTTTGGTATCTACAGTTATATTAATAAAAACTCAAAGAATTTAAAGAAAGAAAGTATTTATAAATCCAAATTTAGCCATTTAAACCTTTATTTAAGTGTTTGAAAGTGAAACTAAACAGTACATTGAGCCCGTTTTAACAGCAAAAACATTTTTTTAAGTTTATTAAGTCTTTAAAATGTAAAGATTTGTCCTGGCTCTGACATTGTTGTGTTTGTATGAAGATTTCATGTTTCAAAGCCTGAGCCCTGCAGCTCCTCCCTGTTGTGTAGCCTTCTATGTCTTCAAGCGCCAATGCTTCAGAGCACAGAGAAGTATTTCAGATGAACACGTAGTATTTTCCGGATGATGTTAAACCCTTTTTACCTTGAGTATAATTTCTAAGATAAATGTTGAACATGTTTGCTGTTGTGTTTTTGAAATATGGAGTGAGAAAGCATGTTTGATCAGCGTTAAAGGTCATCAGGGGCATAAATATAGACAGTGCAGGCAGTGTGGTTGGATTGGGGGCCCGTGGGGTGGGGGGTAAAGTTGGGAGAAGATCAGGCATCATAGGTACATTAACAGCAGCCAATGTGCACTCAAACTGTCCACACCAGCCTAATATTAACAGATAAATAAATGAATAAATGAAAATAAAGAAAAAGTAGTATATATTCAGAATGACAAATAATTTTCATTTTTGCTTTCTGTCTCCTCAGGCACAAAACAACGCCTCCTACAAGCGGTTCAGGAGGAGGATCATCCGGCGGAGCAGCAGTGATAGAGATGGTCCCGCAGCCAGTACACCTCTGGCCACTGGGCGGCAGCATGAGCCCAGCTTTGAGTTTGATACAGTCTGTCAGAGGCTGGAGCTGGATTCTCCACCAAGACACCATGAGACAGCACAGAAAGTCCTGAACGGACACAGTCAAGGTAATTAAAACATCACACCACCTCATAGAAGAATGAAGACCTGCCTGTCTGTGATATTCATCAAACACCCACCACACACACCATCAAAGACAGTTATCGGAGGGGAATTGCCCAAACTTTCTTTAAATGACTTTGCTATTTTTGAGAAGTACAGGCCTGCACGCAAACATGATTTTAAAGTTTTAATCACTTAATTTAAAAAATGTTTTGGTCTTTGCCACAATCCTACTGTAGGCCTCAATAAACCGACTGCCTTAAGTTCCACCTACAGGCTATGTTAGAGGATGAAAAAGGCTTTTTACAGGGCATAGGCTTCATTGTTTTTATAATTAATATAAAACACTGCAATAATGCTACAAAATGCTTGTGTAATTTATATGTCAATATATTGACAGCATGCTTCAGATGTTACACCCAAGGGGTCAGTGTTGCATGTCACAGCTGAGCAAGCAGCTGTAAGTACCATGCCTCAATATGTTGATCTTACAGTATGACATCATATTTCATGGCTGATTGTTAAAACAGTATCAGTTTTTATTAGAATAAATGAAAACAGGCTGATAAATCACCAGCAGAATCTGTTTAATCTCCTAAAATGGTGCCAACATTGAATCTGTTATCAGTCAAAATGTCAGATTTAATTTTGTTTTGTTGTTAGAATACATAAAATTACTACATGTACTCCATTACTGAACAACTGTAGGTAATATCAGGGCTACAAACCCTCATGCATCCACTCTGTGATCATCAGCATTATGTGCTACTGTCTCACTGTGTGGATTCATCACAGCACTGTTTTGTGATGTCATGTTTTCTATATATTTCTATATATATCATCTCTTCTTCTAGTGTTGGTGGGAGGAGCGTCCCACTGTGGGGCCATCACACCACCAAACACACCACATACCTTCACTGCCTCAGGAATTGCCCCAGAACAGGTTTGTTAAGGAACTTGTACCTGTGCCACTGATTTTTTTTTCTTTGTTTTTTTGCCTGCACTAAAACAAAAGATGTTTCAGTATCAAGATCAAGATCAAGATCAAGATTAGCTTTGTTGCCCTACAGATTGGGAAATTCATCTTGGGCCATACAGCCATACTGCAGCCATAGAAATAAAACATACAACATAGTACATAGACAAATCAACATTATAGGTTTTATAGCAGGTTTTACACTTCCTGGTGCAGGCTGTCTTTATTACATGATCATACCAGTGATAATGCTGAAAAGTGTTCGACAAGACCAGGTACAAAACATAACCCTGTTATACCCACATGTACAGTACAGCTAGGATAGAGATAACACCAGCAAAATACTATAGATGAAACATGGCATGACTGTCAGAAAAAGATGTGTTTGAAAAATGAATATAAACATCACGTAAAGACTAAATCTTAAGAGAACATTTTTATTGCAGGGGTGGGTGTGGAGAGCTGCAGTTCAGGAACCTGGAAATGGTCAACAGGCTGGTACAGCATGAATGTTTCTCCTTTACTACATTCTTACAGTGCTTTAAGACCCCCCCCCCCCCCCCCCCCCCCCCCCCCACACACACACACACACACACACAAAGATGATTGCTTATCTGAATGACCTGCAGCGCAATAATGCTGTCATACAAGGAAACAAGAATTAATGGCAGAGAGTGAAAATTAATGCAAACCAGTAAAGCAAAGATGCATTGGTTTGGATGTGAAACTTTGTGTACATGTTTTGTGTAACTGTGTTTTATGTAATATTTTTCCATCTCAGGCTCTGATGAGAGAAGACGTGCTTTGCAGCCGTTTGCTGTTCTGGAAGAAGCTTCTGTGAGTCTGCAGGGAAAGTCAGTGGTGAAGCTGGCAGCACCGTCGCTGCTGGACGACTACTGTAAGAGAAGATAAAAATCCTGCAAAAGAAAACTGAGTCTATGTTCTTTTTCTGTGTCTGTGTTTGAACGGACAAGGCTGGTGTTATTCTGGGTTTCTTATTGTTGGTTTTTTTGCATTTTTTTCTTTTGGTCAACAAATCTCAACCAAGACTGACTCTCAATACTTTTCGCTCTATCCATCCTTTCTGTGAAACTCAGCCTGAAGCCCAGAGTTTTCATGTTACTAAAATACTTGGAAATGTTCTAAAACAGCTGGACACTGTTTCTAGCAAACACTTTTTAAACAGGAGGAAATTGCTTGATTACAAGTCCTCTGTATTTTTTATGAATTTGTGGGTTTAGGCACTTAAGGGAAAGTTTAAATTCTAAAACTTTATATTGGATGGACATTTTATGAGCTTATTTCAATATTTTTTAACTGACTTTGACTGACAAATTTGACTACTCTTAGGCCGATTAAACAATAAAAAAAAATAAAGCCACAAACAGAAATGTATTAGTGTCACTGTGAAGAAGGCTCTGAAACAGGATTTAGAGCTGCATGTTGGGAAATAAAAATATAATGAAACCATTACCTGAATAAACAATATATATATGCATTGAAAAAAGAAAAAGGGAAAAAATAAGAGACTTTATTTTTAGTTTCTGGGAAAAATTAACTGATGGTGGTGGGGTGTGTGTTGGTGTCTTCTGTACTAAGCTTTAAAGAATCATCCAGAAGGTCCCACTATTTTTTTCTGACTTCATAAGGTCACATGACCCCGCTGTTGAAAGAAAACAAACATCTCAGACTGTTGTTTTGATTAATAAACACATCATATGTGGCAGAGCATGCTTCTATTATTCTGTAAAGTCTCATTGTGTTGTCAGTACTTGACTCAGCGTCGCCTCTGTAGCCCTTCTCTCTCTCTCTCTCTCTCTCTTCCATCTCTCCCCATTCAGATACTAACCTTCTCGACTGCAGTTGTAATGGTATGGTTGCATTAGCACTGGGCTCTTCTGTTTACCTCTGGAATTCAGAAACTGGTGCTTTGGTGGGATATTTGCACCCGAGTCCACAACCCGCACGAGCACACCATCAGACTCAGTCCATCTCGTGTCTGAGCTGGAGCAGAGACGGCAGAACTCTCTGCGTTGGGACCAGGCGAGGGGAGATACAGGTAAATGCTCTGCAGCTTAAAGTAAATGAGAACAAAGAGGGTGGAAACTGATTCATACAGGCTGTGGTATGGGGGGCCTGTGTGAGGGGAAGGGTAACACCTAGTTGAATCAGCAGGATGACTGTTTGTGGTGTGTCTCTCTTTTTGACTTTGTAGCTGTGGGATGTTGAACACCAGAATATGAGATGTCTGCCGCCACATGTGTCTGTGGTCGGAGCGCTTTCCTGGAAGCAGCAGTTACTCAGCAGGTTTGTGTTCCCACAGCACAAAATGAGAGTTATAAAGAATTTCAATATCATACTTAACTCTGTACACTTCATGAAAGCAGGAATAACATCTACAGATCTGTACTGGTTTAATGCTTTAGCAAAAGGAAATATAGCTGGGGTAAAAACGGCACCACATTAGTATGAATATGAAGTGTATAGTACTCATTGAGGGTAATGATAGTTTCCACCATATTACAGTGGCTCTGTTCTCGGACGTATCCATCACCTTGACCCTCGGGCTCAAACAGCTCTGGTGGGCGCAGCTGTCCAGAAGGAGGCAATCTGCAGCCTTCAGTGGTCACCAGGAGACGACTGGCTCGCCAGTGGCTCCACAGAAGGCCTCCTCTGTGTATGGGATAGTGACATCGCAGGGCTCACAAGGTCACGTCAGCCAATCACTGTCATGAAACAGCCCAGTGCCGTTAAGGTCAGTGTATAGTGTATACTCCAGTATTGGAAATCATGAAGTAATCATTTATATAACACAGCTACTAAATCCATTCAAATATGGTATCTTCAGGTAACTTCTGTCTCCAAAAATCCAAGATGGCGACGGTCAAAATGTCAGACTCAAGGCTTTAAAACAGGAGTTCACAAACCAATGGGTGACGTCACAGTGGCTACGTCCATAGTTTAATACATCCATCCATCCATTTTCTGTAGCAGCTTATCCTATTCAGGGTTGGGGGTGGGCTAGTAGGGCCAGTGGTGTAGTGGAGGGTATACTCAGGTTTATGGGGTATACCCACTTCTTTTTCTATCCAGTTACAGTAAACCCACTTATCAGCTATAAAGCCATTGTAATATAAAGGAGAGTATGCCTACTTCCTCATCAGTAACCTACCTATCTACCTAGCAGTACACCCACCTCATCAACCACTGAGTAAGGCCCCTGCCAACCAGCAGGTTCAGACCCAGAACTCTCTTGCTGTGAGGCGACATTAATACAGTCTAAGTGAAATAGGGGGAGGGAAGACCCTCTGTTGGATGTGTACGATTCACCAGAGTCTACAGCCACACCAGCTGTGGTGGTGTGTTCTGTGGTGATTTGAGCTAATTGATTGAGCTAATGTCAGTGTGCTAACATGCTCAAAATGACACTATTAACATGCTGATGTTGAGCAAGTTATATTTGCCATGTTCACCTTCTTACAGTAGCTTGTTAGCATGCTAATGTTCGATCATGAAGTATTAGACTAACTAAAATTTTGATATGAAAGTGGTGCCAGCCGAAAACGCACTCACTACAATTCACCCTGAGAGGAACATTAGCGTCTGCACCAAATCTCATGGCAATCCACCCAGTAGTTGTTAACATACCTCAGTGGTTGATGATGGACAGCTCCCACACCTAAGCACATTTACGTTTCCTAGCAGGGTAAAGGCACAACCCACCCTACTCTACCTTACTCTGCCTCTGACTGGCTTACCCTGACATTCTTACCCTAACCCTAACCAATCTCACTCCTCTTGCCTAAACCAAACCAATCCAACCTACAAAGATAAGGAGTACTAGCCAGTCAGAAGGAGAATAATATCTGCAAAGGAACACCTTCATCATTCATAAAGGGATGACACAATTGACACAACCTTAGTCATATGTTGCAAACAACTGTGTGTTCTGGTGTATGGCTTGATGATGACTAGTCGTAGCTTGTGCAAACATGAGCGTCACTTCACTGGTTGGTATAGTGAAAGATTTAGCCTAGCTGTTGTTATTCTACAGAGGTTTAAATAATACTGTTAGTTGATCCTGCAGCTATTCACTGGGCGGTCTGCTTAAACCACCACACAATCCGCTGACCATTGTGTGCTTTTGTGTCCATTGTGTTTGTGTTTTTAGGCAATGGGATGGTGTCCATGGCAGAGAAAGATGATCGCCACAGGAGGTGGATGGAAAGATGGAGAACTGAGAATCTGGGACTCAGATTTGGGGACTTGTGTGACCTCTGCCAACACAAACTCACAGGTGCTTAAGGCTCAAAGTTTAGCAGAGATATTTCTACTGTGTATAAAAATCAAGCAGACTATTCGTAATGACTCCTATTGCAGATCTGTTCTCTGAGATGGACTGAGAGGAAGAGATATCTGGTCACAGGTCACGGCCTTCCTCATCACCAAGTCAACTGCTGGTCCTGGGACTTACCCTCCCTCAGCCCCATCTGCCAGCTCACAGGTGAGAGGAGCTAAAATATGATGTACAACTACAGCCCTCAGCACATAGGAATAAATTAACTGCATGATTATATGCTGAGCAATACAGCAGCATCAGTGTGAGAGTTGGATCCTTGCTGAGACATTTAATACACATTTTGTGCTGACTCATTCATGTCCTGGGCTTCTAGTGAATGTGAAACTATGAATTGAACACATCACTACGTTTGGTGTGTCACAGTTTCCTGAGGTATTGCGAATTGTCGGGGGCAAAGACAGATGTACATGTGAGAAACAGCCTTTAAAAATTCTACAAAGATCATTTCAAATATGTGAATGAGTTGAAAAATGTTCAGTAATGGTGTTATTTATTTAAAGATTCAAAGATTGCAGTTGTGTCAGTCTGATCTTGTGTCCATCTCGGCTGCTTTCTGATTGGGAAGATATGTTCTTTTGTTCTGACAGTGAGTATCTGTTAGGCGGTTGTTGTTGCTAGGAGAACTTTGATTTGTAATGTCCTATTTTTTGTATTTCTTCCTGATTTACTGTAGAGTAAGTGTACTGAAATGGGCAGGTTGCCAAAACTTTGTATTTTGATGTGACGCTCATTATAATATGAGTGAAAACAGACAGAGACCATCATGGTCCAGTGTTTTTGACGTCTCGATATGAAATCTTTGTCAAAGTTAGTACTTCTTTGTTACTCTATCATAGTGGTGAAATTAACCATTGACTCACCTCTGTTTAATAAGGGGTTGAAGTTATTTAACATCAACGTTTAATCATGTTGTTTCATTTTCAGGTCATTCTAATCGAGTCCTGCACTTGGCCTTAAACCCCGACGGCACTCAGATTTTCTCTGCTGGAGCTGACCAGCAGTTTATCATCTGGGACACGTAATTATCAATTTCACTGAACATTGTGGGTGAAAGCTCTTATACAAGTGGCTTATTTTCTTGGTAATGTCACTGTGTAGAGAATGCACATTTCCTCTCCGCTTCTCTGAACTAACCACAATGAGAAGCAACAAACCACAGTCAAAGTGGGCAAAGATTTAAAGGTTAAATGACGTGACCGAACCTTTTTGTTTTGTTTTAGTTTTGTTTTACTGCTAATAAGGTTATTTTTTGATGATTTGAAACGGGACAACAGGATTTTCATGTGAAAATAGTACAGAAAATACCTCAGGTTACAAACAGAAGTGTCATCCTCCAGTCACACACGGCTCAGAGTGACTCTGGCATCAACATTAAAAGACTGTGGGGACATCGGTGAAAAATTGTGCTAATGACAATAATTATGTAATTTCTGTAGCACCTTGAAAGCATCAGGCAGAGGGTGTTTTTTCAGTACAAAGGGAGCGACACTCATGCGTCACACCCTCCCAATTTGGCGATCTATTTTGAGCTGCAAAATCTTCCCAGTTCTCCCTTTGCATTGTCTATGCCGCTGCTGCCCTGCATCACTACTGCTGCTCGCTCTCGACCTCCACCCCAGCATCCACCTGCACATTTAATCATCACTCCCAAGTTTCTCATGTAAACATATCTGCAGGGAGTGATGAGGTCGGAGTCTAGACGCCAAACTCTTACTATGTTCTGCTGTTGAAATAAACATTTAAAACGTGAGTTGTCTGACCGAACTGAAATAACATTAACACACGTATAAAATCAACAGCAAAAGACAGGAGAAGGGGGATAATAAAAATATGTTTTCAGGCATGATTTAAAAGCTGAGGCAGTGATGTAATGCTAACAGGAAGACTGTTAAGCCAAGGTGCCAGTATAGCAACAGCTTGATCATCTTCATGACTTTAACCTTGACTTAAGCTGCTTTCTGAACAGCAAGCTGTAAAAAAGATTCACTAATGTACTCTGTAAAGCCCTGCATATAATGAGAAGGATTTCAAAAATGTTTTTCATAACCAGTGGAAAGAAGCAAGACTTTGTGTTCAGGCTCAGGAGAATGTTTTCTCATTGTTGTAGAAGGTTTGATTTTGCAAGAAGCTCACTTTGGAAACAAATAATGTGCACGTTGGACTTATTAACGCTTAGTTATTTATTCATGTAACTTGTAATTAATGTTTTGTTTCATGTATGTTATGCTGTAACCTCCTGAGATATGTAACACAGTAAATATTGCCATATATGTCCCTGATATAATGCCAGTTCCCATGGTGAGTTCAGTGTACCCAGGCTGCCACTACTTGATTTTATCTAAGTTTCTGTGTAACATGTCAGTAGATGCAGAATGACGTCTTCCTGGCAAAGACTTGTGTGTTGAAAGATGTCTCGCCTGCAAATATGTGACCAGACTAGACTTCAGACTTCGCAGAAGACTTTGTGCAAAAGTGTCTGTGGTGAAGACTTCCTTTAAACAATTAAAAGAAAAAAAGAAATATAAAGCAAGACCCCCGTTGAATGTGACACTTCACTTGGTTAAAATGTTCACAGGCACAGAGGTGTGGCTGAGTCGGTGCAAGGTGAGGTTTGTCACCACCAACGTGTGATTCTCAAGGACTATACCACCACACTTTCCATCAGGGTACAGACTGGTGATCAGATGCAGAGTTAATGATGTAAAAAATAAACGTTTAAGAAAACCAATTATTACAGAAGACAACACAAAATTAAAACACCGAGATGTAACAGTAAAAGGTACAGCACAGTGTCTAGTCTGGCTAGTCTGTAGCCCCAAGGCTGGTGAGTGTTTTGTAATCTTGTTGGCATATTTAGATAATTACATGGCATGTCAGTAACTTATAAAACTGCGATGAAAAGTTTCCTGGATCCATCATTTTTACGTCTGACTTGCTAGTAAGTGAAAGCTCACTGGTTCTTTTTGCAGTATCTCTAATGGGGGCATTTGATTGATTGATTTTCCTTTAGTGTAACCATCAAGTCTAAATTTCAATTTGTCTAATATTTAGGGTTCTAATAAAGCTTTCGTTTTACTGGTCCATCTACATCCCATCCCTCACCTATGGTCATGAGCTCTGGGTAGTGACTGAAAGAATGAGGTTGCAGATACAAGCGGCCGACATGAGTTTCCTCCGTGGGGTGGCTGGGCTCAGCCTCAGAGATAGGATGAGGAGCTCAGACATCCGAAGGGAGCTCGGAGTAGAGCCGCTGCTCCCCCTTGCATCAAAAGGGGTCAGTTAAGGTGGTTCGGGCATCTGATCAGGATCCCACTAGTAGGAGGCCCTGGGGTAGACCCAGAACACGCTGAAGGGATTACATATCTCATCTGGCCTGGGGACGCCTTGGGGTCCCTCAGGAGGAGCTGGAAAGCGTTGCCGGGTAGAGGGACATCTGTAATGCTTTGCTCAGCCTGTTGCCCTCGTTGACCCAGCTTTGGATAAGCAGTTAGAAATGAATGGATGGATAAAATACTGACACTTGACATTCCCATCAGCCTCGGCTTTACTTTCTGTTTACTAGGCTACTAATTAGCACATGTTAGAATGCTATAAAGCAAAACTAAGGTGGTGAACATGGGAGACATTATACCTGCTAAGCATCAGCATGTTAGCATGCTGACCACTGTGTACAGACTCATAGAGCAGCTAGCATGGCCATAAAGTCGTGTTACATTTTTAAGAGCAGTGGGGTTTCTTTAAGTATTTTTATATATTGGTTTCCCCCGGGGTGGGGGAGCCCCTCTGTGTAGAGTTTGCATGTTCTCTCCGTGTCAGCGTGGGTTTTCTTCGGGTACTCCAGCTTCCTCCCACAGTCCAAAGACATGCAGGATAACTGGTGACTTTAAATTGTCCGTAGGTGTGAATGTGAGTGTGAATAGTTGTCTGTCTCTATGTGTCAGCCCTGTGATAGTCTGGTGACCTGTCCAGGGTGTACCCCACCTCTCCCAATGTCAGCTGGGATAGGCTCCAGCCCCCTGCGACCCCTAACAGGATAAGCAGTTACGAAAATGATTGAACGAATAAATGGTTTGTTTTCTAGTGTTCATCTGAGGAAACAAAGCAGAGGCTAAGCTCACCCACACTTTATTTTCCTTAAATATTTCTTCTTCTTCATGTATTTTTAGAGGCTGTGGATTGTTCTTTAGTAACTCATTATAAGATTAAAGGTCAAAGGTACACAGTACACAGAAACTTCCAGATTGCCAGTGCTTAAAATAGACTTCAGGGAGGAGCCATATATCGTTATTTTTAGCACCTCACATAAAAGCTGAGCACCTTTCTCCTGGTGTTCAGTTTCATTGTTGAGCCCATTCAAACACCAAACTACACAATAAGCTGTTTTATGTTCACCACTATAATGAGAAAGTTTTTTTAAGTGGTGCAACAGTTTAGTGATACCCAAGCAGGTTGTAAATGTGTGTATGGAATTACAATATAGTGGTGATATCAGAGAATCGTTGTGAGGTAATGAAGTTAAAAACTTCCTGAAACAGGTGAGCACACAACATGGGCACTCCCACTTTCTCCGCCTCTTGCATCACCCCATAGTGTGAGCCTGTTTTATAAACGTCCCAAGGCAGACGAGAGGGAAAGAGGATGTGTTACGTTTTGCAGAACACATTGTCTCCAGGAGAAAGCAAGGATTTTACTGTATGTTTGCCTATGAGACGCAGATTCTGCAGCAACTGGCTCTTCTGGGTAACTGCTGTAACTTTGGTCAAACTTTGACATTGCATTTTATAAGTTGTTTGTAGTTTGAATTACTTAGTTCAGGATTTTACAAGATTATTAAATACAATGACAAATTGTAACAGCTGGCAGTTGATATAATTTTTTTATGTCTAATAAGTTAGAGCCATGCTTGTCGTCATTTTGCATCTCTTTGTAATTGTTTTGTGTGTAATTCTGCTTTTTGTGTCTCTTTGTTGTTGTTTTTATGTTCTTTTGTGGTCGTTTTGTGTCTTTGTGGTTATTTTGCATCTCTTTGTTGTTGTTGTTTTGTGTCTCTTTGTAGTTGTTTTGTGTCTCTTTCTGGCTGTTTTGCATCTCTTAGAGTTTGTTTTCCATCTTTGTAGTTGTTTTGCATCTTTATTTTGCATGTTTGTAGTCATTTTTGCATCTCTTTGTAATTGTTTTGTGTGTCTTTGTTGTTTTTTTTGTTTTTTTGTGGTTGTTTTGCAGCTCTTTGTTGTTTTGTGTCTCTTTGTTGTTGTTTAGTGTCTCTTTTTGGCTGCTTTGCATCTTTTTGTTGTCTTTTTGTGTGTATTTTTGCTTTTTGTGTCCCTGTTGTTTTATTATGTCTTTTTGTTGTCGTTTTGTGTCTTTGTGGTTATTTTGCATCTTTTTGTTGTTTTGCATCTCTTTGTTGTTGTTTTGTTTCTCTTTGTAGTTGTTCTGCATCTCTTTGTTGTTGTTTTGTGTCTCTTTCTGGCTGCTTTGCATCTTTTTGTTGTCTTTTTGTGTGTATTTTTGCTTTTTGTGTCCCTGTTGTTTTATTATGTCTTTTTGTTGTCGTTTTGTGTCTTTGTGGTTATTTTGCATCTTTTTGTTGTTTTGCATCTCTTTGTTGTTGTTTTGTTTCTCTTTGTAGTTGTTCTGCATCTCTTTGTTGTTGTTTTGTGTCTCTTTCTGGCTGTTTTGCATCTTTTTGTTGTCTTTTTGTGTGTCTTTGTGGCCAGTTAGCGCCTCTTTGTAGTTTTTTTGCATCTCTTCGTTTAGCATCTTTTTGCTGTTGTTTTGCATCTCTTTTGTCGTAGTAGTCGTAGTTTTCTTTGTAGAGTAGATTTGTGTCACGTTATAGTTGTTTTAAATCTCTTAGTGGTTGTTTTACATCTTCGTTGTTGTTTTCTCTTTGTTGTCTCTTTGTGATAGCTATTTTACCTGTTGAAAAACTGCAGCAGAACTAATATTTAACTCACACTAGAGATGGAGAGAGCCCGTGCCAAACTTCTTGTTATTATAGCTTAAAGCAGAGCGATCCTATTGTTCTGATTTAAATGCTTTTACAGATTTGACTGTATTTTTATGAAATATTATTGTAGCCTAAGTATGATATGTGGGAAATAATTAACAAAAACAACAGTTCTATTGGATGTGTTGGCCAGTACTTAATGTTAAAGGACTGATTGTGGTCACATGTGCATTCAGCTGTCCATGCACAGGTGCACAGCCATGAAATCAGGCCAGAAACACAGTTACTAACTCAACTATTCTCCCCTCTGTTAATTTCCCCTGCCTCAGTGGTGTGCCATGACTTAGCAGTGGGCCAGGCCATCTCCCACCACTTCCTGGTGCAGAGACCTACGTCCTGGTTCAAAGCCCGCGAGTACTGTCGAAAGCATTATGTCGACCTTGCTGTCCTGAGCACAGAAGAGCAATACTTCACTCTCCTCAATGCCACTGCTGCAAGCAAAATGAGCTTTTGGCTTGGCCTGCAGCGTCAGAGTGTGTCCAGTGGCTGGAAGTGGGTGGACGGGGAGGAGCTGAGCTATGAAGACTGGTACAAGATAAACTATGTAGGCCGCTGTGCAAGTTTGGAGGCGATGCTGAAGAAAGACAAGAAACTGCTGGCACGCTACTGTGACGAGCTGCACATGTTTGTCTGTCAGGGTGAGTAATGCTTCCTGGTTGTACGATTCAGACAGTGGTGCCATTCATTATGTGATGGTATGTGACACCTTGTTTTTTCCTGCTTTTACCTGTCAACCATTATTTATAGAAAAGAGACAGTAGTTCTCACAGAAGCCATTTTGGCATGTCACATTAGGACGTGTAAATAAAAACATCAATAATGGTTGAGTTTCATTTGGCTGCTTCAGTTTCAGGTTTCCTGTATAACATTCAATGTCATGGCCTACTGGACTACATAATATTATAATATTAAAAAACACATAGGAATGCAAAAGATATCAGAATAAAAGAAGATAGTAAGAGCATAGAAAAAAAAAAGTTACTGACCTGGCTTCATATAGCCATTATAATAACATTAGATTCCTGCGATACTGAATCTTAAAGTAGCCGTACCCTAACCCCAACCACTCATCTCTGTGATGTTCAATGTCCTACTGTAAGACCTAACTCCAACAACAAGTGGGGAAACATTTTTCCAGGAAACAGACTCCACCACAAGATTACAGGTGTGGGTTGGCCTAAAACTTTTCTCTGACTTGTTCACTCTGACTCACAGGTCCAGTTTCTCCGCAGCCAGTGAGGGTGGACTCAGTGGGCTCTGATCGAGTGATTCTCAGCTGGAACGTCTCAGCATTTATGCAGATGACACCACACTACTACAATGTGACGACATGCACCAACACATGTGAATCGCTCCTTGTCCCATACACCAATGGCTCTGGCTTTATGAACATCAGTATCTCCAACCTGACTTCAGCCACTGAGTACTTCATTGAGATTTTGGCTTTTATTGTTCGGCCTGACAGTGTCACTGATGGAAACATGACCCTTCAAAGTCACCCAACAGCCTTACAAGTCAAAACAGGTACAAAGGACTCAAATGTAATTCATGTGCTGTGAATTTTGTGTTGCTTTAGGTTTCTTGCATAACAATAATAAACACTTTTGGTAATTCATTCATGGGATAATCGACAATATTCCTTTATTGCAACATCTCAAGGCAATTGAATCGAATGCAACTGGACTTGGTTTTGTCTTAGAAGACGTTTCACCTCTTATCCAAGAGGCCTCATCAGTTCATGCTTGTCTGACTAGGCTGGAAGTAGTCTGACAAACTGGTGTGGAAGCACCCAGGTATTTAACCTCTGGGGAGGTCTTCACAAGGCCAATGATGTCACTGGTTCGTTAGTGCTCCAATGGTGTGTCAACGAGTTCTAAGACAAAACCAAGTCCAGTTGCATTCAATTCAACTGCCTTGAGATAACTATGACCTGGATGAATGAGAATATCCACAGGCCTTTATTGCAACAAAATGGGTATGGCCTTCTACAATTGGAAGATGGGGAAGAAATAGAGACTCGCTAAAGTAAAATAATGAAAAAATAAACAATTAAATAGTGTTATTAGTCCTACTAAAAACCACCACCTTTGTAAGAAATAAAGGTCTTGATACCAATGGCTGGTCAATACTTTAACACACTAAAACAATCTTAAAAAATGATGATCTACATGATGTAACATTGTCTTTTCTCTTTCACAGTGGACTCTATTGGGAGGCAGCACAAAGTCATCATCATCATCCTGAAGCTGTTAAAGCTCGTATCTCTGGCTCCTCCACTCTGGGTTTTCTATCATATCCTGAAAAAAGGCAAGTCTCCCCAACCATATAAAAAAATGAATACATAACATACTCCTCATAATACACAGACATGTGAAATATTTATCCTCCACATGTCGTTCTTTATCCTTCCCCAGGTGATTTCAAGGAGTCAGATCATGACGTCTTACGTGTGGAGCTCTCAACTGAGGAAACAATTGTTGATCTGATCCCTGAGAAAACCAGAGCAGTCGGGTAGGAAGGGAAAAAATAGAAACATGCCTGAGATCAGGGTCTAGGTGACAGAATATTGACATAAAAATGATCCATGAGTCCTATTCATCTTTTGCTTCATTGCTCCATCCTGCTCCATTTTTGTATAAACCAATCTCAGTATTTCCACTAGAATAATTTACCCTGCTGATGTTGTTTAGTTTCTTCTTAGACGCAGAGCCTAGAGGCAGGGTTCACCCTGGACAGGCACCAGACTATCACAGGGCTGACCAATAGATCACACTCACATTCACACCTATGGTCAAGTTAGCATCACCAATTAACCTGCATGTTTTTGGACTGTGGGAGGAAGCCGGAGTGCCCGGAGAAAGCCCATGCTGACACAGGTAGAACATGCAAACTCCACACATAAGGGCTACCCCACACCAGCAGTTATGAAAAACAAATCAATGACTTTTAACGTCCCAGTTCCTGTACTCATCTAACCAATTAGAGCCTTGTTTTGAGATCTGTAATCGTTCACCTTGTTTTGTAGGAACAGGGGTGTCGATGCAAATTTAACACTCCTGCAGCTGCTTCAGAGTAAAAAAAACAACTTTCAGCTACACCTTTGAGAGCTCACTTGTTGCACAGAGGCACTACTGAAAGTTGATATGAATCAAAATTTGTTTGTTTTTGTGGATTAGTTTTAAAACTTTATAGAATAGACTTTACAGCATGCATGCTATACAACAACTAAACACTTAAAATCTTATAACATTCATGTGGCCATAGTGAAACATGTGGGCCTAATTAAATGATAACGGTCTGTTCCTCTACCGTTTCTGTACAGAAACACAGTAAGTGCTGATTTTGATCAGTTTCTTAATGCCTATGACATGGATCAAGATCAACAGAGATGTGAATGTGGGTTACCCACAATATGCAAAGTTATACAACTAAGAAAAGTGCTATTTTCTCGATAAATTTGATGTATTTTATGTCCGTTTTTGGAGCTAGTTCTGATAAGCAACTATGATGTTTAACTGTACACAACCTGTGATGGTCCCCCATGTCTATTTACTATATCCATGGAAAGCAGTCAGTAGAAATTTGAGGGTATTTTTGTGTCATATTTCTTAAATAGTATAGGCTGAGCATGGAGCAATAGGGCAAATGATCTTCAGTGGACACGTGGATGATTGTAGTATCACAACATATCCTCACAAAAGGTTTGTATGATATCTAATGAATTGGCGCCCCCACAAATTACATTACGTACCTAACGTTAAGTTACATAGATGATATGATTAGGGAAGTAAAGTTTCTTTGGTTAGATTTAGGAAAAGAAACATGTTGACTGCCTAAAATAACACCAAATTCACCTGGTTGGTCTCACACCTGTCTCCTGGAGGAAAAACCTGTTGTATGACCCATCCACCACCCCAACCTGCATACTTATGCAGACGACTTATTTCTTTACTTCCATCAGCGTGTTGGTCATGTGATTGCAGATTTCCAAAGTATGTGGGTTATTCACGTCTTACTAGCTCATGTTTGATTGGAATATATAAAAATTTTGGTGTAGTACTTTTCATAGCTACACAGTAGCTTAAAGCTGGGAAACAATGTGTGATCGGCCTTTTAAGGCTCTCCTTTCTGTTAAGATTAAGTTGATCTGTACAACAGCAGTGATTCGAAACATATATCGAACAACATATTCTCGAAACAACATATTCTCTAAATATAATGTAATTGTTAAACTGTAGGTGGCAGTGGTGCAACGTCATGTGACTGCTACTGAGAAAGAATGCATGCTATTCACATACAAGCTGAATCAGCAGCAAGAAGAAGTATAAGCTACTTTTTTTTTTTTTTACTGTTTTTTCTTTTGTTTGTTTGTTTGTTTGTCTGTTTTCATTTTTGTTTGGTCTTTTGGATTCATAATATGACAACTAAAACCTCTCTCAGGGATTATCCACTTAGTTTATTTCAAAGGGCACAAGGTCAGTAAATGTGAATTGGTCCAGAGCTAGCTAAAGGTAAAGTTCATCTGGCCTCCCTGACCTGATGTTACAAAGGACCCTAAAAGTGATCTAAAGCCTCAAGAACATTATTTCAATGAAATTATATATGAGAATATTGTAGTTCAAAATTAAATTTCAAAGAAAGCATTAACGTGAATGTGGCAGCAAATTCTAATAGTATTAGTTATGGCATTTAGCTTTATTTTTATTTTTGCACTTTTATGCTTTTATCAATTTTTTGTTTTTATTTGTTTTGTTATTGTTGTTTTTTCAGTATTTTTTTTTAAACAGTATCTAAAATTTTGGCCTCTAACCACATGCTGATCAAGTCAGATTATCAGTGTTTATTATCATCATCGGGCCTTTGCTGATATTCATTCATTTGGATATTTTGGAGCCAAAGCAAAAATTCACATTTCAAACAAGACTATTAAAATTTACAGTATTGTGACACAAAAAGAAATAATTCTCAGCTTTGAAAGCTAAATCTAAAGCACATAGTGATGTGACAGCAATGAACATGTTTATGTTTATATAAAGAAAGTATTTGTGACAACAAATCTTGCCATTCTCATGTGCCTTGCACCTTTATCTTTAACTTTTTAAGATCTATGGTGCATTTAGGATAATATATAACATATAACATATGTTTTGGGTATTGGACAGTATTGTATTCTACAGTAGAAATGTACTGTGTAAGCAACTTGTTGCTATCTTCGGTAGCTGCTCATGTAACTAAGTGTCAGATGAATAAATATATACTATAAGATGGTTGGCATGACTATTTTTTTCATATTTGAGAAATAATTAAAACAAAAGATTCACATTTTGGGAAAGATGCTTCTTTGTTTGCTGGCGGAGAGTTAGTTGAACAGAATAATGTCATTCTTATGTCTGTACGATGAAGCTACAGCTAGTTAGCTTAGCTTAGCTCAGCTTAGCATAAAGACTGGAAATAGGGGGAAAAAGCTAGCCTTGCTCAATCTGAAGCTGGTGAAATAGACCTTTTTAATTTAATTTAATTTTTAATTTTATATACTTTATTAATCCCCAAGGGGAAATTCAATTTTTTCACTCTGTTTGTCAATTACACACAGGTCCGAACACACACATGCACAAACAGGACCTGTACACCTCGCCTGAATGGGGCAGCGAAGACTGATTAGCCTTCATCTGCAGAAGGGTTCCAAGTGTGGGCTCTCATAATCCACAACCATCTTGAGCTGGTCTTGACTACCAAGGTTATCTCCCTGCCGGCTTACTTCAGATGTTTGGGCTCCTCAGGAGGCATCCTCAGATGAATGAACCACCTCAACTGGCCCATATAAATGCAAGGGAGCAGCAGCTCTACTCCAGATGTCTGTGCTCCTCACTCTATCTCAAGGCTGACCCCAATCACTCTACAGAGGAAACTTGTATCGTGAGCTCATTCTTTCAGTCGCTACCTAAAGCTCATGATCATAGGTGAGGGTTGGAACATACAGTAGATAGACTAGTTAATCAAAAGCTTTTCCTTCCACCTCAGCTCCCTCATCACCACAACAGGCTGACATAAAGCCGGCATCACTGCTAATAGCACACCAAACTGCCTGTCCATCTCACTCTCCATTCTACCCTCACTCATAAACAAGACCCCAAGATATTTGAACTCCGGCTTGAGGGGAGCAAGTCTCTCCTAACCCTGAGGGACCAATCCACCGTTTTACAGCTGCGAACCCCTCAGACTTGGAGGAACTGACTTCCTGACTGTTTCACACTCAGCTGCAAATCGCCCTAGTACGTGCTGGAGGACACGATGTGATAAAACAAACAGAACCACATCATCTGCAAAGAGCAGAAATGCAATAATGAGGTCCTTTCATCCACTGCACCTAAACATCCTGACTATAAATATACCAAAAAGATTTAGCTTTAGGGACAACCCTGGTGGAGGCCTGCACCAACATGAAAACATTCATGTTGGTTATACAAAGACTGGGTGGCTTGTAGCGACGACCCCAGTACCCCATATTCCTGCTGCTCTTCTTTCTGTCCTTGTATTTTTTAAATTTAAAAATCATTCACCTCCACCAGCCTGGTGCCACCTCAACAAATATCTTCCACTTGCTCATGAATTCCTCTGAATCATTATACGAAGTTATTAACACATATTCATTAGTGTAGTTGAAAGGTTTGACAACAGCCTCCAGTTTTAGCCGTTTCACACTGGGCCCACCCACAGTGAACCGTCTGCACACTGATGATGTGACCTGCTTCACATCACAGCCTGTAAATGAAATGGTACTCATGACTGGGAAATGACAAAAAAATGCAACCACAAGGCTTCTACATGACCATAAATTGCATTTATTCTCATGTCATACTTGCATCTATTCTGCTGACGCATGCATTTCCACGGTCAGACCACATCCTCGAGCTCAACACATAAAGATGAGTGTGTGCATCGGGGTGGGTTTCAGAGCATTCACCATCACATCAAAGAGAGAGATCAGAAGAAATGTTCTGCCTGAGGGGTTTCACTGTTTTTATCTCTTGTGTTGTCCTCCTCATTGTCCAGCCCAGTGAGTAATGTATTTTATATATCACAGTCATTTACCTCTGATATCATTTTTATTCATGTAAACATACAGAAAGTAATGCTACTTTCAATATTACAGTGCAGCCAGGGTTGTGTTTTATTTGGATGACCACTTACTGACTAATTCCTCTACTCTTTTGTTAAACTGATTAATGGAGTGTGTGTTGTGTTTTAGGTCATGGTTCTGAGATTATTGGTGGGAAAGAAGTGCAGCCCCACTCGATGCCTTTCATGGCTCTGATGGCGAATCCGATCTGTGGAGGGACACTGATCCATCCAAAATGGGTCCTGACTGCCGCCCACTGTGTTGGGTAAGAACAAGATACATACATTTGAAAAATTGTCAAATCTGATGATATGCACGGAAACTAATTTTAATTTTTACTGATGAAAGATATTATCCACGGGGTTTGAATTTTATGAAATAAAGGTAACCTAATCAGAGACAAAAGCATGTGAAACATATATTGGTGAGACTGCGTTGCATACTGACGTGTCGAACTAATTTATTCTTGTTTTGAGGTGAGTATATGTCTGTACACCACAGTGGTTGTCATTGTAGGGGGCTGCAACTAGATTTTCTGAATGATAAAGGAACAATAACGAACCAAGAGTGCTCCGATCCTAGTACTATTATCAAGATTTAGCTCAGCAAAATATATTCTGATAGAACTAATTAAAGTGCATGATGGACAGACTTCTGGCAGGGAAGAAAGCAAAAATGTCACTTCATGAAACCACAGAGGACACAGGATGTGCTCTTGAGCCTTGTGACATTTGTATCTGCAGTTAAGGTGAACTTTAACTTGATTTTTCACTTGCACAACAGGATATAAGAGAGATACCAGCTACGGTTCCGATAATGTTATTTTAGTAAAGTTCAACCTTGCATGTTTTGTCACTAGTTTCCTCAATACTTCTCTTAGCAAAACAAGCAAAAGATCAAGTTGGAGAGCCACTGCCATCCTGTATGTGAATTTCTGAACAAGTCCATGTCGTCACTGTTGCCATTTTTGTCGAAAATACTCCTTTTAAAGCCTATTAGCCTATTCTTTTTTGTTGCACAACCAAAAAGAACAGACCAAAGGAGGCAGAGACTGAAGCAAAAAATGTAGTGTGAAAATAAACATTACATTTTACATCAGCCCACACCCACGAGTCAATTTTGACACTTTCAGTAACCACCACACCATCATATCACCTCTGTTTGAAGACACACTCTCCATTTAACTACCAGTGAAGTCCCCGTACCTAGTTATACTGGAGAAAAAAAGTCATATCCCGACCTTATTATATGTCGTATTTGATGATGCACATGTAAAGATGCAACTGTGATAAAGCAATAATTTTATCATTATTTATGCACTCCTAGCAGATTCAACATTAGGGCATGTGAACTAATAAAAATGTTTCTTGCTCTTGCAGCATTAAGAAGGTGTTACTGGGGTTACACTCCATCAAAGAAAAGGAAAAGGACTCCAGGCAGGTCATCAGTGTTAAGAGCCATTATCCTCATCCCTGCTTTGATGAAAAAGAAAAGGTCAATGACCTCATGCTGCTCAAGGTAAGGCGAAGCAAAGATGCAACAATCTACAATTTAGGAAAGTTATTCAAGACTGAGAAACATATATGGAGCAATTTGTTTGAAGTTAATATCTAAGATTGTTTAAAGATGCCAGACTGCACATCAAATTTAATCCAAGTCAAATCATTGTCAATGCAGGGCAGGCAGCTGCATATCTTAAATGCTTACTGGCAACATCCAAAATCTGGTCAACATGATTCAACTTGAACAAACCAGCCTTGTAATGACAGATCTGCTGCAACAGTCTGTAGCTGAAAGTTGTTTTTTTTTAACCCATAACAATAAAAAATGTTTCAAGAAGCACAGTACATTTAGGGAAGGTGGAAACAAGAAGGCTGGTGGATTCTGACAACAGAAGGAAGACTCAAATGCAGACAAAACATTCCAGGCAAGCAGGTACGATGAGGGGCAATCATGAAAGCTTAAAATAGTATAGGCTTAGAAGTAGGGCAAAGGACTGCAGACTGCAGTCCAAACAGTCAAACGAATCCAGGAAGGGCATGACAAATGAGCAGGCCAAAAACCAGGAATACATCAGTTTCAGGTGCATAGAGCAAAAACATAAGCATGGAAAAGGGCTGGTTATATACTGTGGGGCTAATGAGGGAAAGTGGAAACAGGTTAGCAGGTGAATGAGAGAGTCAGGTGACTGGGACTGGTGGTAAAGTCTGAGGGCATCTGGTGGACGGATGGAGAATGGCAAGTCCAGAGAGTTTCCAGGGAATGCATGGGCCTGGGTGAGGTAAAAGCGCCTACAGACAGTGAGAAAATAAAAATAACTGCGGCAGACATTGTGACAGGCATTCGTGAAAACCTTCTTTCCCTCTGCTGTGACAAGTGCTAAAGGCAAAACACAGACAGTCAGCATCAAAACACAATGTTTCCTTTCTTAAATTTCAGCTTGCCAAACCGGCGAAGCAAACCAAGACGGTGAAATGTCTCCCGTTGGGTAACACCGTCAAAGAACCAGCAGCTGGCAGCAGCTGTCTGGTGGCTGGATGGGGGAAAACAAACAACGTTGCCAAGAAAGCTTCAGATGTCCTGATGTCTGCCAACGTGACTGTGATCGACAGAGTGAAGTGCAACTCTCCTGAATATTACAATTTTGACCCTGTTATCACCAAAGGCATGATATGTGCTGGCTCAGATGGTAAAAAACAGGTTGACGCCTGTAAGGTGAGTACACTTTGAATTTTTGTGTCAAGGAAGAAGCCACCTTAACTGCTATGTGTGTCTAAAAATGACATGTTGTGTGTTTGTACTCTCTCCAGGGGGATTCGGGAGGACCACTGTTATGCAACGGAGTGCTCGTCGGTGTCACTTCTTTTGGAAAGGGGTGTGGCCAGATTAAAAAGCCCGGAGTGTACTCGTTTCTCTCAGAGAGTCAACTCAACTGGATCAAAAAGACGATGAAGAAGTCTGAAATGGAATGAGACTTTCTTGTTCGTTACTCTGTATAAAGCTTGTCTATCTTTGTACTGCTACGTTCACTTTATCTTAAGCAGATACACCGTATAGAAAAAGAGAATCGCATCATAGAAATTTTTTTAAAGCTGTACATCCGCAGGCCAGTCCCCAGAAGATCATGTTGGCAATGTACGTTTCTGCGAACCACAAATACATTAATCTTGTGATCATGAGGTTGAGGGGATGGTGGATGGTGTGTTTTAGACGAGACACCTGCTAAGCTGCAGACCACTGTTCGAGACCAACAAACAGCGAAACCATGTGTGGTTTAGCAAGTCATTGCTGTTTTTCCAGCTGCTTTTTAGGCTCCAAATGCGGGTGCTGTTTAAGGATCTGTCACTGTGTTTCAAGCACCTTTTTAGGCATGAAAGTGGCTGTTTTTCACCAAGATCTCACTGCTTTTCCTGCTGGGATAGTGTCAGAAAAAGCGGTTGTTTTCCGTAGAGACATTGCTGCTTTTCTAGATGAGATTGTGCCCCCAAACATGATCTTTTCCCGCCACAACCAAGGCTTTTTTTGGCCTAAACCTAACCACACACTAACCTCAGCATTGTTGAAACGTAAAGTTTGAGGGTATCCACTATTTAATAACACGTTAATTTAACGTATCAATGGTTTGCAGACTCATTCAATGCCAGCATTTTTTGTCTTTTTCTGGGTTGACACCAAAGAGCTAAGATGAAAGCAAAGAATCAAACAAACCGCTTCACCACTTCCTTCATCAAACGCTTTAACTGACATTGAGGCTTCAGCTTTGTGGAAAGATTTTATGCTAAAGGTTCATTCTTGGGCACATTATTCCTCATTATTGATTCATTGTATTACTGCATGAAACCTTCAAATAAATGACATTTTCTACTATCTTTAAGGCAGATACATACTTCTATATTTTTGTATGACTCTGTCTCTCATTGCATTTTCATGGCAGTAGCTACAGTACAGTAATTTCACACCTTCATGGCATCACAGATTTGTGTTTCAGTTCTCTGGTTTCAAGTCATGTGAGAGCAGTGTCCAAATTAAAAACCTTTGATGTCTCAGTAAACATGACAGAGCGTTTTCTTTTTTTGTCTTTCTCCTCTGTACGTCGTCTGATTGGAGCTGAAGCTAAAATGCTTCATGCATGAGACAATTACAGTAATGTCAATGCAGAGAACATAAAGCTCTGAACCATAAGGAGAAAAAAAAGATTCTGCAGATCGTTTACTTAGACCAGACCACAAGAGACAAATTCACACGTCGTCTTTAAAGACCCCCGACAGGAAACGTGCAACATGTCACACAAGTGTTGCAAAAGTGCCTTTAATCAAATACTGAAGGAGACATTAACAGTGAACACACATCAAACACATTCAAAGGAAATGTTTGCCGTTGTAATCAAATCTGGCACAGTAACATATTTGGAGGGATTATTCATCAGCTTCTTTGTCTCTTATGTTAAATATTGCCGTTCTCTTTCATTACTGTGTGCTAAAGGAACCCATTTGTCTCTGCAATATTTGCTCCCCACTTTAAATTCTTGTGGGCTTTTCCTGTCACACAGAAGTCAGCTTAGACTACCAGTTACATCTACTGTACACATGCAGTCCTCACGACCTGGGACTTACTGTAAATGTGGCACTGATGCTCAGTTTTCATGCTGCATCACTAGGTGGTGCTCTCTGCTGGAGTTGAGGAGCAGTAATACAGAGAGGAGATGTCACTCAGATGAGAGTGGAGATTATTTCACTTTACAGAACTGAAAATAACTTTAATAATTAAAAAACCTAGTTCTGATAATAACAGATGATAGAAAATGTCATGTTTATTGTTTGTTTGTTTTTTATCCTAAGTAGCTTTGTTACATGAATACCCGGTCTTCCTGAAATCCACATTTACAATAGTTCAGTAAAAATGGTATCTATCTGAAGGCTGGCCCCAATCACTCTACAGAGTAAACTCATTTTGGATGCTTGTTAAGTGAGCTCATTCTTTCAGTCGCTACCTAAAGCTCATGATTATAGGTGAGGGTTGGAACATACAGTAGATAGACTAGTTAATCAAAAGCTTTTCCTTCCACCTCAGCTCCCTCATCACCACAAAAGGCTGACATAAAGCCGGCATCACTGCTAATACCACACCAAACTGCCTGTCCATCTCACTCTCCATTCTACCCTCACTCATAAACAAGACCCCAAAATATTTGAACTCCTTTGCTTGGGGGAACAAGTCTCTCCTAACCCTGAGGGACCAATCCACTGTTTTACAGCTGCGAACCCCTCAGACTTGGAGGTGCTGACTTCCTGACTGTTTCACAGTCAGCTGCAAACCGCCCTAGTACATGCTGGAGGTCACGATGTGATAAAGCAAACAGAACCACATCATCTGCAAAGAGCAGAGATGCAATAATGAGGTCCTTTCATCCACTGCACCTAAACATCCTGACTATAAATATACCAAAAAGATTTAGCTTTAGGGACAACCCTGGTGGAGGCCTGCACCAACATGAAAACATTCATGTTGGTTATACAAAGACTGGGTGGCTTGTAGCGACGACCCCAGTACCCCATATTCCTGCTGCTCTTCTTTCTGTCCTTGTATTTTTTAAATTTAAAAATCATTCACCTCCACCAGCCTGGTGCCACCTCAACAAATATCTTCCACTTGCTCATGAATTCCTCTGAATCATTATACGAAGTTATTAACACATATTCATTAGTGTAGTTGAAAGGTTTGACAACAGCCTCCAGTTTTAGCCGTTTCACACTGGGCCCACCCACAGTGAACCGTCTGCACACTGATGATGTGACCTGCTTCACATCACAGCCTGTAAATGAAATGGTACTCATGACTGGGAAATGACAAAAAAATGCAACCACAAGGTTTCTACATGACCATAAATTGCATTTATTCTCATGTCATACTTGCATCTATTCTGCTGACGCATGCATTTCCACGGTCAGACCACATCCTCGAGCTCAACACATAAAGATGAGTGTGTGCATCGGGGTGGGTTTCAGAGCATTCACCATCACATCAAAGAGAGAGATCAGAAGAAATGTTCTGCCTGAGGGGTTTCACTGTTTTTATCTCTTGTGTTGTCCTCCTCATTGTCCAGCCCAGTGAGTAATGTATTTTATATATCACAGTCATTTACATCTGATATCATTTTTATTCATGTAAACATACAGAAAGTAATGCTACTTTCAATATTACAGTGCAGCCAGGGTTGTGTTTTATTTGGATGACCACTTACTGACTAATTCCTCTACTCTTTTGTTAAACTGATTAATGGAGTGTGTGTTGTGTTTTAGGTCATGGTTCTGAGATTATTGGTGGAAAAGAAGTGCAGCCCCACTCGATGCCTTTCATGGCTCTGATGCTGAATCTGACCTGTGGAGGGACACTGATCCATCCAAAATGGGTCCTGACTGCTGCCCACTGTGTTGGGTAAGAACAAGATACATACATTTGAAGAACTGTCAAATCTGATGATATGCACAGAAACTAATTTTAATTTTTACTGATGAAAGATATTATCCACGGGCTATTTAAAATCTTACAAGAGTTTGAATTTTATGAAATAAAGGTAACCTAATCAGAGACAAAAGCATGTGAAACATATATTGGTGAGACTGCGTTGCATACTGACATGTGTCGAACTAATTTATTCTTGTTTTGAGGTGAGTATATGTCTGTACACCACAGTGGTTTCTGCACTGAGTCATCGTAGGGGGCTGCATCTAGATTATCTGAATGACAAAGGAACAATAACGAACCAAGAGTGTTCCGATCCTAGTACTATTATCAAGATTTAGCTCAGCAAAATGTATTCTGATAGAACTAATTAAAGTGCATGATGGACAGACTTCTGGCAGAGAAGAAAGCAAAAATGTCACTTTGAGAAACCACAAAGGACACAGGATGTGCTCTTGAGCCTTGTGACATTTGTATCTGCACTTAAGGTGAACTTTAACTTGATCTTTCACTTGCACAACAGGATCTAAGAGCGATGCCAGCTACAATTCAGATAATGTTATTTTAGTAAAGTTCCACATTGTACGGTGGCCGACAAGGACAAACGCGATGCATATACAGAAATGCACTGCAAATAGAGAAACGGACTGCATATAAGAAAACAAATGCAAAGGGAAAACGCTGCATATACTGAAACGTGCTGCATATACTGAAACACGCTGCAAATAAGAAAACAAATGCAAAAAGAAAACAGTGCTCCAGGCCTGTAGGGGCAGTGCTGAGCTTCCACCCGAGAGACAGACAACGGACGTATCAACATATGGAGCAGACGAGTGAGCGAGAAGAAGAAAGTTATGTTTGGAGGAAAGTTGGAGCCAGGACCCAAGAGTACCCAGCTGCAGGTAACACAGAAAGGTACGTATTCTTTTTTATTTTCCAGCATAGACAGCAGGCAAATCAGAGAATTAGGCTATTATGATCATGAAACATTATTTCATGATGGTTTCAAAGCGGTTCAGCTCTAAACACTAATACATAATATTTAATTTTATAACCCAAAACCTAATATCAAATTATTTATGATATGAGCTGTTAAAAGTCTATAATGAATAAGTCTACAATATAATCATGACATCTGTATTATACATTAAAAAATGTTCAGAAAAGTAGGCCTCCGAAGTGAAACCTGGGGTGTCCCGGAAAGTAACGTTAGTTACAGTAACGTTGGCTAACATTACTACAACGGATACACTACTGGTGTAGAACTCAAAGTCTTTAGCACGCTAACGTCAGCTGTGTAAATCAGCTTCACTTTCATTATACAGTAAAAGATGAGGGCCACATGTGAAAAACAATAAAGAAAGAAAAATAAAAAGAATACGTACCTTTTTCTGTGTTGCCTGTCCCGGCTCCAACTTTCCTCCAAACATAACTTTCTTCTTCTCGCTCACTCGTCTGCTCCCTAGGCTCATTCGAGATGAACTGCGCCTCGCCTGGAAAGTAGACGAGAGCAGGCGGCCGCAGCGGGGGGCGGTGACAAAAAGCCGCGGTGAAGTCGGACAGTTTCCCGACAGTTTCCAGCAGCCTTCAGCCCGTACAGGAAGTCACAGACACACTAACATCCTGTCTGGAATGATGTCAATTCATTAAAAAAGTGATCAGACCCATATATCAGCTTGTTTTCAGTCTCCAGTTGTTTTAATTATGATAGACTGATTTATTAAAATGCTTTACAGGTGATCTGTAGTTCATGTTCATGGTTTATCCTCCATTTGATATGAATTCTCCTGTAAATCAGCATCATATCACTTTGACCTGTCCCCTCAACTACACAGGCTGAATAAACTGTGTTTGACTATAAGGTTAATATTTTCAGAGGAAAAAAAATACAAGACATCAGCTTTCATTAAGGCTCAGTCAGATACAGTCAGGGCTTCACATCTGTACAGATGTTATTTTATACAGTCAGGGCTTCACATCTGTACAGATGTTATTTTAAGAATCCTCACATCCCACTGACCACAGTCTCTGTGTTGCTAAATACTTCAATAATTAAACCGTCCAATATTAATATAGTACAGTAGACTCTGTATAGTTTATGATGAATGTATTCAGTCTCAGACAACTAAACTTCACCATCAGTCACACAACATGTTTTCTGTTCACAGAATAAACCTTCAGATCAGACAAATACAATCTTAATCTCTAAAATTCAACAAAAATGAGTAGTTTATCTAAAACGTCATATACCGCCGTCATCTTGCCTAGGTGCTCTGACCAGTTCAGACCCGTGTCAGACTCGGCATTTTTGCTCTACATTTGGGTGTACTAACGAAAGAAGTGTTAAAACCAAGCAGAAGGGAATAACATTCCACAGGTAAGAAGTTGTTTTACAATATTTTACTGTTACGAACATGTTTAATGAGATATATATCTCAAAAAGTGATCCTTCTTTTAAGCTAATCAAGTAAAGTAACTGTCCTGATCTGGTCCTAATGCCAAATTAAGCTAACGCTATGTCACACAACTTAAAGAAAAAAGATTAACATTTAACATTATATAATATTACTTATAAAATTATGATGCTTTGTCAAACAGCTATGTTGGTGTATGTGTTATTCCAAATTGTCAACTATCTGTTTCATGGCACCAACGTGACATAACGCATTATAACGTTAGTAGTTAACTTGTGGCCTGAATTGTAACTACAAATTATGTGGAACTGCGTTGTCCAGACACACTTATTTTGTGTGTAGTTTCCCAAAAAACACAAATAGGAGACGGGCATGGGTAGCAGCAGTGAGGAGAAAGGACTTTGTCCCAGTGACTCCTCAGTCATCTGCAGCTGTCACTTCAGACCTGAGGACTTCGACAGGACTGGGCAGACTAAATATGACCTAATAATGTTAACAGTTCTGTGTCCAGACTCCCATGAGCACTGTGGTGTTATACATATGAGATTAAAGCAAAATTTTGTGTAAAGATGCAGCTCTAAGTCATTTATTTTCACTTGTACAAAACCAACATTTGTTAATCAGAATGTGTAACTACACTGCAGCTCGGCACAACCCTGCTGATACACTATTTTTTGCACATTTTGTGAAATGTGAATAAACATTTATAGTCAAAAATAATAATTAAATGACATCATGGTGGGCATTGTACATCTAGTAAGAAAAAAGAATATTTATTACATGGGGAAAGTTTAGTTTAAATGTGTTGTAGAACTATTACTGTTACTTTATCTACATAAGATCAAATATTTTGGTATGAAAAGCTGCATTTTTTATTTAACCAAGTATCCTGTATCATAACTACATGTCTGACAATTGTAACAAACCAAACCGCATGAAAATCGGTTGAGAATTCAGCGAGTAATGATGATTTTAATCATAAATAATCTCCTGCCTCAATAGACATACATGTATTAGGCAGCGCGGCTCCACCTGGGCAAGATGGCGGCTGCGTTGACGTATCGCTCCAATGAGGAGCACCGTTGAATGCGGCATCTACGTATATATATCTATGGAACGAACCTGTTGATACGTCCGTTGTCTGTCTCTCGGGTGGAAGCTCAGCACTGCCCCTAGAGGCCTGGAGCACTTCCATTGTATGAGTGGATATGCAGCGTTTTCTTTTTGCATTTGTTTTCTTATTTGCAGCGTGTTTATGCAGCACATTTCTGTATATGCAGCGTTTTCCCGTTGCATTTGTTTTCTCATATGCAGTGCGTTTCTCTATTTGCAGTGTGTTTCTCTATATGCATTGCATTTATCCTTGTTGGCCACCGTAACATTGTATGTTTTGTCACTAGTTTCCTCAGTAATTCTCATAGCAAAACAAGCAAAAGATCAAGTTTGAGAGCCACTGCCATCCTGTATGTGACTTTCTGAACAAGTCCATAGATAACACTCCTTTTAAAGCCTATTAGCCTATTCTTTTTTGTTGCACACCCAAAAAGAACAGACCAAAGGAGGCAGAGACTGAAGCTAAAAATGTAGTGTGACAATAAACATTACAGTTTTACATCAGCCCACACCCGTGAGTCAATTTTGACACTTTCAGTAACCACCACACAGTCATATCACCTCTGTTTGAAGACAAACTTTCCATTCAACTACCAGTGAAGTCCCCGTACCTTTTGATACTTGAGAAAAGAAGCCATATCCCGACCTTATTATATATCATATTTGACGATACACATGAAAGATGCAACTGTGATAAAGTAATCAATTTATCATTATTTATGCACTCCTAGCAGATTCAACTTTAGGGCATGTGAACTAATAAAAACACGTTTCTTGCTGTTGCAGCCATAAGGAGGTGTTACTGGGGGTACACTCCATCAAAGAAAAGGAAAAGGACTCCAGGCAGGTCATCAGTGTTAAGAGCCGTTATCCTCATCCCTGCTTTGATGAAAAAGAAAAAGTCAATGACCTCATGCTGCTCAAGGTAAGGCGAAGCAAAGATGCAACAATCTGCAATTTAGAAAGGGTACTCACTATGACTGAGAAACATATTGAGCAATTACTCAATATTAAGTTTCTTTAAAGATGCCAGACTGCAAATCAAATTTAATTCAAGTTAAATCATTGCCAATGCAGGGCAGGCAGCTGCATTATCTTAACTGCTTACTTGTGGGGTTATTTTTCCAAATATAGACAACATCCAAAATCAGGTCAAAGTGATTCGACTTCAATGAAAGCACAGTAGCTTAAAATAGTATAGGCTTAGAAGTAGGGCAAAGGACTGCAGACTGCAGTTCAAACAGTCAAACGAATCCAGGAAGGGCATGACAAATGAGCAGGCCAAAAAACAGGAATACATCAGTTTCAGGTGCATAGAGCAAAAACATAAGCATGGAAAAGGGCTGGTTATATACTGTGGGGCTGATGAGGGAAAGTGGAAACAGGTTAGCAGGTAAATGAGAGAGTCAGGTGACTGGGACTGGTGGTAAAGTCTGAGGGCATCTGGTGGACGGATGGAGAATGGCAAGTCCAGAGAGTTTCCAGGGAATGCATGGGCCTGGGTGAGGTAAAAGCGCCTGGAGACGTAAAGTAAGTTAGAAGTAACTGCGGCAGACATTGTGACAGGCGTTCATGAAAACCTTCTTTCCCTCTGCTGTGACAAGTGCTAAAGGCAAAACACGGACAGTCAGCATCAAAACACAATGTTTCCTTTCTTAAATTTCAGCTTGCCAAACCGGCGAAGCAAACCCAGACGGTGAAATGTCTCCCGTTGGGTAACACCGTCATAGAACCAGCAGCTGGCAGCAGCTGTCTGGTGGCTGGATGGGGGAAAACAAACAACGTTGCCAAGAAAGCTTCAGATGTCCTGATGTCTACCAACGTGACTGTGATCGACAGAGTGAAGTGCAACTCTCCTGAATATTATAATTTTAACCCTGTTATCACCAAAGGCATGATATGTGCTGGCTCAGATGGTAAAAAACAGGTTGACACCTGTCAGGTGAGTACACTTTGAATTTTTGTGTCAAGGAAGAAGCCACCTTAACTGCTATGTGTGTCTAAAAATGACATGTTGTGTGTTTGTACTCTCTCCAGGGGGATTCGGGAGGACCACTGTTATGCAACGGAGCGCTCGTCGGTGTCACTTCTTCTGGAAGGAAGTGTGGCCAGATTAAAAAGCCCGGAGTGTACTCGTTTCTCTCAGAGAGTCAACTCAACTGGATCAAAAAGACGATGAAGAAGTCTGAAATGGAATGAGACTTTCTTGTTCGTTACTCTGTATAAAGCTTGTCTATCTTTGTACTGCTACGTTCACTTTATCTTAAGCAGATACACCGTATAGAAAAAGAGAATCGCATCATAGAAATTTTTTTAAAGTGAAAGTGACAAAGCTGTACATCCACAGGCCAGTCCCCAGAAGATCATGTTGGCAATGTACGTTTCTGCGAACCACAAATACATTAATCTTGTGATCGTGAGGTTGAGGGGATGGTGGATGGTGTGTTTTAGACGAGACACCTGCTAAGCTGCAGACCACTGTTCGAGACCAACAAACAGCGAAACCATGTGTGGTTTAGCAAGTCATTGCTGTTTTTCCAGCTGCTTTTTAGGCTCCAAATGTGGGTGTTGTTTAAGGATCTGTCACTGTGTTTCAAGCACCTTTTTTTTCATCAAGACCTCACTGCTTTTCCTGCTGGGATAGTGTCAGAAAAAGCGGTTGTTTTCCGTAGAGACATTGCTGCTTTTCTAGATGAGATTGTGCCCCCAAACATGATCTTTTCCCGCCACAACCAAGACTTTTTGTGGCCTAACCCTAACCACACGCTAACCTCAGCATTGTTGAAACTTAAAGTTTGAGCGTATCCACTATTTAATAACACGTTAATTTAACATATCAATGGTTTGCAGACTCATTCAATGCCAGCATTTTTTCTGTCTTTTTCTGGGTTGACACCAAAGAGCTAAGATGAAAGCAAAGAATCAAACAAACCGCTTCACCACTTCCTTCATCAAACGCTTTAACTGACATTGAGGCTTCAGCTTTGTGGAAAGATTTTATGCTAAAGGTTCATTCTTGGGCACATTATTCCTCATTATTCATTCATATTGTTACTGCATGAAACCTTCAAATAAATGACATTTTCTACTATCTTGAAGGTAGATACATATTTCTATCTTTTATTCTTTTTATGACTCTGTCGCATTTTCATGACAGTGGCTAGAGTACAGTAATTTCACACCTTCATGGCATCACAGATTTGTCTTTCAGTTCTCTGGTTTCCAGTCATGTGAGAGCAGCGTCCAAATTAAAAACCTTTGATGTCTCAGTAAACATGACAGAGCGTTTTCTTTTTTTGTCTTTCTCCTCCGTAGGTCATGTGACTGTAGATGAAGCTAAAATGCTTCATGCAGGAGACAATTACAGTAATTTCAATGCAGAGAACATTATGTTCTGAATCATAAGGCGGAAAAAAAAAGATCTTGCTGATGGTGTACTTGCTCAGACCACAAGAGACAAATTCACACGTCGTCTTTAAAGACCCCCGACAGGAAACGTGCAACATGTCACACAAGTGTTGCAAAAGTGCCTTTAATCAAATACTGAAGGAGACATTAACAGTGAACACACATCAAACACATTCAAAGGAAATGTTTGCCGTTGTAATCAAATCTGGCACAGTAACATATTTAGAGGAATTATTCACCAGCTTCTTTGTCTCTTATCTTAAATACTGCCGTTCTCTTTCATTACTGTGTGCTAAAGGAACCCATTTGTCTCTGCAATATTTGCTCCCCACTTTAAATTCTTGTGGGCTTTTCCTGTCACACAGAATTCAGCTTAGACTACCAGTTACATCTACTGTACACATGCAGTCCTCACGACCTGGGACTTACTGTAAATGTGGCACTGATGCTCAGTTTTCATGCTGCATCACTAGGTGGTGCTCTCTGCTGGAGTTGAGGAGCAGTAATACAGAGAGGAGATGTCACTCAGATGAGAGTCGAGATTATTTCACTTTACAGAACTGAAAATAACTTTAATAATTAAAAAACCTAGCTCTGATAATAACAGATGATAGAAAATGTCATGTTTATTGTTTGTTTGTTTTTTATCCTAAGTAGCTTTGTTACATGAATACCCAGTCTTCCTGAAATCCACATTTACAATAGTTCAGTAAAAATGGTACACATTAGACAAAACTGACAACATAGCTGTACATCTGTGGTTTCCAACCCTTAGCTTTGGGATCCCTGAAGAGGTAAAATGGCCCATTAATTCACAAGTTGGGAAAAGGAAGCAAAGGTTAGAGGAAAGTCTGAAAAGATCAACACAAATTTGTGAAGCAGAAAGATTTTCTTTATAAATTTCCTATCCTCTTCATGATTTCAGAACCTTTCAGGTTTATCTTGTGGCCCTTTGTGGGAGTCCCACATGTGTAAAACATTGCTCTACATATATGATCATGATTTTGGAGAAAATTTTGGCTAGTAATCAGTCAAAAAAGTCAACTTAAAAAGGTCTTTATAATATTCAGAGCATATCTATGACTCAGAGGTTTTCTAAAAGTGGAGGTGGCTGAGTCAGTGGCTGGCTAGATTTTCCGTGAAGCGCTGGCCACTTGATTTCGGTGGCCATGTTAAATGATTGAGCAGTAACAGGAGGCCACTCCACTAATCTTTTTTTTTTTTTTTTAGCAAATGTTGTTTCCACCTCTGTTAATGGTCTGAATATTGTGTACAGTTCCTTTAACCTCAAATAAAAGCAGGACTATAGCTCTTTCCATCATTATTACATCTCTTAAGATCAAAACCAGTCCTATTTTGTTTCATACACCATTTCTTGTCAAACATTAGGGATGTCCCAATCACATTTTTTTTGCATCCGATCCAATACAGAGTCCTTTATTTTGAAGCTGAGTCCGATACCGAGTCCGATCCGATACTTTGCAAAGCATTAAGAAAGAAAAAAAAAAGAATGCATCCAAGTTGTCCCATAAGGTTTGTTTATCTTGGCTGTGATCTTTTTGGCTTTATCATGGTCCTGGGGAAATTTCTATTTCCTTTTCAAAGCCTCTGCCAATGTCGGTTGGTTCTGTGGCTTTTTACTTGCTGCCTCGAACTCGGCATGCTGTGATGAATGTTTCCTTTGCAGATGGCATATCAAATTGGTTGTGTTGAAATGAACTATGTCTTTTCCCCCTCGCAAACCGCTAGACTTGCCCATTTTACAAGTGGCTGTTGTACTGCCTTCGCCTTCCAATGTATAAAAGTTCAATATTGCTGACATTTTGCTACCGTTACTAGCTGCCCATCTGCCTGCCAAACGTGAACACACTCATTTATGGCAGGCCCTGTCATATGAGGTGAGTGTGTTAACGTTGGGCAGGCGGGGGAGTGACGTTCAGACAGATAACTTGTTGTTTTGGCATGGACAGCCAGCATGCTAATGGCAGCCAAAATGTCAGCAGTTTGGAAGTATTATACGTTCAGGGTTCGTACGCAAGTATGGAAAGTATGGAAAAGTATGGAAATAAATTTGATCAATTTCCAGGTATTAAAAAGTATGGAAAATGAAAAATAAAGTATGGAAAAATATTTATGTTTCCAGACTATTACCACTGTTCTAAAATACTGTTTTCTAAAATAGAAAATTAGGTATTTCCAAAAATAATTTAATCAATCCGGATCGTGTTTTATGCCGGGCCAAGCACAGTTTGTGTGAGAGCAAACGTCTCAGAAAACATACCGCCCCTTTTACCTGATTGACAAGTGGTATGTCCAGTCCGCTGCCCCATGACCCTCCTCCAGCCCCCCAGGTATCAAGTTTCACTCCAACACTGCACCTTCGACAAGAAGACGAGTTTCACGTGGTTCACAATGGGTAGATGCAGGTTTTTGGATGGATGGCTTGACAATACCGTATATAAATACTGGTTGGCCAAGGATTCCCAATTCACACACAGAGCTAGATGCAAGCTTTGTGTGAAATCGTTTGACATCGCCAACATGGGGGAGAAGGCGATTCTGAGCCACATGAAAGGAAAAAACACCGACCTCTCGTTACTGCATTGCTTGCACCCAGAGTCCCAACATTTTTGCCTCAGCCCAGACACTGAACTTACCTGAGTTTTTATTTGCATGCCATTATGGTACTTGGCTACAATCGCCTATTAACAATAATTAAATATGATGTGGAATATGATACACTGATATATTTACTCAGATGTCGCATATTCTGAAAAAATGCCAAGAAGTCTGGAAATTAGGGTATGGAAAAGTATGGAATTTTGAAATTCCAAATGTGTAGGAACCCTGTACATTGGAAAGCAGAGGCAACAATGAACAACATAGATGAAAAACCTGGCCATTTTTGTTGTTTTGATTCCTCCGATCTTTTATTACAGATTCCGATTTTGTAAAAATAACGTGATTGGTGCTAATACCCGATCCGAGGATCATCGGGACATGATGAGAGGGACATCCCTCTCAAACATATTACTTACTTTCTGCCTATAGTCTGAGTGATAAATGAAGAAAAATACACATGTACTTGGAAGCCTACTTCTCCTCAGAACTGGGTGGGATTCATGCTTATTAGTCCCAATTACATGATATTAAATTAAAAAAGGAACAAAGAGTTTGTCATGCTCAGTGAGGCTTTGACATGCTGACACGTCTTACTGTAGCATGTAAGCAATGTGACATGTACTAAACAACACTAAAAACAATTTACAGCTGAGGTTGATGGCAATGTTATTAGTTTGGCTGGTATTTGTAAAACGAAAAATTAAAAATTTTAACTAATAATGCCGCCAGAGGAAAGTTATCACTTTATCCTGAGGAGACCGTGACTCTTGATTCCAAATTTCCTGATAATTCACTCAAAATCACAAATGTGAGCCTCATGGACGCGCTTCGGGAAAAGTCAGGGGATCACCAAGGTCCGTAGGATTCATCCTCTGAGGACCATGAACAAGTGTTGAAGGTTTCACAGCAAACCATCCAATAGCTGTTGAGATATTTTAGTCTGGAACAAAGTAGTGGGCCAACTGACTGTGCCATCCGTAAAGCATGCTGCTGCTGCGTGACAACCTGTGTTATCTTGCTGAAATAGAATTGTGTGTGTGTGTGTGTGTGTGTGTGTGTGTGTGTGTGGGACGTTACAACTAGAAAAAATACTTACCTTGGCAGCTAACCTGCTCTCCTGTGAGGGTGAAGAAAAAATGTTACCACACCCAGGAAATTCCAGCATGTCCTTTATTTGAGCTCTAAGTGAATTATCACTGACCAACCATCTGCCCGTTTGTTTACTCTGTTTCCATGGTCACCAACAAAGGCTCACGGGCCCACCTCGGTGCCATCGAAACTATCAAAGCTCACCACACCCTTATTAGCGGATTTTGTAGAATGGATGAATGCACGGCTGTTTATGAATGTTTTTGGTGTGTTTAAAAAGCCATTTCTGCCATGGAGATCACACACACACACACACACACACACACACACACACACGCATACACACAAGAGTAAATGTTTACCTGGGCTTGCATCACCTGTGTGTGTGTTGGATGAGCTGCCCACCTTGCCTCACCTTTCCCTCACTTACTCATGACGTGATGACACACACACACCCACATACACACACACACACACACACATACACACACACACACACACACACACACACACACACACACACACACACACACACTCATTGAGTGAAATCTTGTTTTATAAAGGTGACTGGAAACTGTTTTATCCTGGCAGGTGAGTCAGAGTCAAAATTTTTTAAGAGCTAGTCTGACATTTTGGAAAATACACTCAAAGTTTTGGCATAGCTAGTTAGCTTAGCTTAGCATAAAGACCGGGCACAGGGAGAAACATCTAACCTGGCTCTGACAGATGTTCACAAAATCCACCTACCAGCACCTCTTAAGGTCACTTATCAATCAATTATATCTCATACAAAAACTAAAGTGTAACTGGGCAATGCTTTTTGATTGGTTTCACACTATTCCACTGATTCATATTTGGCGGTAGCGTGCCAAAATATGCTGCAATACAAAAGCAAAATCAGTGAAGAAGATGACAGCAAGTAAGTAAACATGGACGTGAACAATTCTACATTTTAAATACTTTAAAATCATCTTCTCAAATGTTTTAAGAGGAAGGACATGCAATCAAATGTTTTTTTAAGAACTGTTTAACACACAATGTGTTTTGGTAAGTTACATACAATAAATTAACATATCCTCATAGAAAGGTATGATATCCTATGAAAATGTACACACAACAGTTAGTATGATATCCTGAGAATTAGCACCCCACGAATGACGTGAATGTCCACTCATGTTATTAACATAAAGTTTCAGAGGTTAGGTTTAGGAAAAGAAATATGGTGAGGACGTACCTTAAAGGGAAATTTCGGTTTATTTCAACCCGTCTCCGATTGTCCTAAATTTGTTTCAAGTGACTAGTGACATAAAAATAATAGTTAGCATGTTAGCCGTTAGCCTAGATACAGCCGGGGCGCATAGTAGCGTCAGACCTGTTAAAACATAAGTGAACGGGCATACTTCAAGTGCAAAGTTAGTCCACTAAACAAGCTTTTTTCCACACAGACCGCCTCATATCGTTAGGATAAATGTCAGAGAACATATGGAAAACGACATGTAAACGTGTTGTCTTACCTTACCGGTGTGCTGCCATGTTTGTTTACCATCTAGCTCTGTTTTCCAAAGCGGCGTATGTAAATCATAAACTTGACTTTAATGAGACCTGCCAGCTATTTTGGGGATGAATATTTCTCTACTAATAACTCTCACACAGCTCCAATAATAGAGTCAAGTCATACTTCAAACTGCAGAGACATTAAATAGCAGACAGAAGTTTGTTTGGATAGCAACTCTCTTCTTTGAAGGTCAACGTTAAGCTTGAAATCCAGTTATCTTCTTTTATGGCATTTTCTCTCTTTGTGCTGCGCATTAACAAACCTGTGTCTACCTGTGTTTAAGTGCTGCCCTCTTTGTGTCTATTCTATACCTCTTTTGTCCTGAACCTTCTAATCATGATCAAGCCTTTTGTTTGTATTTGTGTTGGGAGACATCTTACAAGTTACCTGGGCATTCCCAAAATAGCTCAGAGCCATTGCACCTGTGTGAAAGCATGTCATCTACCCATTCACAAAGCTTTGGACGTCACTCCACTGCTGAAAACACTGCAGTGCCATGGCACCACAGTGGTTGGTGTAATGACAGTGTAGAGTTTAAGAATATGTGTTTTCTTTAAGAATAAGATGATTTATTTTGCAGGAGTCAAACGCAGAGACAACATAAATTCTGCTTGTCACACACGCACATAAAAAGACCTTCCAGCTTCTCATTCTTTTGTGTTGCTCTCATGATTCTCTGAATTCCTGGCTGATGTCACACAGAGCCTCCCTCAGGGTTATTCTCGTCTGCTCAATCTGTGTTTGGCTAAAAGGCCGAGGTGTTTGTGTGAGCAGGCCGCAGAGGTATGGGGTGCATCCACCGATGGGAATGTAAACACAAAACCCGTGCATAAATAAATAACTCTTGCACATAACACTGAGACACTTTATTGGTGATCAAATTCCATCCCTTTTCCAGAGTGAGATGAAGAGCGTTTCTCTGACCTATAACAACAGCAGTGCAATAAATAAAACCAAACCGCACATATTTTGCACATAACAGACATCATAACAAGTCCAACATACAAACATTCATACAGTCGTTAGCAATAAATAATCACACTAAATAAATTACATTCTAACAAATTCTTGACAGTGTGTTTTAGACACAGCATCTAATGAAGCAGTCTACTGCCTTCTCAGGTCCTCAGACTCCTCTGGTCCGCTTCGTCTTCCAATTGTGCAGCTGGCTGAGGAGAGATGGAGAGAAAGTCAATAAATACATAAACACAGAAACATGTATTTTATGTAGAGGCAAAACTATGTTGTATCAACATTGCTATTAAAAACAGCTTAAAGGACAGTGGCACATCCAGAAATTTTTCGAAGTCCAGATGGGGCAAGGAAAATCTTGGGTAAGCACCAGTGGTGGCCCCAGGAGGGGGCCAGGGGGGCCATGGCCACCCTGATACAATTGCTTAACTCTCATACTGACATAGTTTTCAACTAGTCGAAACTTTTCAACTAGTTTTGTGAACTAGTCTACTACAACAGTGTTATAGAAATCCTGAAATTCAGTTATGACTTTTGGGTTTCGTGCACCACCCCAAGATTTTCAGTGGCTCAATCTGGCCGCCCTATTAAACCACTAGGTGGCACCAAAACCAAAAGTTATAATGTGACTTTCAGGAATTCGATTTTACTGTTATAATATATAGGGTAGTTGAAATCTATCTGGATATAAGAGTTAAGGTGTCTTATTTTACAGTCAGTGTTACTTATCATCTGATATGCAGATAATTAGCATTTAACATTTTGAGTTCCACAACAATCCTGTCTAACTGTGTGATGTATCTGTGTATGTTAGACAATTCATTGTTTTTCAAACAGGTTGTTTGTCCTTTTCCCTAAAAGACAAAACAGCTTTGATTTAAAGGAGTATATTCATTGTAAGGAACAAAACTGGGAACAAGTTTATTCAAGTTAAAAAAAAGACAACACAAAAGCCTCCAGTTATATTTAATTTTTTTTGTTTTGTGAGGGGGGCCAGTGGGCCACTCCCGGCCACCCCTTGGCCGTGCCACTGCCTCACAGGTACTTTACAGTGCCAATCATTTAGGCCAGTGGTTCCCAACTGATGGGTTGCAGTCCAAAAGTGGGTCGTGGGTCCATTCTGAATGGACTGCAAGTGACTTGCGAACGTGTCAAGTTAATAAAAAACACGTTTAATTTTGGAGTACAGTGAATTTCCAGCACCAAGCTTTTATTTCCAAGTATTTCCTGCTGTAGAGTGAGTGACTAATGGACAATTACTTAACAGGGACAGCTAACTACCTCAACAACATGGCCAAAAGCAAGGATGATGCTGAATATATTAAAATGAGTGGATCTTGAACTAATGACTGAGGAGAAATCTGGACCCCGTGGCTGGACCAGTTGGGAACTACTGGTTTAGGCTATTTATGTAGATTTTGTCTATATACATTTTGGTTGCCACCTCAAAGATTGTCAGGACTAAGTAAAATCACTTATACAGATAGTTTTTAAAGCCACTAAACACAGATTCTCTTTGTAATTGTTGCACCTTAAAAGCAATTTTATTGGAATAAATTTGTGTTTGTAGAAAAATCCACAGTTTACAGACAAACGTCCTGAATCAGCTTAGACCTACAGTACTCGCTGCAGTTTGATAGATATGATGGCTAAAGTCATATTTATTACATTTATCAAACGATTCAGTTCTGCAAACCACTCTGCATAATGAATCTAGTCAGTAAGTGAGACTGTAACCTGTAACCTGTAACCTGCGGCGCTGCATTCTAGAGCCAACAATTTAAAATTTAAAAGAAAAAGTTTTACAGTTACAGTTATGGAGTGTAAATGCTACACTGGTTTCAGCTCTTCAGTCTTTACTGTATGTGTGAGACAGGCTTGATGTTCTCAGGGTGGACACTGAGTGACGTGCAGCCACGAGGAGAATGCTGCACGGCCGCATTGTTTGTCTCCAGGATAAAGTTTCTATGTGAACACGTGAGGTCTGTGTGCGTGTGTGTGTTGCTCAGTGAGCTCCGACCTCATGTAAGCAGAACAATTAAGGTGTTACATCAGGGTCATTGCGTGTAGAGTCAGTGTGTCAGTGTGCTGTTATTGTTTGGACACACGGGTGAATGTGTATGATCAAGCGTGTGGCTTTTCTTTACGCTGGTATGCAGTGCAGAGATGGGACAGGCCGAGACACCCCCCAGGCTAATCCAGACTAATTCCTCTAGCGGGGATTCCTCTTTGCGTGATGCAACTCGCTGTGTTCAATAACAACAACAGGCGTACGGGCTTTTCTGTCACTCTCTCAGCCCACTCCTTCCTGTTTGGCTTAAGGCTCACGTGAGCAGAGGCCTGACACCGCCCTTTGAGGACTTAAGCAAGACTTTTTTGAAGAAATACATCACCAAAATATACAGCACTGGAAATACAGGTGCGCCTGATTGCATGTCCTTCTCACAGCATCACCATATTGTTTGCACAAGCGGCACTAACGCAGCATCACCATGACTTGGTTTTCATCTGGTCCCAGCAGTGCTGCAGGGATGGAGTTTAGGTGTAGGCCAGCCTGAGAGTGAACTTCGCGCTGGCTCCCTTGACAAAAAGTCAACGGGATTTTTCCATTGGATTTAGGATTATGCAGAAAATCAGCTCTGTGGCAAGCAAAGATTATGACACTTACACGTTTGTTCAGGCAGATAATCTCCACAAAATGAACACCACTTTTATGATTTTTGAAGCTTAAATGTAATCGCCAGAGGTAAAAACTATACTAGACTATATTTTTAACAGGTGTTTATGCATTTATTCATTTAGCAGAGTTTTGTTTTATAGACATGTCTAATAATTGTTTTGCGACCTTGCTTGAACCGAAGCATTTGCGATACTTTGATAAATTACGGTTGATCACCGTCACACAGTTGCCTGATATATCTTATCACCAGGTATCATCAGGTTAAGAGCAGTCTGTAAATAACTAACTTGCTAATGGCCGACTGTTTGATCTACAGGCTGAGATTTAATTGGAGGCAACAGTCTGATGCTGTTATTGTAGTAGAACAACCGAGTTGCCGGTAGAAAATGTTGGCATTGTACGTTTCTGCAAACCATGAATATGCTACATTTGCATGTTTTACACATATCATATCAAATCAACGTGTCTACAGTGATGTACTATATGAGCTGACTTTGTTATTGTGAGGTGGAGGGGACGGTAGATGGCGTGTCACCTTGGCAAGATGGCTGCCAAGGAGCAGACTAAAGCAGAACACTGTTCAAGACAAACAAACAAACAAAATAAAGAATGTGTTTAAGGGAGTCGTTTCTGTCAGCGAGGATAGTACCACAAAAAGCCATTGTTTCTTACGGAGACATTGCTGCTTTTCCTCCTGAGATTGCACCACTAAAACCGGTATTGTAAAGCAAAATGTGATCTTTTCCTAACCACAATCAAGCAGATTTTGTGCCTAAACCTAACCACAAGTTAACCACAGCATTGTTGAAACAGATTTCCAGTGTATCTGTTACATAATGACAAATGTAGCAGAAACGTGGCAGAAACGTAAAATGCCAATGTTTTTTTCTGGCAGTTGGGTTGAGTAGTTAGCTTGTTGGCCAGACATGCTAATATTTGCAGCTTACGTTAGAGCAGACAAATACACTGTTTAAATACTCTGTTACTCTTGTATTTTTGGTTTTGGAGATGGTGAAAAAGGGGAATCACCATCCAAACACTATTTTAACACGAGAAATCCAAAGCTTGACAGCTTTACGGTTGCTAGGCTCGCAAACTGTCAATCAAAGTTTTCATGTTGTTGGTGTTGAGATGTTTATGAATGGAAAACCATCAGAGTTTAGTGGATTTGATGCATAACTCAGTATGAATTAAGAAGAACAGTGACTGTGCGCACACAATTTAATCAGGACCTCAATGACACCTACCTCATCGTAACTCAACGCCCTCACACCACAACGTCCCCGATGGGTTTCTGTAGCTTCTCCTGCTCCGTCCCAGTTCCCAGGTAGGATGCCAAGAAATTTTTATGTGATCTGTAACTATAAAAGACATTCAGTATGAGTATAAAAGCCAAGTAGGCTATAATTCTCATGATTATCATATGATCTCAGTAAAAGTTGTTTTGAAAGGCAGAAATGCAGAGTCAGTTGCATAGCTTTGATCCTGTCTAGACAAAAAATGAAATTCAAGGCGTGTTCTTATTATTTTATGGCAGTAATTTCTATGGATTGCAGCTTATGAAGGGCGAAGATCATCACGGAGTTTCGCTCTCACAGTAACAAGTTCTGTTTTCTCTTTACCTCTCCCTCTTAAGTACTTCAGCTGCTTGTGACTGTAAAGAAGCGGACTATTGACTTTGTCCCAGATTCCAACAATAGCTGTTATTTGGTTACACACTGATAAGGAACTGTGATTATTCAGTAGATGACTTGTCATACCATTACGGAAAGCAACAGATGGCAGTTTAAAATAAAGAGTGAGTAACACATACGTTTGTTGACGTGACACAATTTACGGTAAAATGAAAAGTCGACAATAAAAGTAAGAATGAGACATGAAAGCTGTGGAAGTCATCGAGTCCAGCCTGTGAAGGTGGTGAGCAATAGCTGTATGGTGTGGGTGTGTTCGGGTGTGTTAATGTGCTTTTGATGTGTCAGTGTGTTCGAATGCCAAGAAGTGTTTATGGGCAGGATGTGCGGACTGTAATGTGTGTTATGTTGAGATCCGCAGGGGTGTGGGTGGTTGCTCTTGTGCATTTTTGCTTAAAGCTTCCAGTTTTAAAGAATAAAATAGAAGAGAGGGGCTTTATTACTGAACTATCAGGTCTTATCTCTTTATATCTCCAACTATTGTGAAAAGTGATACCAAAGCAGGAGAGAAAAGCAGGTCACACCGATAACCAGTATCTTGTGATCTGGTGTAGATGGTGTTGTGAGTTTTGAGTAAAAAATTTGAACATCCACACTGCACATAGCATGCAAACCAGTCCTTGTGTTCATGATGCTTTATACAAAAAAGAAAGATGAGACAGCCAAAACCGTTTCTTGACAAAATTTAAGGTAAAGTGACTTCTGTATGTTTTCATGCCAATTTCAGAGCTTTAGGCAAGGTTTACTTTGCTTTTTTTTGTTGTCTTTTTTGTGTTTGTTTGTTTGCTTTGTTGCCTTTTCATGACAGGATAATTGTAAAGCGTCAAAGGGGGAGAGAGAAAGGGGACAGCATGCAGCAAGGGGCCATGGGGTGGAATTGAATCTGCGGCCGCTGCAGCAAGGACCCTGTTTTGCACAGTTTACAGTCAAGTTTTGCCGATTTTTTAGGATAATATTTTGAATATTGGTTATTTTGGTCAGGATAACTGTGACATGAAATTCTAAAATGCTTCCATACCTAATACAGAAACCCTCAAAATATGACTTAAAATGAAGTAGTAAAGTTAAGTGGAAGTGTAAAATAAGTAATACATTTTAAATTATTTGATTTACTGATGGTGGTTAAAGGAAAAGTACGATCTTGGTATGTGTTTCATTTTTTTTTTTTTACAAATGATTATTAATCAATATAATTTATTGATGTATTCAGTTATATTTTGACTTGTCTGACAACCTTTCACTACATTTCGTCAGTTTCATTATGAAATTTTTCCCCTTATCTTCTCGCTTTATCTACAGTAATTGGCAAAACTCCCACGTGTACACTGTGCTTATCAGTGCCACCTTTGTTAGCCTAGGCTGGGTTTAGACTTCCATTGAGGTTCACATGAATCAGCATCTTTGCACCTGTGATTGAGGAGTTTGTACCAATTCAATCACATGATCCCTCACTGGCTTCCTATCTACAGACACTGATGTTTCTTCTGAGAGCCAGCAGATGATTCCCCTGCATTACAAGCCTCAAGTGCAGCGTTAAAGTGCTGCGAGCCATTGGCATACTTACTGAGCGCAGGTCATGAGCAGGATGGCGGTGCAGCTGATGACCGACAGGACCACAGCGATGATCACTAAGACCGTCTGCACCAGCTCGGTGTTGTTGATCTGATCGGACTTGGTTTTAATGGTCCCCAGAGTTTGGATCCCACAGCGCTCCCCATCGTAACCCTTCATGCATCTGCAGAGGGAAGAGTTAACATAACAATGTGAGGTTATGAGGTTCAAAGAGGTTTAAACTTGGTGCACACATAAATGTATATATATTTGCTTTTAGGATGGATTTCATTTTGCACTACCCATGGAGTTCATAATCACATGCATACAAACAAACAAAGGGAAGTGATGCTCGACTCACATGCACACTGGCTCCTGAAGGCCCTCTATGAACTTGCAGTAACCATGGATGCAGTAGGTCAGGTGGGTGGAGGTGCAGGGGTCCTCTGTGGTGCTGAGAGTCGACGTGTCAGTGAAGAAAGTGTGTGCAGGGTTGAGAGGAGTCGTGCTTTTGCTCCTGTGCCTGTTCTTCCTCTTGCCTTTGCCCTTTCTTTTCTTCTTCTCATCTTTACCGGGATGTAACTCTGTAAGAGGAGAAACCGGTGGTGAAACTGTAGCTGAGGTTTCGTTTTAGTTTAAACTTAAAGGAGTTTCCGGGCCGAATGTTCGGATCATTTTTCAAGATGAATATTCAGGCATTACCAGAGTCTTCCATGCACTCTCAAAACTAAAAACCTCAGATGTTATCAGTCTTTACTTTTGTGACAGTGAAACAAAATTTACAAAAGATTTATGAGTCAAGAAAATAGTTACATGACCAACAAAGCCATCCTGAAAACTGTATCTATCATTGACTGAATTTAAAGTCTGTTTATGGGGAAAACATTTTTTTCTGCACTTCTTTAAAGATTTTTTTTCAGTCTTACATCCTCATCCATGGAGTTGCCATGTTGCACCAACATGTTTCTACAGTGGCCCAGAATGGACAAACTAAATACTGGCTCTAGATAGGGCCAGTCATGTTTTCAGGTCAGCTACCGTAGTTAGCAGCCCCTCACTGACGAGCAGCGTCGGAAAAACGCTAATTTTCTTTAACGTGAAAGTGCTTTAGTCAGTGTTTTTAATGGTTTAAATCACAGGTCCATTTGTTTTGGAGAGAAAGAGGCCTCCACGGAGAATGCGGCAACCGGTAAAAACTTCCTGAACAATTAACGCTAAAGGATTTCCAACTAGGAGAAGTTGCAATCTGTAATCCTCACCGCAACATTCTACTGAATCCCCTGGATGGACACTGGACCTTTAAGAATCTTTTCTAGTACAGCGTTTTTTATTTTGTACTTTTCTAAAAGAATGTCTTGACAACTTTCGCCAAACTGGTCGCATTATGCAGAAGGTACAGATTATCGTCAGCCAATTTTGTTTCTTCATTTCTCTGTCGCACTCAGAAACATAACACTTAAGATTTAGCTATTCTATAAACAGTGTCATACGAGCTTCAACCCAAAATAATCGGCATTTCAAGGGAAATAAAGAACCTCACAGTCAAGAAGAAAAGACTTATACCTAATATGCTGATATTTTCAGTGTCTCCTCCTGAAACATCCTCGTCTACTTCCAGCTCGTCATCGTCACTCAGCGAACTCGGGAGGCCCTCCCCGGAGGCCGGACCCCCGGTCACTCCGGCTAGTTCACCGGAGAACGTGGCCTCAGATTCCTGAGCACCTAGAGCACCGGAGACTACTGTAAAACACACAGATAAAGAGAATAATGCATGAGATCAAATGGCAATGATAAGCAGTAAAAAGCAATTAGGGTCAAAGTTTAAGTCATATGATGCAGTTTAATGTGGGTTTTATGTCTACGCCCAGTACGTAGGAGCATGAAGGAGCATGTTCTCTCAAACCAAGACTTGAACCTGTCGCAATGAAGAGATAAAATCAATTAAGCCTATCCAGGACGTTCAGTTTTCTTCTTTAAAAGACAGAAATAGACATTTATTCTTCTTCTGTGGTGACCTGGAACTTAAGGTTGCCTAGTTACTTGCTATAAGCATTGTATTATATAATCTTGGCCCATTTACAGCTGACTCATCCATTCATCTTAAAATATTGGTAGCTTTTAAATTAGACACTCTATCCACACTGAAACCAGTACAACCAGTCCACATCCAGGACGGCACTGTACTTGAACACATCGTTCACACCAATCAAGAACAATGATGAATCAGGCTCAATCAAAGGCTAATTAAGTATCTGAAGTATGTTGACCTTTTCACAGAGAGCCACACTTCTGACACAAATTATTCTCCCTAAAATGCCTGAATATTTCTCTTCTGCCCGACAAGTCCTCACTTGCAGAGATATTTCTTCCTTCCTTCCTTCACCCCCCCCCCCCCCCCTCCTCCTCCTGTCCTCATACCTTTTTACATTTTTCTCCATTTCTTTGATTCACCCTCTCTGCACACACACACACACACACAGAATACAAGTCCAGACTTACCGAAGCACAGGAGACAGGTGAGGACGAGAGGGTTCATATCCCAGGAAGAGTGTTGTGTGTATGACGGTCCTGTGCTAATCTGTGTGTTGGAGTGTGTGTTGGAGTGTGTGTTGGAGTGTGTGTTTCTCCCCTGCTGATAGAGATTGTGCTTTGCTCTCTTTACCTCCGCTGGGTGCAGCTTTTATAGAACAACGCCTGCCTCTCAAGGAGAGGGTGTGTGTGTGTGTGTGTGTGTGTGTGTGTGTGTGTGTGTGTGTGTGTGTGTGTGTGTGTGTGTGTGTGCACGTGCATGTCCATCTCAGAAAAAGCAAGAGGCTCATGTAATCAAGCTGTGTGTGTTTTGTGTGTGTGTCTAATGATTAATCTGCCCCAGGCAACACATTTTGTACCTCATGTTCTCAAACATGACAAGGCTTATGTCGGGGAATAATAAGTCTGAACGAGATTGAGACACAAAACAGTTTGATGTATTCTGACTTGTTTCTCGTCACCATTCCAAAACACACACACAAATGTTCTTTCCTGCTTCTTTAACTGTTATTGCTTCCGCTCGCTCCCTTTATGGTCACGAATTAGGCCATAATTACAGCGTCAATCCATTAGTGACAAACATACTAACACGCTCATAACACTGTTACTAGGTGAAAACCTTGTGCCAACTTCCCAAATACTGAAAAAGGGCTAATTCTAAAGCTTCTTTTACTTTATTTTGGGATCTTCCAAAGTGTTATTGGACAGTTTGATGCGTTTAAGTTGTTGAAAACATGAAAATCAACCAAAAAAATCAATCAAAAAAATGATGTAATGTTCTTGGTAACAATACACACACTTGTGTTTGTAATAAACTGAAACCAGGAGCCAGTAAAACGCCTGCACTTTACACCAGGTACAAAGATGGTCACTATAAAGAAAATAATGAAGGCGATAATAAAGATCATAAAATATGTTTTTATGATTTCAGTCAGTATCATGGACAGATATGGGCAAACGGTGAGAAGCAGGTCTAAAGATGGTCATGATAAACAAATAGAAGCAAATTCACGTCAGAATTTTGCTTTTTTTTTCCCGAGATTAGATTTTTTTTTAACATAAACCGTCTTTTTATTGTGCTTTTAACAGTGAACAGCAGTGTTTTATTTCTATTTTTATCCAGTCGCTGGTTAAAAACACTAAATCTGTCAATATCCCAAGTACTGTATGTTTTGCACTGTTCAGCGGGGTGTCTTTTTGTGTGTGTGTGTGTGGTTTGATGAAATGATGTTACTATTTCGGTACACAGTAACAAAGAGGAGACCTTAAGGCTTGGGTGGGGATGCTGCACAGATGGGTGTGTTGGTAATGTTGTTGTGTCTGCACACTGAGGCTATCCCATCACCCGTGCTCTGGCAGAATCCTTCAAAACCAGCGAGGAATGTTGGGAACTCTCATTCCTCTGCCTCAACAATGACCATGAGCTCCTGACTCATTTTGTTTATAACGGCTGTGGAATCGAATTGTTTGGATTATGCGTAATGGCATTGGGGACATGTGATATCAACGTGTGGAAAGTCTGACACAAGCCTGGAGAGAAGCTCCTCATAACAGACGCCCACTGTAAACACACGCTGCTACATGGCTAACGGCGTGAAGGAGGGAATATTTTTGATACACAAATACAACCGTATCTATTTGGATAAAACTTTGAATCATGCATTGGCAAGAAACGGTTACAACCTCAGTATCTGTTGGGATTAAACTGTGATTTGTGTTTGGTCTCAGCGATTAACCTTTTAAATTGATTGCCCAGATTTATATCATCCATATCCCTGAACTTTTGTTTGGTATGCACGTTAATTTCTCCGAGCTATTTGGGATCAGTACGACTTGACAAGTATAAAAACACTAAACACTGTCAATGTTAATAAAGTCCCAATGTCCTCAAACAAGACAATACTAAAGTCCTGGTGTCTTCAAACGAGTACTTCTTAACTGACAGTGTCTTATCTTGTTACCGTTGCTAAAATTGGTCAAATTTGTTGCCATATAAAACTACAAACATCATTAATCATAAATAACCATAAAATCTGATCAGGTTTTGGACCTTGTCCACTTTTGTGTCGGGATCGGCTGCAGACTGACTTGGCAGAGATGGCTCCCATCTTGTTTTTACCGGGATTAGTGTATTGTGCTCCTACTACCTCTAGATGGCACAAAAAGTGTCAATGAACGAGGACAATAGGTCTAAGTTAAGCAAGTTAGGTCTAAGTTGGTGGCACCATTTGGAGCCAGAAATTGCACAGTAGCGATCAGGGCGTGGAGCTGCGGTATCAAGTTCCCACCCATACACCCACCCGCAAGCTTTGATCACTAGCACACCGACTGACACACACAGCTGTCAATCATGACATAAAACCGCCTTTTAATAGCATCAAATAACTAAATTAAAACCAAAGTTATGAGAAAAATGAACACTTGAACATAAATCAGTGTGATAAGAACTACCTAAAATGACAGAAACCATCTCTTTGATCTTTTAGTTTGTCCCATGTCTCATCTGCTAACATGGAGTCGAGTGGTTTATGATCTATGGCACTGCAGCCAGCAGCCAGGGGGCAATCAAGATGATTTGGCTTCAATTTTGAGAAGCTGTCCGAGCACCCAGGAACATGACCGCGCTTTGAAGCATATTTAACATAGCTGCCAAACAGGGATTACAGCTTCTCAGTCACAACGTGATGACATTAGGCCCCCCAAAACTTTTTTTTTTTAAATATAAGAGTAACCCACACCAAAAACTGTAACAAGGTGCTCTCTGGCAGTAGACTTGATTATAGGAAGCAAGTGTCGCACACTCTGGCTCCATATGCATTTTTTTTATTTGGATGACGTTTTGGCCTTTGGGCCGTCTTCAGTGTCAACGAAGAAAAAAAGAAATGCAAATGGAGCCAGAGTGTGTGACACTTTTTTCTATAGGCTAACCAAAACGAATTTTTCCCATAGACTTACAATGTGAAAGAGACATCTGTATATCAACCGATACATTTTTTTGAGCACCATGGCCCCTGTGAAATGACTCTCACCCTCAGGATTTGATCCATTAGATCTAGTAACATTTCATTGTCTAGAAGAGCCGCCAATTAAACCATTTTCATCCCCATTCAAGTTAGCAGAAAGCTAAACTGGTAGTTTGCCACTTGGCTGCCGTGAGTCTCTTGTGCGGCCCTTTCCCTGACACTGTATCCAGGGTTAGTCTCTCATTCTTTTCTCTTATTCTTTTTTAGCTAATATCAGCATGCTAACATATCAACGTTTAGCAGGTTCACCATCTTAGTTTAGTATTTAAGCGTGCTATTATTATTATTGCTAATACCAAATGAGTAAAAAAGTGCAGTTTGGGCTGAAGGGACCACCAAACCGAAGTATTGGACAAAGAAAATGTTGACATGATGGTGCTGGAGGAAAGGTCAGGGGGTGTTACAGTTCAGCCTGAGCGGACCTCAAATGTCTGTACCAAATGTAATGGCAAAGAAACCAAAAGTTGTCGAGACAAAGAATAAATTCTAACCTCATGATGATGCCGGGTGGGGAAGATCATTAGGATTCCTCCTCTGGGAATGTCTGTACTAAAGTTTGCGCCAATTTATGTATATGTTGATATACTTCACTGGATAAGAGGAAACCTTTACATTCTGGTAGCACTAAGACAAACAGGGATCACCAAAGTCATTCTGTTTCATCCTCTGCTGATCACGACTGTATTTCATGGCGGTCCATCCAACAGCTGTTGAGATATTCCAGGCTAATGAACCAATACGTTACCGCCCCTTGAAGCCTACTGCTAGCATGGCAAACAAAAGTAACAGTGAAAACATAACATGAACCAGCCATGAGCTGCAAAACAAATGTTTACGTGGTACACATGGAACTTTTTGTTTTCTTAGAGGACATACTAGGATGCAACTTAATGGGGCCTTCATAAACCACATTACTCACTGCATGAGCAACCTACTGTACTACGACTTATGCAATAAGTAATAACAGTTACACAGAGGGAGCACGATGTGGAGATTTCAGATGCAACTGAGTGGGTGTGTTTGTGGATCCGTGTGTGTGTGCGTGCATGCTTATGTGTTTTTAAGTACGTCTTAAATAGATGAGGTAAGTTAATGTTTATGTGTGTTCATTGCTGTTGATTAGCATACAGAAGACATAAAGATGCTTCAGTCAGATGTTAAAACAACTCGTTGACTCTGGTTGAAGCACTAATGAGGGTACAGGGAGTAAAATGGTGTTAGAGATTAACTCAACACCGGACACTGTGCTCAGTGGGTCAGACGCTGACTGCCGCACAAACATTCTTATTTCTTTGTGTTGTATAAGTGAAGCGTGATCTTGCAATCAGATAGCTGACATGTTTTAATTAACACCAGTTACCAAAATAAATGTCAGCATTGCATGTCTCTGCAAACCATGGATATGTAACTGTTGTACATTATTATTTAGAGGATATGTTTAAACTTTATGTTTCAACAGTGCTGTGGTTAATGTGTGGATGTCTTTCGACACAAAAACCACCTGCTTATGGTTAAGAAAAGATCATGTTTTGGACTAAAATACCCAATTCAGGTGGAACAATCACTCGTCTCGCTCAGTTTTGTTGTCTGTTGGTCTCAAGCAGTGGTCTGCAGCGTGACAGCTGTTGCACCTGTGGGTGTCATGCCATCCACCATGCCCTCCACCTCCCAATGACAAAGTCAGCTCATATACATGTAGCCTGATCAGAACTTCTTAGAGGTGGTGATATGATTAGTATCAATTGTAATGATCCCTGGTTTGCAGTAACGTACATTGCCAACATTTTCTCCGGGCGAGCGGGCTGCAAAAGCCCTTACAAAGTCCTTTGCAGTACTTGCCTTTCACAAATCAGATTAAAAACGAAGGGTAAAAGTGAAACTGGATTCAGTCTTCAGCCATGTTCTAGTTATGTCCGAAACAATTTAATTTCTGGGATTCAACATTTCAACAACGTTTGGGCGGCTGGTTGCCCCACCTCTGTCCATGGCAATATTTCGAGAAACTCCTCTAGATGCTAGTTCAAGTAGAGCCCAAACCAAATCGACATCGTCTGTTTCTGCTCAGATCTCACCAGAAGGCTCATTCTGTGTAAATGGAAGGACTCTTCACCTCCAACATATGGACATTGAATTGGAGAAATTTATTAAAGGATCAACTGCACGCTTCTTTGCCACCTGGCAACCATTTTTAACTTTTGTGGCAAATATGGGAGCTGAAAAACTGTAATGAAAGACGCTACACTCCCCTACGTATGCCATACAAGTTAATTAATGTCATCATTTTCCCTTTTTTAAATCTTTTTTAGTCATCTATTTATTCTTTCTATCATCTATTAACTTTTTAAAAATGTTTCTCTTTCTGGTCTGGCTTTCCCTGTTTGTTCCTGAGTTGATGAGTTGATGGGTGGGTGTTTTGTTTTATTTTTTCCTTATTGGTTTTGTGTTTGTTTATTAACACTCTGTACATTTTCATTGAATTACCAATAAAAAATACCTTGTTTAAAAAAAAAAAGGGTCAGTAAAGGTGACTCTGCTGTCTGATTTTTATACAGATTCTTCCATCCTGACAAACCACTTGGTTATGGTTAGGAAAAGACGTGTTTTGGCTTCAAATACCCAGTTTCAGAGGCACAGTCACCACAGGAAAAGCAGCAATGTCTCAGTAAGAAAAACTGGGCTGACTGGGCTGGGAATATGACTGTATGCATTTGCACAAAATATGGATCAACTTTAAAGGATACATGTCTTCTCTAAACCATTGAGCTCTGTTTTCTGTCATATTATCACAAACTATAAGAATTATTTCCTGAATCAAATGCACATCTTATAAAAGGTTTCTTTGCAGTGTCTTTGGTTCTGTGTGTGATCTTTTTCACTGTACACATTTTGACTTGTCACAGCAGGAAACACACAGGTGGAACTAGTGACACTAACGACGGCTCACAGGAGCAGAGCACTGGAGCTGTCAATCACACACAGCTGTTACTCATCAAAGTAATTACACCTGTCATGATGCACACTGTGAACAAGATCTTCTGAGGCTTTCAGTATACATAAAGCTACACCCTGACTTCCTATGTATAGCTCAAAATAAAGACACCACAGTTACATTTGGAAACTTTTCTTATTTATAACATGATTCACTTTTACTTACTGTTACTCAGTAGACGGTAGCAAAACCGTCTGTGAACATGCACTTGGTATTAATACAGTTCCTAAACAAAATTCACACTTGTGTGGAAGATCTGAAGACCAGAGAAGATCTGCAAAGTTAAAAGTCAGTGTTTAAATGAAGGAGCAAGTGTAAGTTTGAAATGCGCTTGCTTTAATTGATGTTTTATTAAACACGTTTTCCAGCTAATACTGCTATTGCGAAAATGTCGTGTGAAAAAAAACAGGACAGAGATATTTTCTGTCAAGGGAACTATTGATCACATGGAAGAAATATGTGAAAACTGTGTAAATATTAGAGAAGAATGTGAAGACTCTCGGCTGTACCCTTCAGACAGCAACAATGAAACAGAAAAAGCAATTTATAGAAGAGTTAAAAAAAATTCAAGTTCATTTTTGTAGCTGTAACAGAGCTTCCAAAGCAAGACAAGATTCCAGTGTATACAATAATACTTTGTAATAAATTATCAAAATACCGGTAAGAAAACTTTCTGAGCACATTATAAAACACAGAACTGTCACACTGCTGTTTATAGACAATAATGGCTTTTTAAAATATTCATCAAAGAAACAAAAGGCAAGAAAGCAACAATAAATACAAACTAAACCAGGCAGAAGTGTTAGGTATAAATTAAAATAGTGTAAAACAGTGCAGGACTGTACTGTAGGGAGACAGAAGGCTGCTCAGTGGTGAAGACTTTATTTTCAGTAAGTTTTATTTTTTGTTCTCTTTGATCTGAAACCTCGCCGCACCTCAAAATGAGCTCTTTGAAATCTTTACGTCAATCACACATTAACGGGGCACATGTAATTTTTAGGTTTACCTCTTGTTAAAAAAACGCAGGCCTAAATTTCTAAAAGTATGCAGGGTCAGAGATGTTCAGCAATCCTTGTCCCTTGACCCACCATCACTGTCACCCCGTTGAGTCTTTAACCATTCATCTTTTCAAACATGAGGGCAGCAGGTGCTGAAACATGAGACTCAGCGCTACTGGAAACAACAAAAGCTGCTTCTTTTTCATCATCTTAATCTCTCTGTGCCAATCTGCCTGCCTGGTAAAGTGATCCAAAGCCGTGTGACGTCCAGTTAACCAGAAACTGAGTGAAAGCTCGTCAGGTATGTTGAAATTTTCTTGTAGAAAACTGGGTTTGCCTTTTCCAGCGGCGGATGTAGTGGGTGTGCGTCTAAGCTGTCTGGACTCCTTTGTAACCCTGCCGCTTTTGCTGGCGTGTGTTTTTCTTATACCTGTAAAAAAAATAACACAGATCATCACTTACTTATTTCAAAATATGTGCTATTCAAATTATTGACGCTGTTTTCTACCATCTTTAAATGAAAAGCCATGTGAGGAAATGAAAACTGCACGGTGACCCAGTTTAAATGTCCAAAGAAATGTCTTTGAGATAATAATCATTGTCTGTGGTTTGACGTGTCTCTGCATGAAACAGAACAGGATGTTGAGGCAGACTTTACGTCACGAGGGGCTTGATTTGAAACCCAAGGTACACCTGCAGGTTTTACATGATGACAGCCGTTGTGTCTGAGTCATGATCTCAAGTCTATGATCACACATTATTTGCATGTTACCAGAAACTAAATGCATCAGCGAACTAGAATTTACAGTTGTATGCCTCCGCGCACCAGTGAAGAAATGCCAAATTTGAAGAAATTCCCTCCAGGTGTTCTTGAGATATCACATTCATGAGAATGCAACAGACAAGGTCACAGTGACCTTGAGCTTTGACCACTGACCACCAAATTCAAATCAGTTCATCCTTGACTCAAAGTGGGTGTTTGTGCCAAATGTGAAGAAGTTTTCTCGAAGTGTTCTCGAGATATCACGTTCACAAGAATGACGTGGATGCAAGGTAACAGTGACCTTGATTTTTGACTTTTGACCACTAAAATCTAGTAAATTCATCCACGCGAAACACTCGTGCCAAATTAGAAAAAAATTCCACAAGGCATCTTGAGATATCACAGTCACTAGGATAAGATAGATGAGGTCACAATGCCCTTGACCTATGACCACCCAAATCTGATCATTTCTTTCTTGAGTCCAAGAAGAGTCCAATTTGAAGAAATTCCTTCAAGGCTAAAGCATTGCATTCATGAGAATGGGACTGGTGTACGGGTGGACTGGTGGACAGGTGGATGAGCAGACAAACAACCCGAAAACATAATGCCTCCAGCCAAGGCTATCGCTGGCACGGAGGCATATAAAGTTTAAAAACTTTTTTAAAAACTTAAATTAGGCAAAATTCAATTTTCATTTAACAAGAACCTGAAAACAAGCTACATTTCATAGCATTAAAAAATGACATTTTAGAGAAGCAACAGGAGTCAAAAGAGGCAACAAAGCCAAAAAAAGGCCAATGGATTATTATTACCTGTGCATTAAGATGTGAGCAGCACTTTAGCACTTTGTTAGCCGGTCAAAGTGGAGCCAACTTTAACTACTTTGAAAATTCATCTTGTTAAGTTATTTATGGAGTTCTGAAAGTCTGGAATAAGACTGTTAGGACTCCAGTGTGTGGAGTGTGTAAAATGTTTAAGATATTTTTTGACATTTTCATGTTCGTTTGATAGTGAGAGACAGGTATGAAAGGGAAGAGATGTGAGAAGACCTGCAGCAAAGGGCCCTGGCCCAGACTTGAACTCAAGCCACTGTGGTAAGGACTCAGCCTTACTGATACACACTCTACGCAGTGAGCTACTGTGGCATCCAGCATGTAAAATGTTAATTTACAGAGCAACTCCTACATCAGTTAAAAGTAGTGCAGTAATTCAGTATTATAGTGCTGCAGTTCTATATTTAGTTTTAATATGTTGTGGAGTAGAAGTAGCCCATTACAACACATTCTCACATATCGACATCTGATCATGGACACCAGATATGACGTGCAAGGTACCCTGGGTGTGTTGGTTGACGACGTTCTGGGACGCCATGTCAAGTTCTACCTGTTGCATGCATTGTTTTCTTTCAAAATACACTTCCATTCTCACAGGAAATTCACTGTTTACATACTGTCTCTAAAATAAACGCGCTACGTCAGTACAACAACCTGCATTGACGCATGTGGTTAGGTTTGGGCAACAAAAACATGTGGTTAGGTTTTGGAAAAAAGAAAAAGGTTTGGCTTTAGAATCTGGCGGGATGCGAACACCATGTTAGTGTTTGTTAGACCCATCCACCACCACTCCTGCACGCCCTGTTTGGACTTTCACTACCTTAACTTTTGTCCTTATCTGACATCAACGTGGATTTCGATTACTTCGGAGTGAGATTGGGTTGCCTATTACGTTACAGAAAATGGAAATACTCAAGTACCTCAAAACACAGCATTTACATATCATCATCTTACAAGCTGATAAGGCGAACTTGTTCACAACGAATTGCTCATTTACACATCCAGCAGTTACAGAGCAACATTTGCTTTCATTTGGAGTCGTGTTACTGTCCAGTATTCACTATCTTTTAGCTCCGCCTTTGGTCTCCACCAACTTCTGAGGAAAATATCCGACTTTTTAGCTACTAAATTCTTCACTATGTTCACCAGCTTGTTGCTTACTGTGTCTCACAGCTGTTTGGTGCTAGGTAGGTAGCGTACAGTGGATTTTTACAGCTTTTTTTGCCTGCTGCAGCTGTAAACGACACAATGAGAGCCGTAGGAATGAATCACAACAGTTAGTGTGAGTTCAAACTCACTGTAAAGCTCCATTAAGCCAAGGGGAGCAGCAGATTCAGGTGTTAAGTCTCTTTAGGTTCGTCACCAGGAGCAACCACTTTTACATTGTCCCGTTGTTTTCACAGTTATTTTAAACATTGTTTTTTATAAATATTGATCTTAGCCATTCTTCCAGTAACTACTGGATATGATACTGTGGAGATACAGCATGAGGAATGAAAGGTGAGCATTTGAAGGAAGTCAATTAAAGAATTGAAAATGTAATGTTTTCATTTAAAAAAGTGTTTTGGAAGTTGGCCAGCTTCATCCTTACAATGCATCTATTGCTATCAGCAAGCCACATCAACATCATACTATTACAAACAGTTAAGTGACATGAAAAGTCATTACTCTTGCAAACACACACACACTCACTCACTGACTAAATCCTTACCATTTGCAGCAGAAGTAGAGAGCTCCAGCCAGACCTATAATCAGCAGACTCACACAGAAAACGGTCACAATAATCTGCTCTTCTCCCATTGGCTGAACAACGAGCTCCGGGTTGCTACACCTGGGGCCGTAGAAGCCCCTCTCACACCTGCAACACAAAGAGACGAGTCATGCATGATCACACCTGATAATTAAAACTAGCAGACACACACACACAGACACACACATAGGATCATGATCGTACTTGCAGTGGTGCTCGTTGATGTCCACCAGCAGCATGCACTGGCCGTTGTTCATGCAGTAGCTGTCAAAAGTGCTGTCGCAGTTCTGTGTTGATCGCTTCACCACATGATGGCGCTCTTCTCCCTGTCCTGAAACACCAACAACAAGACAGCTGATGGAAATCTTTTCACAGGAAACTGCATCATTTACACTGAGAGGGAATACATATTTAGACACAACAAGCAGACAGCAGGTGTTTAGACACCCTCTGGTCTCGTTGACTAATCCCCAAATCTGAGTATTAAACTACCACTGTGACAGGTATTTATTACCTCAACTGTGTTTGCATTGTTCCATTTTTTTGCAGTAATAAAAGTGCCATTATTGGGATGTGAGAGTGCAGAATCAGTAACATCTTCTTAACCACCAAAACTCAATTTTTATATGCAATATTTGTTTTAGAGCTGCAACAATTAGTCGATCTAAAGGAAATAAATCTGCAGCTAATAGTCATTTAAATTATTTTTCAAGCAAAACTGTCAAACCTGTGGTGGAAAGAAAATAGCTCTACATGAAACTGCTCACAACAAGGTCTGTGGATTATCTTGAGCAACCAGGTCATAAATTCTGGAAAGACACATTGTTGTTGAGTTTTTTTCTCTTGGTGCTTTGAACACCAAAATATTGGAGAGAAGGCAGACATCTCTACGGCCGATATCTTCAACACTCTGCAACTCACACCAAAACAATCTGGACTGATAAACAGCACTACAGGTAAGAGGGAAAATATGTATTTTTGATTTGGGTGTGAACTGTTGCTTTTAGATCTGTAATCTACAGACTTCACACTTGAATGCTTCATTCATGTTCTACTACTGCAGAGTTCATCAGTGTTACAACACACTTCATGCCGTGCTGCACCAAAAATAAAACACATGATACTAAATGCAAAAAATATCACTTACAGTTATCAGAATAGTATCCCTTACTGTCTGAGATTACTTCTAGTTCTCCAAATGCATTTCAGTACTTTGAATTATGTTTTTTTTTATAGTATTTCAAAGACATGCATGTTTTTTATACTGTACTTCACAAATAAAGTGATTTGTTACATTTGTGTGGGTGAATACCTGCAGAGAGAGAGGAGCTGTCTGGAGTCTGCAGTCTGGATGAGACGCTCTTGGTGAGAACATACGGCCAGAGCAACATGACACCTGTTGAAAAGAGAATTTTGGTCTCATTAATTACACTGGATTAAAGGTCATTCGGTCAGCTTTGTATGGGTATTGAGTTTTACCAGTCCTGTGTAGGTTGTTGTTATGTTATGTGGCTACCAACCTTTTCGGCAGGTATCCTCTGAAAATAAATGTGACTTATGAGCTGTGATCAGTTTGGAAAAGTGATCTTCTTTTCTCAAATTGTCTAATTTCAATTATTTAAGTGGCCTGAAAAGGTATTTATCTAATATTTCACAAGGAAAAATGAACTATTAGAGCAGTGGTTCCCAATTGGTCCAGCCACGGGGTCCAGTTTTCTCCTTAGTCATTATTTTAAGGTCCACAAAGTTTAATATTCAGCGTCATAATTGCATTTGGCCATGCCATCAAGCTAGTTTGCTGTCTTTGTTAACTGTCCATTATTCACTCACTCTACATCGGGCAATGGCAAAAGCTCTGTGCTGGAAATTCACTGTACTTCAAAATTTAAGCGTGATTTTTACAAACTTGACACATTCACGAGTCACTTGCGGTCCATTCAGAATGGACCCGTGACCCACTTTTGGACCACGATCCACCAGTTGGGAACCACTGGATTAGAGAAAACCAGAAAACAGTTTTTTCATTATCTCAGATCATGATCCTGGGACTCTTTTGGGGGTCCAGACCAATTACTTAACTTGATTTTTAGACATTTTGGTTAACATATTTTTTCGCATTTAATTTCTAACATCAAATGTGGCCTGTGTTTTTATTTAGGATGAGGAAAAAAACTTGATCATCAACATGAGTATGAAATGTGCTTTGACTCTGGATCTGTACCATGATACTGCATGTGAGAGCAGTGCGTTCACACGGCTCCACAGTGATTGTTTGTTTACCGTGTTTTGATAAGACGCCACACCAGCATCAAGAAAAAATTCAAAGATCATAAATATATCTTTTGGCAAGAAACGTGCGATTCCCTGCCAAGTTTCTCTGTGTAAACTTTGCCAACTGGGACATGATGATGTGGTGTGGCCCGTGTTGCCCGGCCCCACATGCCTGTACCAGCCTGCACAGCTTTATAATGCACTGCATTAGCAGACGCCCACATTCCTGCAGACGGGAGAGGGAAAAAAACACATGAACCTGGATGCACGATGTGTCTGGTTATGACTGGTTATGAATCTGGTTATACTCGCTATAAAAGCCTGGCCATGGCGCCTTCTCTGGGTTTCTGTTCCTGTCTGTTGTTATGGCTGCAGAGATATTTTCCTCTGTTTTCTGTGAGAGGAGCAGCCTGGTTGTTGGGTGTTCCTGACGTGGCTGATGGGTGCAAAGTACATAGTGCACTCGAGCTGGAAGTATTGACGAAGCAACTTTGCTGTATTACCAATTAATCACTGTCCAATCAACCCATTTATATCATTAGTCACTGACTCACTGTAATCTGGCAGGAGCCGGTTCTATCCACCCATCTCCCTCGCTTTAATTTGGACAGGAATTACAACAGTACTTTTCCAACAGTTTGCGCAACCTTTGGCTTTGTGAAAAGTTTAATATGCAACACTGAACTGGTTCATACAAATATAAATAAATGTAGGGTAAAGATGAGCAGCGCATAGTAAGCCTACTTTATATGACACTGATAATCAAGAGGAGCTAAATGAGGGATGGTTATCAGTGCAGGTAAACTCCTATCATGATGGATAGCCCATTAATACACAGTGTAAATAAACAAAGGGAGGAATAAAAGCGGCAGTTGCATAGAAATTACTACAAAATTCTAAAGTGGTTTATTTCAGGAGGCAAAAGAAAAAAAATCCAAATGAAAAATTAGCATTCATATGATGACTTGCAGTTGTTATAATGTCAGAATGTGAGTACAAGTACTGCGCTTGAGCACTATTTTAAGGTACTTGTTCTCTCCACTGCACTTCACAGGGAAATGTACTTTTTCCCCTAGTATTTTCCACTACAATTACTGGTTGTTTTTCAGTTTACAACATTTTTGTGGCACGGTGGCGCAGTGGTAAGCGTTGTCTCCTTACAGCAACATTGTTACTGGTTCAAACCCAGGGTGGGGGAGCCCTTTTGCGCAGAGTTTGCATGTTCTCCCCGTGTCAGCGTGGGGTTTCTCTGGGTACTCATGCAGATGAGGTCAATTGGTGACTCTAAATAGCCCCCACCATGTCAAGTTCCGCCTGTTACATGCATTGTCTTTTTTCAAGATACAGGTTATGTCGTTTTTCCTTCAACAACAAACCCATGTGGTTATGTTTGGCCAACACACACACACATGGTTGGGTTTAGGCAACAAAAGAACAGGGTTTGGCTTTAGTGAACACTGGCCTCCTGGGTGAAAGTCGGTGGTTGTTGGATCCATCTAACCACCCTCCCACTCATCCTACTCGGACTTTCACAGCCTTAACTTTCGTTCTTGTCCCACCGCGTTTCCCCCTGACCCCGCTGGGTTGGCCGCATATCATGCCGAAGGGGCCGTGAAAGGACAGCTATTTTGTTGGTGTCTGATGTTGGAAGTCACTGCCCAAGCGCCAGATTTCGATGATTTCGGAGTGACACAGGGTTGTGTGATGACATCACAGATTTTTAAATCGCTTTTTTCAGCTCGAGGAAGGTTTTAACATAGGCTATAAAACGTCCATGGATCAAAACTCATAATACAAAGAGTCATAATTGACCTTGTTTGCAGTTCGAGGTGTCCGGTCAACAGTTAAATAGATATCTCTTTTATAATGGCAGTCTACAGGGAAAATACTTTTTTTTTGGGGTTATTTTTGGGCTGCAATACCGCAAATGGCCACTGGGAAAAACTGGAAACAAGGCCAAGCAGTGTTCCTGGTGGCCTGCTATATATGTAATGAGCAGAAGCTAACACACTGTCCCTATGCATCCGAAACTGACACTAGAGGGGTACCTAGAGCGGCATAGTCTGAAGCATTGTAATATTGGTACATTCACCTCAGCAAAGCATCTAAGTACCTCCTCCACTTTTGGGTACGCCACAGTTTATACAAGCTTGAATGTTCTATGACTTTTTATAGAGAGGAATAACCCTGAACAACAAGCAAATGACAGATTTAATCAGACCGCATGTGCTTTCAAATAATAAATCTTCCATTCACGGTTTAATTGCCAACATCCTTCAGCATCCCTCAGGCTCTGAGTTCAGCATGTGCGTCAACTGATTAACACAGGTATGTGGCAAAGGCCCTCACCTGACTCCAAAAACTTCCACTCAGGGCGATCTTTTCAGCACTTTGCACTTGAATTATTAAAAGTAAAAGAATATCATTACACACGGGACGGACCTGTTGTTTAAAATTAGTGGATTAATACTTATTAGCATTTTAATACTAATTAATACTAACTGGTTGAGGTAACTTAAATTATTGTGTACATAACAATACATACAGTTTTATCAGGTGGTCATATCTTTTGTAGGTTTTGATCTAGCTGCTGTCCATAAAATGTAATGTAAAAAGTGTCATATTTCGCTTTGAAATGTAGTGGAGAATAAGTATAAAATAGCATGATGGAAAGTAGAAGCACTGTCTTGACAAACTATGCATGCATGTAATGCACAAGTAATAATAATCCAGTGGTTTAACATATAATATAAAATTTTAGGACCATTCTGCTGCTAAATGAGTACGTTAATTTTACTTTTGATACTCTAAGGATATTTTATTGGTACTACTTAAATACTTTTACCTAAGCACATTTTTAAGTCTACAGCTTTTACATCCAATGGAGCATTTTTGGTACTTTTTGGTTATTGAGTAAACGATCTGTCACCACACTGAAAACTGCAAAGCAAAAACAGTAATTAGTTGTCAGATAAATGTAATGGAGTCAATGGGGATGAGTAAAAGTTCAAGGTTAAGTATTTAGATTGTTTATTTAAGTAAAAGTTGCAGTTCCAAAATGGGAAAATACTCTAGTAAAAGTACTAGTCCTGCATTTAAAATGTTACTTAGGGTTAATGAAAATACAGAAGTACCGCCAGCTAAATGTACTAAAAGTATCAAAAGTATGAGTATTCATTTTGCAGGAAAAATGGCACCTGTGAATGTTATTAGACATTATTGCATCATCAAGACTGGTGCATCAGTTTGTCAAAATGCAGCTAATTTAAACCAGCCTATGTGGACTACTGTTGGTTTAATCTACAACAATTCTTTGTATTTCATAAAATGACACAGAAAAGTACAATAGTTCAGCCTAAAGTAACAGAGTCAAAATATAAAGTAGCATAAAATGTAAATACTCGAGTACAGGTTTTGTACAAGGAATGCAAAGCAAGCACGAGAGGGGCTTAATAGGATGATGGGCAAGGAAGGTAAAAAAAAAAAAAGCCAAGTGTGAATACTGTAGATTGCGGTCAGTTTGTTAATGATCTGAACATCTGTTATAGAAGGTTTGATGTGAAAGACCCAAGGATAGGCTGCACCACCGGTGGCAAGCAGATAGGTAGCTACGAAACTATTCAACTGTCAAAACCAGACCCAACAAAGCCCCAGGACCTGATGGTCTGAGAGGAAGGGTACTTAAAGTGTGACCTGACCAGCTTACAGGGCCTGTCACTCAGTTGACTGCCAAACAGTTGTTTTTTTCCATACTCACAGAACAAAATCTACCGTCTCCTAAAGATTTTAGACCAGTTTAACTCACTTCACTCGTAGGGTGCTTTCAGACATAGAGTTGTCTTGCTTTGGTCCAAATTAGGGATTAATTTTGTTACAAAGTTGTATAATTGCCTAGAGTTGGTTCATGTTCTCACGGCAGCATTTACAAGTGGATCAGATCAAATGCCTTGCACTAGAAAGCTGCTCTTGATTGGTCAGAATTTCCATGTGGGTAAAATCCAGGAAGTAAAAAAGACATTGAAGAAGAGTACACTTGCAAGATGAATGTGACACTTTCTAATGTCACAGTGGAGGGACAACTACGCAGGTTGATTTTAGCGCTGCTCATCGTGGACTATATTGCTGTCATTGTTCATTTTAGTCAAACCATACAGTTTGAAAACGAGGCGCGGCTCCAACTAGAAAACAATGTTTTGATGCATTGGATGTGCTGAATGTGCATATTAAGGCAGTACAGGAGGAGGTGCACATTAATAATCCTCCAGGACTGTAACATGCTCATGTTTAACCCAAACAATGTGTCATGTGACTGCAGTTGGTTCAGATCGAGATCGGAACACGTTCTCACCACAAACGAACCGCACCAGAGTTCTTCTCCTCAAGAAGGTGCACACCTGAGTGCGATTGCTGTGTTCACACCTGCCCAAATTAACTGCACTTAGGGGGCAAACTAACTTGAGTTCAACTGAACCAAACCAAACAGGGCAGGTGTAAAAGCACCCTTAGCTAAGTGTATGGAGGGAGTGGTCAGCATCCATCTTAAGTCCTCTGTAGGGGATCAGCTCGAGCCCCTGTAATTTACTTAAAAATCACACAGGGGGACGGAGGATGCTATTCTCACCATAGCGGGCCATATAGCAAGACACCTACAACAACCAAAATCATTTGCTCATGTACTTTTTATTGATTTTAGCTCTGATTTCAACATGATGCAAATCAACATTCTTTTAGATTGACTTTTTAAGATGAATGTGAATGGTGGTCTTATTCATTGAATATGAAACTTTTTTTTAACTGAATGTCCTCAGAGGGTTTAAATGAATGGGTCTACTCAGACAAGCTTGTTTTAAATACTGGGGCACCGCAGGGCTGTGTGCTCTCACCACTGCTGTTTTCCATTTATACAAATAAAATGAATAATGTCAAGCTGTTTGAATATGCAGATCATTTGGCTCTGGTTAGTCTTCTCCTGAAGATAATGCCATGTATGAAGAGGCTTACTTCATGACAAGAAAACTGGAGATGATGAGGCCAAAACAAAAGAACTTATAAATGGAACCAGTCATATCCTCCCTGTCATCATATTTAATAACCAGCCTGTGGAAAAGTGGAACAATTTAGGTACTTGGGTACAACTATTGATCAGACATTAACTTTTAATGGAAACTCAGAGAGCATTTCCAAGAGAGCCAATCAGCACCTGTTTTTAATCAGGAAGCTGAAGAGCTTCACTGTTAGCCAACACATACTTCCAATAGCATAGAGAATCCTGGTTAAAAGCATTTTATCATTTAACATTACAGCATAGTGGCAACCTGAGTGCAAGGAGCAAAAACAAGCTCTCCATAGTCATTAACATTAGAGGTAAGTCACAGAAGCAAGTCAGCACTATCTGACAGTGCTGTATGCAGGAAGGCTAAACATGTAATTGCCAATGCCTCACTTCTGTTACACTCAGAGTTTGAGCTGCTCCTGTCTGGGCATCGATTTAGGGTCCATAGAGCCAGTCGGAACATATATAAGAAGTCCTTTATTTCCTGTGCCGTACAGGCAATGAACACAGGATGACTGTATCAGGAACACTACTAATTTTATAAGATGTGCTCTCATTTACTATTTATTTGCCTATTTGCACGTTTTTAATCTACAATATTTATTGTTAAACTGTACGTTTTAATTGTGTATTGTGTTGTGTGTCTTTTCTGGTGTCTTTGCTTTGCTGAGTTTAGCTGTACAGGTAGGTGGATTACCTGTCGTGTTTCTGACCTGATCTCAGCTCTGCTTTTACATGAATAACTTCAAACTGAGTCCACACCTGAATCCTCCCAGCTCTAATCCACACCTCAAATAAGTATGTGAACTTGACTTTGTATCAAACACTAAAAAAACAGAACTTACCGATCAGTGAGAGGAGTGCGGAGGGTTTGCTGTTCCCCATCTCAGAGCCGACAGGTCGCTGACAGGAGGCTCGCTCGGTGGGCTCTCAGGTGAGGAGCAGTGTGGATTAAAGACGCTTCCGATTTGCCAAAATAACTATTAGATAAAGGGGGGCAGGCGATACCTCCTCTGGCAGATCCTGACGGACTCAATCCTGCGGTCTGGGTGTGGTGACAGACTCCTGTAATTTAGACAATTTTACACTTCAAAGGTCCAAATAAAAAGAGAGACCCTCAAGGCACCGTTTTACCGAGAGGAAAAAAACAAGGAGGAGCTGCTCCTGTCATCCCCTCTATCACTGATGGGCTTTTTTATTTATTTATTTAACAGATAGAAAGTGGTGGAAGAAGAATTTGGATCCTTTACTTGAGAAAAAGTCAAACTACAATGTAAAAATACTCTACAAATTAAAGTCCTCCATTCAAAAAGAGTCAATGTGGAGATTTTTTATATACAGTATCCTGTAACCATGCAACATATTGGAGTAGTAGTGTAGTAAATTGCTGAAAAATACATGTAGTACAGTAAAAACAGCAACATATTTAGGGTTAGTTGTAAGGGTTGCTTGAAAAGTCTGTTCAACACAATTCATTCAGTACAATTCTATCTATATACACAAAAGGTTTCCATAGATAGCCGTACAGGTATCATCCATCTGTTAGGCTATCATCAATATTCAATGGTTGGGCTGATAGATGTACATGGGTTGGATACAGATGTCAAAATATGAGTTTTGAATGTATGAATATTTGCAAGACTGTGAAACTGTGTGTCAATAAGATACCTGACATATAGTTCAAAATAATGATATGTTTTAGGCAACAGGACAGTAGTTAAGATGACATATGGTTGGATCCAGTGACCGACATAGACAGCTCAGTAACTGAAAAACAAGTATGACAAAGAAATGTACCTATGCTGGCTGAAAACGCTCTTTGTTACTGAACTCAGCTGAAACACGTCTAATCTTTGTGGAATTTTGTGGGTTTGGTGGTATTGTGGTCAACTGGCCGGAAGCTTGAAAGGATCGACCCTGTGTAAGCACATAAAACGTCCATGTTACAATTTACCCCGTTAGGTTGTGCCCCACACTCCCCTATAAAGTAGCATAAAATGGAAATACTCGAGTAAAGTTCAAGTACTTCAAAACTGTTTCTAAGTGTGGTGTTGAGTAAATGTACTTAGTCACTCTTATAGTTACTTTCCACCAGTGCAGACAAATGTGGGTTAAGCACATAGTTTGGAGCAATGGCGTAAGATAGTTATGATGGGCCCCAAGCTGTCATGCTCATATTGTCTCGTCATATGATCCGAGACTTGACACTAGATAGCATCAACATACATATTAGTCAGCAATCATCACTGCATATTTGTATACAACAAAAAAATACCAAAGAAAATAAGAAATTATTAATTTAACAAATTGAATAGTTGATTTATAGTTATTGAATAAGCATGACATTTTTTATAGATGCCACTGACTATTGTACAAAAAGAAAAATTAAACATGACAGAGATGGGTTTAAATTTTTAAGGACATATATGACACTGTTTTTAATTTAACATGAGCTCTTCTTTGAACACAGGCATATTTTCAAACTCAGAAGGACCCACTGTCCACCCAATTCATTGTTGGAGGACCCACTCTCTCTTTGGGCCCCCCACCTCACGAGCTGCAGTGCAACCGCACTGCCTGCCCTTAGTTTGGAATCCTAATTAAAGGTTACCTGTGATATTCCTTTAGAGACTTACAGTTTTGATTATTACCCTTTGATTTTTTTTATAATGTAAAGTAATGAAGTAAGAATATTTAAGCTCAGTAATGACTCATTATTGTTTTTTAATCTTTCCTTATTCTTAAAAAAATAAAGTCATAAAATGACCCCAAAACTGCTGAACAAGTTTACTGTTTAAACTGATATTTCACAGAATATTCACATATATATATAATAGAAACGCATGGTGGTCCCTTGCATGGTGACTTCACTGATGTGATTTTAACAGATGCGTGTTGATGCATGCTCTCTGTAGCATGTAACTTTCTTTGTTGTTTGTTTAAGCAGATTTTAATCAGTTGCAAAATGTTTCTTCGTCATTAACAGCGTAGCAGATCAAAACATATGATTGTATATTCCCCTCCCTTGAACACTCCTGTTTTACGTTATCCACTCCATGAACTTAAGCAAATATAACGTACCATCCTTTTTTTTTTGTGACTCAGATCTGCTGTTTGTGCATGTGCACTGTTTGGTGTGTTAGCCTTTAGGGTCAACAGAAGACTCTTGTACAGTTTGTGCATCAGTGGTCATTATAGCTTCAAGGAAGTAATACATGAATTTGACATTTGTGTCAAATTAGGGACATCACGAGTCACCTTTGCAATTTATTTTCAAATCCCCCCCCAAACAGCAACATTATCTCCTGCTAAATTGAAAATGCTTCTTGAGCCGTGTGTGTGTGTGTGTGTGTGTGTGTGTGTGTGTGTGTGTGTGTGTGTGTGTGTTTATTCACATTTTACCCACAAAAATTCAAGCAACACATACACATTTATTTTATGAATTTATTACAAAATTTTAAATAAAAAAAGTTGAACACTTGAAATAAGTTAATTGCTACATTACAATAAATAGTCATTTGTTCTCTCTCATTCTTTCACGGATAATTTAGTGAATCATATCTGACCCTGTTTGACATGAATAGACACAGTTTAGTTTTTCCTCAATTGTTTGAATGATGTTAAATAGCGGTCTTCTTTACACACATCAAATATCCAATACAGTCTCATAAGTGCTTTGTAGATCATTTCCAATGCTGTGGATTATTCAGTGTGATGAGATGTTATGGTTTGTGTTTAATGAACAGTGATAATGGTGATGACAGCGGTGAAGATGATGATGAACAGATGAGTTGCAGGAGGTCACACTGACGTCTCGGACGCCGCAGATTTTATTAGCGGTGCTGATTTTTTACACCTGGAAAAAAAGATCATCTGAATTAGAACTTGTTCTTGGTAACAATTCAAGACATTTTTAAACAAGACTCGTGTTTTTTTTTTTTACATATAGTTCATATCCTAACTACATACACCAATGCATTTGAAAAGTATTTATTTTATAATTTAAGAGGGTAAACAACCTCAAGACTGAAATCATTTTTGGCTGATTCATTACAGGGAGTTCACTTGGCAGGGAGAGACAAACGGAATATGTCCAGAGTGCCAAATGCCAAATGTTTTGAGGCTTTAATACTACAATTCCTCTGCTCCTAACGTGCCCTTATTCCTTCATAAAACTCCAGCACTGTGTGGAGGACGCCTGCAGATACTCACCTCTTATAGACAAAGCAGTAACTTAAGATGCCCAGGACGATGATGAACATGGCCACCCCAAAAATGATGCCAATCAGTTGCTCCAGCTCAGGCAGAGTGCGAGCGTGATCACTGTAGAACAGGCAGCGTTGCCCGCTGTATGAGGACGTGCAGCTGCAGACCACACAGACAAAATATGTGAGTGCATTCCAGAGGTGAACACGAACCAACATGCGCATGACGATAAGAGGCGCTGATCATAACTAGAACATATTCAGGAGGCACAGGCTTAAAAAATGTGTGCCGCATAGCACATCTTACATGCAAGAGGGTTCGTCGCTGTCTTGAGGGTACATGCACTCTCCACCGTTTTCACAGTACTTTGCATGTTCACTTCTGCAGGATCTGTGTGAGCGCTCAACCCGAGGTTCCTCCATACTGCCTGCAGAGACACAGAGAGAGAAGCTTCGTCAGCAATTATCAACTCTTACACACAAAAGTATGGGGGCTCATTTGTGCCCTAAATAATCAACTAATGATCGATACATGACGGATTTAAAATCAAAACCAAATGAACAAAATATGCATTTTTTAATGTGTTTATTTTTTTTACCTTATTTTTCTGCAATTTATTGATTAATTTATTTCATAAAAACAAAAATAAATTGTAGGAATGAGTGATTATTACATTTTGCATTTGTCAGTTGCTTCTGCAGTTTTTTTTTTCTTGCAGCAGGAGGTGGCACCTATACTGCTGTCAATTATTTATCATTTAATTCATTCATTAATTGATTGTTGATTGGCACCACTGGGCCCCCATAGCGACTACTGTTCCCCACACAGATTTCTACGTTTTTGCACAAGATGCAATAGATAAATTAACATTTCCATAACTTTGGGGCTCTGTAAACGTCAGCTAAATTACTGATAAAACACAAGTGACACAAAAACCAGACTGCAATGACGACACTTACTGTTGTTGAGCTGTGTGGTCAGAGATGAGATCGACACAGTGGGAGGTGCTGTGGTCGGGAGGTTGTTGCTCAGCATTGCGGATCGTCCTGCTGTGATCAGGAGAAGCAGCAGGAAGGCTGGAAATGACCGAAAATATGGATTTAGATTATTAGATTTTGCTGTTGCTTCTCTTCTCTCCCTTGTGGTGCTGCAAAACTTGTTGTTTCCAAGTCGAGATTTTTATTATCTTGTTTTTATGTGATTCTTTTACTCACACCTGCAATGTTGTGATCACAAATATGAGAAAAATGTTGCTCGGTTTTGGTCTAAAGTTACTGCCTTTTTTTTTACTTTTAAGAAAAGATCAACATTACCAAAACACCACATTTGAATAGTACTGTTACAAGTGTTAAAGCACCTTTTAACTAATCTAAGCAAACTACAAACTCACCGAATTCTACTCTTTTCAAATCTGACACCGCATAACAAAACTTACCCTTCCCCAGGTATGTCTGTCTTTGTGCAAACATCTTGTCGTCTGTCGGCGTTATGTCTGATGTTCTCAGCTCAACTCCTTCTGTGTGATCACCAGCCGGCTTCTGCTGAGTTTATATGCTCCGAGCCCCCGCAAAAAAATGCCAATCAATGAACCGAAAAGTGAAAAGTGAGAGGGATTTCCTTTTCAAAAAATCTATTTGCATCACTTCCTTTATGTGCGCCGGCTCCCTGCATGCAGAGGCAAATCTGATGATGGTGGTGGTGGGGTCACATGATTGCCCTGGGGCTCCTTAAATGTGGCTTCTACCTTGGAAGTTTTGTGAACCCACGCAGTTGTTTGATTTATAGTTTCACTCAAATGACTCTTGCAGTTTTGACAGGTCGCTTCACTGACAATTACAGGTGTTGTGAAAGTCTCAGTTTCTTCAGAGGGATGATTATAGAAAGAACATTTTACAGGATTTCTTTGTGTTTGTGTGTGTGTGCCTCTAACTTTCTATATGACAGGTGAAGTGAGGACAGAAACATAGAGAACAGGTGCTGTAAATATGAAGTGAAACATTCTTTACTCGATGGAAGCTGAGTTTGGATATCCAGTGTAGAGAACACAAATAAGCCTCCTGATCTTATTTTGTTTATTTTATTCTATCTCAGTGTCACTTTCTAAGGCAGCCTCTATAAAAGGGTTTATGTGCTGTGTTTAATAGACCAGTCGTACACTATTAATAAGTTCTGGTTTGCCTCGACACTTGTTTTGTCTTTTAAGATCAACCACTTGCCAAATTCTATGCTTAAAGGGACAGTTCACCCCAAAATCAAAACACTCATCTTTCCTCTTACCTGTAGTGCTATTTATCAGTGTAGATTGTTTTAGTGTGAGCTGCTGAGTGTTGGAGATATCGGCTGTAAAGATGTCTGCCTTCTCGTCAATATGATGGAACTAGATGGCACTCAGCTTGTGGTGCTCAAAGCGCATCACTGGGCAGAAGGAAGCGTACATCTACTACTACTGTCAGTCACCTACACCACTGAGCATGCAAATGTTACAGCTCCTCCACACTTCCTTCTGCGTGGCAATTCTGGTGATATGGCTGGTGGCAACACATTCTCACTCCAACCTCGTCACATATTGTTGCCTGGTTGTGGGCTTTCCACGTTTACATATATCATGCAAGGTAGCCTGGGTTCGTCTGTTGATGAGGTTTTGGGACGCCGTGTAAACTTCAGCCTGTTACATGCTTTGTGTCTTTTCAAAATACACTTCCATTTTCACAGGAAATGTACAATTTGCACACAGTCTCTGTCAGAATAAACGTACTACATTGGTACAGCACCACAAATTGATGTTTTTTAATTCAACAACAACTGATTGCTTGAAGAAAAAAATACAAGGGTTTGGCTTTACACTCACTTGGGATGCGAACACCACCACCCCTCCTACCCACCCTGCTCAGACTTTTTGCTCCCTTAAGTTGTTGGCGCTGTTTCACATTGACGGCGCCCGGCTGCGTATCATGCTGCCGTGAGAGAATAGAGACAGAGCACAATCATCATAATCTGAAAGCCACGCCCCCAAAGGGGAAACGAGACCCGCTTTTCCCCTCCGCTTCTTCGCTCGTTCGCTGTCATTCTGCCTCTGCAGCCGCGCCTTCAAGTCTCCACGACTGAATTGCTAGCTAGCTAGCTAAAATTATTAGCTATAGCTAGCTAATAATTAGCTAATAATAAGATGGCAAAGGATTATTTTAGCACGCTATGCCTACCAGAAAGGCAACGGTATAGTGATAAGCTTAATATTGCCGGTCTACCTCAGTGTCCCTTCTCCTTACCTTGCTCGTCTTGGAAAAACATGAGCAGAAATCAGTCAGTTAACTAAATTGACCGCTACTCCCCCATCTCCACATTCTCCCCTTACTGCAGTCCGAGCCTGATGTGGAGATTCTTTTTTAAGAAGATGAGCATTTCGGCATGCTCAGCCGTCAGCCTGCTCCTGCTACCGGCACACGTTGTTGTTTTGAGACATGCCTCTACATGCTGGTAGACTGATAGAAGTGCTAGAGTGGACCGCTGGAATGGACTGCTTGAATCGCGGAGCGCTGGGCACAATTATAACAGAGGTTGCATTCATACTGTCAATTTTTTAGCTTAACATACATACATACAGTTTACTGTTACTCTGAAAAATACATTTGGAGGGTTTGACAAAGTGTTTGCTGCACACATCGGCATACCGAGTGTCAGGATCCCACAATTTCTTCCCTGTTGAAGCCTCACGTTTTATTGCCTGTATCCACTTTTGTCTTCTACAAGTTTCCGTTTTTCTGCTCGGCAGCTGATAAAAGTTAAGCTCTGGGTTTTTAGCCTTACTGGCCGTGCAGCCCACCACACAGCAACTTTTCGGCATTTGAACTTAGGGAAAACTCAACAGGCTGGAAACAAAGGGGGCAAGTGTGAGGGGAAAGCGGGCCTCGTTTCGCTCTGTCTCTATGGCTTGTTCGTCTGTGTCTGACGCTGAAGTCACTGCCCAAGCACCAGTATTTGACGACTTTGAAATGAGGCCAGGTTGTTGGTGGGTGTAGTTCGGTAGAAATAAAATACTTCCTACATGAAACTGCTCACAACAAGGTCTGTAGATTATGTTGAATGACCGGGTCATGAATTATGGAAGGAGACATTGCTGTTGAGTCCCTCAAATGTATTTTTTGGCAGTGTGAGCACCACAAACTGAGTGCCCTCTAGTTCCATTATATTCAAGAGAAGGCAGACATCTCTACAGCCACTATCTCCAACTCTCGGCAACTCACACCAAAACAGTCTACAATGATAAATAGCACTACAGGTAAGAGGACAAATATGTGTTTTTGATTTGGGGTGAACTGTCCCTTTAAGTCATAAAATTAATTCCCATTCTCATTTTTCAAGTGATATATGTGATAAAGGAACAAACATAATCAGGTAAATATGAATATGAATTGTCATTTTTCCACTTTTCAGCCATTATTAAAGGCTTACTAAATGTACAGGAGAGTCTCTGAGGAATTAAAGAGCTCAAGAACAAAACAAGTGTCATGCTGGAGAAGGACTTTCCACAACCTGGCAACCCACAATTTTTTAATTTTCATAACTAATATATAAAGCATTTGTAAAGTATTTAATAACCATTAGTAAAAATTTAAATTACAGCTTACAAGCCTTTTATAATGTGTTATTCACTAGAGAGGAGTACCACAGTCTCCTTTAAAAAAATCTGAATCATTTCACTTTCCATTTTCTGATTTCAACATCCGAAAGAATTGAGTGATGCAGGAAATTCCTCTGGCAGAGAAATCACTTTGTGTGGGAAGAAACGGAAGAGGAAATTGGTAGTTTGTGGATTTAATACCTCATAACCACAGTGTCCATGGTTTGATTCCAGCTGAGGATCTTTGGTGCATGTTATATCTCTCCCTGTCTGTCTGTTAAAAGCAAATTACCACAAAAAGGCATCTGAAAATCAGAAAAAAGAATGACTGAGAGATCGTAGTACTGGCACAGCATTGTTTTTCATTTAATATTCCTTTTCCAGTGAATCTGGACTGTTCAGCAATGAACCAAAACAACTTCAGTAGAAAAAATATTAATCTAAACTCTTAAAAAGTGAACTCTGGAATAAATAATTCAAATAAATAAATGAACAAATTCAAAATATAAACAAATGTCAAGTAAGTTTCCCAGCAGGCATGGAGTCTTGAGCTCATGGATGTTCAAATAAAAGTGTGTTTGATGTTTGTTAAAGTGTGTGTAAATAAACTGATGTATGTATATGTGCGTGTGTATGTGTGTGTACAGTACGTATGCATCCACTGTATATCATTCAGTAAAAGCAGTGTGTGTGTGTGTGTGTTTAATGCATCAGTGCATTTCTGGCAGCGGTCACAGTGTTCTTCATCAGCATGGCGACTGTCATCGGACCCACGCCTCCGGGAACAGGTGTGATGAAACCTGCCTTCTCCTTCACTCCTAAAAGTCAAACAAATAACCTGGAGTTAAGTCACGCTGTTTTGACCTCAATGAACCAGAGCTGAGATTGACGGTTATATCTTTGTTTGACCTTTTATTGCTGTGGAACGACATCACATACGGTAAACTGATCCTGTCTCTCAGCAACCCTATATTTATTTGTCACCTGAAACCTGTGAGGTGTGTGTCAGTCAAGTTAGTACTCCTGCAGTGAGAGTGGATATTTTCACAGGCACAATATCAAATGATCAGTGAGAGTTTGAATCTTCCTTTCTGAGGTAACTCTAATGAACGCTTGATTATTTACCCTCAAAGTCCACGTCACCAATGAGCCGCAGTTTTCCAGTGTTTGGGTCCTTGATGCGGTTTATGCCAACATCAATGACTGCTGCGCCCTCTTTCACCATATCTGCTGTGATCAGTCTGGGAACACCTGTACACAGAAACCAAGGAGGGATTTGCAGTTAGAAGATGACAATCATAAGCTTCTTTAGCCGTTCCAAGAAAATTATTTCAATTATGTCATTACTTGGGGATGAGCTCATCAGGTATGGCACTGAAACCCATGGACACGTCATACCTGTTGACAAAAATAAGCTGCCGGGCCCCGACTAACACCTCAGTCCTCCCCTCTCTAACAACTTTTTAGGCCGGAACTGGTTCTTGAACCGGTTCTATTCAGGATTCATGGGATCTTGGTGCTATCTAGTAAACCTGCCCATGTTTCCACCAGTTTTGACCGAAACTGTAAACAAGGATGTGTCATCAACTTAAAACATTGCACAATTCACAACGGAAGTGAACAGTAGGGGCAAGACGACACGCTAATTACCTGCAGGTTTTTGTTCAGTTATTATAGATATTAGGTTTTATCCAAAAAAACAAGCATGGATCAACAAATAATGAGACCACTGCACACTCTTTTTTTCCCGATGATTTCTCACTTGACTTCTCCATTGTTGCCCCCTATCCTCTCTATACAACTTCAGAATATGACACACCCACTAATGTTGTCAGGGTTTGCACTTTAGGTCAAAGAAAACCTGCTATTTTTTTGGTGCCAGAGAGGAACCAACTTTTTGGGTTGCAAACTAATTTATTTTTGGCTAAAATGCTCCAAATGGTTCAAAATTAGATGCACAAACCTTAAAGGAACCGGTTAAATGATGGTGGAAGAGGGGTATAAACTACCTGGACCCCAGCCTAGCCACTATGAGAACATGTTTTGTATTGTGTGTTTCTGCAAACCACATAACCACGCTTCATTTGCACTGTCCACACATATATCTACGTTTATAAAGTGACATTATGTACAAGCTGACTTTGGGGAGGTGGAGGGAATGGTGGATGGCTTGTCATCTACACGGGATGTCTGCCAAGGGATGTCACTGCAGACCACTGTTCGAGACCAACAAAAAAATGGTTGTGATTTAGCAAGTTATTGTGTGTTCCCAGCAGCTTTTTAGCCCCAAAGCATTGTTTTTTTTAAGTATTTGTGGCTGTGTTTCACGCATCTTTTCAGGCACATAAGGAAGCTGTTTTTAACCGAGACAACGCTGCTTTTCCTCACACAATAGTGGCCCAAAAAATGGTTGTTTTTTGCTGAGACATTGCTGCTTTTCTTGTTGGGATTGTGCCTCCCAAATGGGGCATTTTAAGGCAAAACATCATAACATGCAAATGTAATATGTACGTGGTTTGCAATAACATTCAAAAGCCTGGTGATTGGGTTGTGGAGCCAGGTTTTGTAGTTATCTCATTAAAGAGTTAAAGTACTATAGACCTTGTAAGCAAAATATAACTTAAAATAATTAAGATCTTAACACTAGATTTTAAAACACGGCCCCTCTTCAAGAAAGAACCCAGCCTCTCTTGTGCTTTTGTGCATATTCCCAAAGTTACAACTAATGCAGTTACCAAGAACTGCCAATTTAGTAAGTCAGAGAAGTTAGGAGAGCAGCGAACATTTATTTTTTCTGCAGAATTGATGTTTACAAACACTTATTTCAAACCTGCGTCATTTTGCTGCTGTACGTTTGCTCTAACTTCTGCTGCTGAGCATGCTGACTTGACACTGGACAATGAAGTTTAAAACCTCAAAAATTATTTCAGCACTTTGGTTATTTGAAAAGGCATCTGCAACCTCCATCACATCCAAACACCACAGCAATGTGAAGAACCCATATTGAGACAGAGGCTGCAGGTTCAAATAAGTTTCACTGAATAGCAAATATTTTCTGCAGTGATACTTGTCATCTCCTTTTAATCACAGATTCTTGTGGACAAATTACCACTTCACCTTGAAATTAGAAGTCATCAAAATAAGACAACACCTCGGATGACTGTCTCAAAGGAAGGAGACAATTAAGCAAAATGTTTTTAATTTGATATCCACTCCATTTTAGAGTTGGCAGACAGTAAAATGTCAATTTGAACTCCTCAGACTGTAATTACAGCTACTTAACAATGGTATTAAGTCTGAGTCAAATAATTAAGTATCAACTGTGGAAAATAGTCGTATAAAGCACACAGACATCAGAGGAGCTCACTGACACGCTAACAAAACTACACCCTGATTCCCACCAACTGCAATTACAACACTAAAATCCCCAACACACTTGATTTTCAGCAACATTAAACCCAGATGCATCCCAAGTGACATGAAAACCGTTTTTGACAGTTGTACACTGCATCGCTGGAGTTCATCAGTGAATCAATTTACTTTCTACAGAGTCCTACCTCACAGTTAGATGAAAAGAAAAGCAGGAGCCCTTCCCAAAGACCTGCTTTAGTCATCAGGGAATATCCTTTTTTTTTACAAAGGAGTACAACATGGCACCCCCTCAGGCATACACAGTTACTTAAGACTCTTTCAACAGATACTCTCGCTGTGCATTGATTGATAGTCTCACATTCCAGCTGCCAAACATCACTGTTAATCTGCAACCACAGGTAAGTTACGGGCATATATACTGAAACTTCCTTTTTGATTATTTCGATTCCACGTAAAGGGCTGGTGAACACTTTCACAATATTCCCCCTGGTTGCGTTACCAGGAACATCATTGCCTCTGTGGCATTTCCAACATAATGAAACAGCATCTGACACTAAATGAAAACTCTTGAGGCTAGAGCTGCTTTAGTAACAAAAAAGCAGAATCACTTCCCTTAAGGTAAAATTTGTTTGTTTCAAAAAAACTTTATTTCCATTTGCAAAAATTTGATTTGGTGGTATGGCTTTGTTCTGGGGCCCCTCTGCTTTTCCTCTGGCCTACGCAGGAAGCCTCTTCTACGCGCCTACGTAGAAAGCCTAAGGCGGAGAGAGCAAACCTTCCCGCTCTTCTGCGTGCTTACATGGAAAACCTTAAGCAAAGAGAGCACACCTGTCTGCCCTTCCATGTACCTACATGGAAAGCCGAAGGCAGGGAGAGCAGCAGCAAAGACCCCTCGGGAACAGAACAGAGCAGCTGAAAAGGAGGAGCTTGCAGTGAAGGCAAGACAGACAGCGGAGAGTTTGGGAGCTGGTGACGGTTGCACTTGTTGCATTGATGTGCATGAAACCTTCGAAGAACCACCGGCTGACATAAAATAAAGGATCAGATCAGGCTCTTTATGGCTGAATAAAGCTGATTCTGGTCAGTTTAAGATGCTTTGATCAGCCTCAGTGCTGATCTTTGAGATTCAAATTAGGACATGACTATTCTATATTGTTTCTGCCATTATATCTCCCTAAATCCTACACACCAGACCTTTAATTACAGATTATCCAACACTGAAAAATAACTGTTAGTTGCAGCCTGACAGCTGACTGAAACCCTGTGCATGGCTCTGTATCATCAAACAACTTGAAAGACTGTTCTCAGTGTCAGATATGTCGCTTTGGTCATCAGTTTATGATCAGTAAATTAGTAGACAGGTGTGTCTTTATGGTGTCTGGGTTGTAATTACCTGCAGCTGCAATGATGATGTCAGCCAGGCTGGTTAGCTCCTTCAGCTGCTCCCTCGGTGTACATCTGTGGGCAATGGTCACTGTGGCGTCACCTGAGAGGAAACAGATTTCTGCCACTGTTGAATTTCATATCTGGTGTTTATAGCGGTAAAAAAAAAAAAAAAAAAGATCTTTTTAAACAGGAACTGCTTACAACTGAAGCAATGGCCCCTCTGAAAACTCTGCACATTGACAGTTTCCCTGACTAAAAATGACATATTTCTGCGGGCTTCCTGAGGCGTGCCTGAAGTAACGACCACCCCTGCTAACGTCAGAAAAACGTATTGCACATTTATGAACTCTTGACCTTTTGGGGTAAAGGGCAGAGGCACTATATCACACAGAAAAGGCCTCATATTCAATAAGGGCATACAGTCATCTATGTACCTGAAGATGTTTAATGTTTTCTAAACCTCATAAGCTCCAGTCTATAAAACAGCTGCCATTTATTTAATTATCTGCTGCTTTTTCATTAATTGCAATTTCCTTTAATTCAAACACTAACATTAAATCAAAATTCGGTAACATTTAAACTTTTAATAACTTGTTGATGAACATTACAAGCGGACTCCGTGACACCAGTACATCTTCATAATTTATGCATCTTGGTGATTTGCAACTGCATTATTTGATTTGTCAGTTTTCACAATTATGAACAAGGGGAAAAAAAGGTAATTATGACTTCATTTGTAAGGCACCTTTAAAAAAAAAAAAGACAAAAAAGAGAGCCGGAAAAGAATCAAATACAAACCCACAACAAATAAAAAAACTAACAAACAAAAAAAAGCTACACAATGGATAAAACTGCACATAAAAGAACAGGTAACAAATAAATGAACCCAATCTAATTCTAACTGATTCCACTATCCAGTAATAGTTTTTATTTGTTTAATTTTATTGATCTGTCTGACTCAGATCAGGAGGCAACAGTGATTGATTGATCGCTCGCACTGCACATTAACTCTGCAGTAAATATTTAAAAATGCATGCCACCGTAAAAAACCTGATTTTGCTCAATGATCAGTAGAACTAAAGACTTGTTAAATATATCAACTATAGTTGCCTGTTTATTATGTTAATACATTACTCTTGTGCCTGAAATTGTCTTTAAACTCATCAAAGCAGGGGTGCGTTCTCCAGTTCAATATGTGCCAGGTAGAGGTGGGGTAATGCACTTATTACACAATGAAGGAGAAGCAGCATGATGACAGTGATCCTAATCTTTATCTAAAATATGTGAGCACATCCTGCATGGTAATAACTGTACTGTGACCGGCTGGACAGGTGTGGAGCGGGGAAAAGAGGATCTTACAAAGAGGGTTTCTAGGAAGATAAGTATGAGAGGGAAGGAGAGGCAAGTCACGGCACATCAAACCTCCGGGCCGCATACCTTATGGGACGGGTGTGTGTGTGTGTGTGTGTGTGTGTGTGTGTGTAGCAGAGTGTATTTGCTACAGTAATACCAGATGCTTGTTGTGTCCGGGCACATCCGGTTATCCCTGTCTTCTGAGGAGTAGCAAAGCATAACAGCCCACATTTCCACCATGCACAAAAAATCTGATATAAATGCAAGTAAGGATTAAAATCATACAGGATGAGGGACATTGTTATGAGTCTGAGTCTTTGAAGATTTATCTTGTCATGCTTTCATGCGTATTTCATCCTGTTTCATCATGTTTTCTGTCCCTCTCTACAACTGAGAATTTAACGAAGGGGAAATGTCACATTAAGAAACATAAATTCATACATTACTAAAAATCATAAGGATTATTATTAATAGGAGCAATGGAGCTGGTATCGGCTGTGTAGGTTGATGATAAATGATGCGTTGGCTGTTTTGTGAAAGTCTTCCCTGCAGTTCCTCCCATATACTTCAAAGGCAACGGACCAGCAGCATCATACCGGGATGACGCACAGGACACTTAATGAACTTTGCCCATTTTGAACCAGTTTCGTATCCACTTCTGTCTGTCTGTTTCTCTCTCTCTAGGCTGTGCCGATATGTACAAACCAATATTCTGTTACTGCGTTGCCTATTTCTTGCCTAAAATGTTTTCATAAGCATATTCTACCTTATTGTTTAATTGTCTAATTGTTCAATTCATTTTCATATGTGTTCATTTCAACTGTCCCTTGTATTTGAAACAGTTTTTGACTCCATGTAATTCCTCATATCCACTTAGGACGCATTCACACTGGCGCTGTTTGGTCCACTTTAAATTAACCCTGGTCCACTTCCACTGATAGTTTGGTTTGTTTGGAGTGGTGTGAACACTCATTCAAACTCTGGTGCGGACCAAACGAGCAAACCCTGGTCTGCTTGAAAACTGGGAGTCTCTGTTCACTTGCAAGTGAACCCTGGTGCGGTTCGTTTCAGTTGGAATTGAAAATGGACTATCTAGGGAACCAAAGAGCAGAAGTGACGTAGAGCACAGTGCATTTTTGTGTTTTTGTGTTGACCAAGCCAGCTGAAGGGGATGGACTTCCGTTTCTGGTCCTGGCAAATCGATGAGCTGGGTTTTCCTCTTCCTCATGCCTTTTCTCTTCCTGGTCAGTGGTCGTTTCGGGCAATACTGCCCCCAAACGAGCAGCTGTTGTAACTGCGTGACGTTGTCCAGGTGGTTTGGTCCACTTTAAAAAGTGTAGTGTGAAAGTGAACCGAACCAAATGAAGGTGTGACATTTTTCGGCATTCCCAGCCCAATCTAACCGAGTCCCCCGGACTATCCTGGTGTGAATGCGCCCTTAGACATATGCAGTATCCCTTTTTCCTTGTCCCCAGAATTTTCAACGAAGCAGGACACAGGTCACTCCAATACAAAGCTCCATTTTCTTCTTTTCTTGAGATCTGTTACCTCTTTCCGCTGCTTCAGGACTTCTTTATATTCACATCTCCAAACTTTTTCATGTTTTTAAAATGTCGTACTGAAAACTGTTACCGGTATGTAATTATTCCAGGTCATGGTATACAATTCTAATTTTCTTGTGCAACAGCTGAGGGCAGAGCAAGACGTCTGTATCTGTGCATTTGCAGTGTTTGTTATGTAATGCAGTTTTGTCTGTATGTTTTTGTTTTGTATTTGTGTCCCTGAAAATGAGATGCTACATCTCCAGGGGCCATCCTTTCAATAAATTCAAATTCAAACTATAATACAAGATTCTTTGCAACCAGGTGGCCACAATATGGTTTTTCAGACAAGCGACCCACATTACATCAACTACCAGTAGGAGCATTTATTAGTCCGGTGCAGCACAGTGCATTTTGGTAGTTGCAGGTTTTCTACCTCTTTATCTGTTTTCTCTGGTCATGTAGCACCAATGTCAAAAGTATGTGCGTCTTTCTACTGCATAGACAGTCCAGTTTTATGAAAAGACCATCATCCCAGAGGTGAAATACTTCTTTAAGAGACTGAGACGGGCAGGTCATTGGTGCAGTGTTCATCTCTTCCTCTTTATTCTCTTCCAGACATGCTCGGTAAATTTAAGGGGTGTTCTACTTTGTTATCTTGTATCTGTTAGTTATAATCTTGATTGCTGATAGCTGGTTGAGGCCACCAGTGGGTTTAAATCCAACACTTTCACCAGCAAACCATGACACAGGCCTCTATGTGACTGACGGGGGGACTGCAGCTATGTCTCACTCTAATGACCTTTATGTCTGGTGAAGCTCCTGTGTGCAAAGGTCATTATTAGGTGACCCGCTTCTTCACAAACAGAATGAGAATAGGGGTATTCCCCAAAATGTCAAGCATCTATTTCAAAGCATTCCTTCCAGCAGTTCATCCAATTACGACAACTTCAAACAATCTTCCCTGACAACTGAAAACAACAGTTATTACACAGATTGTTGCACATTATGTTCGCGTGCAGCTGTGATTGGGTTGTTTACACCTTTTGTTGATGTGACCTGTAATACTGCTATACTCTGACAGGTCAAACATATCCTGTTGCTTCATCTAAACAGCACATTCCATGCAATACCTGTCCAAAACCCCTCCCTTCTTCCTACATCCTTATAAGGACACTTGATCCGTCCGCCAAAAGTCTCGCCCTGTTCCTGCTCTTCCTGCACAGTCCCTGGGTTTTTCCTCTTGGAACTCCTCCGGCAGGACGTGCATCAGCATTTATTGTTTGATTAAAAAAGGTGAGGAGTCACTGAAGCCTTTATTCATTGTTCACATCCTGACAACGATAGCAGCAGCTATATTTCAGGGAAAGCCAAGATGGTGCAATTTAATCTACATACAAAAGGGCAGCACTCATTATATTACACTGCTGACTCACCTGTACAGACACAGATAAACATGCATACATGCACGCGCACAAATGCACACTTACCCCCGGGGCGTTCATGCTTGCGATCGGTGTGCAGCAACATAGCGATGGGCATTCCAACATTTTTAGAGCGGCCAGCAACCAGCACATTCTTCCCCACCGTCTCAATACCTACAAAAACACATTTTTCAGGGGGAAATATTCACAATTAATTATGCTTGATTGACTGGGCTGCCCAGGTGAGATAAAAGGGCACCTTCACAAGGAGCATAATTGTTCCATTAAAAAAATGAAAATTAACACAGATAATCACACAAAGCCCGGGGCTGTATAACACCTCTGACTGATGACACAGGCATGTGGAGGGAAGTCGTTCTGACGGCTGCACCACAGCCTGGCACCACAATGTCGCACCTGTGACATTTACTACATGTATTGTCTGCCAACACCAAAGTCTTTAAGGTGATTAACAGTGGGAGGAATGGTATGCACATTAAATAGACTGATATTTTAGTTTGCCGATGGAGTTTACATTAAATAAATGAATGTTGTGCAGAGTCTATCTGAGGAGATGAAGGAGATATATGAAATGGAAAAAATTATCATGAAAGTTAGAAATCATTTGCATATTTTTGAAGATAGAAAAAATGGTTGAGATAAATGAAAGACGATGTTCCCAATGATCTTTGATTATATGACAGCTGAAGTAATGAGACTGATAGCACAGAAGTGTTTTCTTTATTAGTCAGAGAAATTAACTATGTGTCCATGTTTGGGTACACACACATTCATGGGTACGAGCATGTATGATGAGGCATGTGGGTATCATGTGTGTTGATATCTGTGTGCACCTACAGTATACCTAGTTGTTATATGATGTATCCTCCAACTTAAATTTAAATTCAAGGGGTTTATTGGGGCTTTGGTGGCTTAGTGGACAGAACATTATCATTATACTATTGTCACATACTCCCTGATACTGCTAATGCTTTTGTTTGTTGTTTGTTTTGTGTATTTTCTTTTTTCCCTTTTCCCTAATCTTTTTCAGTCTCTACATATGTTAAATAATCCTCAAAAATGCAAATAAAAAATGTAATTTTATCAATTCAGGTCTCTATGTTTTGCATGAATTCTCTATGTTCTTTCCATAGTTAGTGCATTATCTACAGTGGATGTCAGGTGGCACGCCTTCAGTTTGGGGAAGTAGGCAGAAGTATTGACACAGAAGCTGAGCAATGTACTGCTGTGAAGGGCTAACCAATAAAACGTATTTTAGCCACCTAAAAAATCCCACTTAACCACTACCAGTTAAAGTGTACGCTATATTTAAAGTATTTTTACTGCTTCACCGTACTGTCAGACAGCGATTGTAGCTGTTATATCGTTCTCTTCAAAGCCAGACTCCAGTGAGAAAAACGGTACTTTAAACAGGGCTACCTCCTGAAAGTCGGAGACTGAAATCATCAGTCGGAGACCCCTCAGTCGACTGAGATTTCAAGTCAAGCAGTCGCTTCTTGCTTTCAGTACAGGCAGCTGTGGCTTTTGTTTGACATCCAGTGTTGGCTTAAAATGTTTTCCGATCTGCTGTTAGTGTAGTAAGCTTCTTTACTATATTACGTGAATGTCACTGTTAAACTGAATGTCCCACTGAACCATGTGCAAACAGGAACAAACAGTCAAATATTCGTATTGAACAGCAAATCTGATTTAACAGACAAAATTCTGATTTGGGTACAGCTCCTAGTTTAGCGTGGCTGAGCTCAGGAGCTGCTGGTCTACTGCTGCTAAGATCTGTTTTTGTGATTTTTGGGACTCTGACATACCAAAACACAGTCTAACTGATTAAAGCAGCGGTAGAACAGCAGCTCCTGCGTTCAGTGAGCTAAAATTACTGTTTGTGTGATGGAGTTTGGTGGCTTTGACGACAGCATAGATGGACAACTGAAGCCCTTAACAGCTTCCTGTTGGAAAGGGCTGTCTGTGGTGATGTAAAGTGGTGAAAATATTCTCTATACAGCGTACAACTTAAACTGTTTTTTGGGTGAAGTGTTTCTTAGGTGGCTAAAATACATTTTGCTGCTGCCCCTTTCCACAGCAGTACATTACTTAGCTTCTGTGTCAGCAATCCTACCTGCTACTCCAAACTGGGGCGTGTTGACCACAGTCTACAATAACTTTAGATAAATAATACAATCCCACTATCTGAACTATCCATTTAAGATTACTTGGATTTCTGATTTTTAAATTGATAGAGCATGTTCACTTGGGAAGCTGAGATACTGTCGACACACAAATGATAAATAAAACCATAAAGAACTGACTAAAGAAAAAATAAACAAATAAAATCCATATTTTAATTGCAAGTTTCATATCTCAGTTACACTATCTCTGGTCTTCCCTGCTCAAAAAGCACAGTAGTGCAGCCATGTAGTGCAGAGACTGAGAGAGAGAGAGAGAGAGAGAGAGAGAAAAGCCTTCATCCATCTCCAACACATTCTTAAAAGAGACAACAAGAAGCATCCTAAGCAGCTTCAACACAGTCTGGTATGGGCATCTCAAAAATTCTCTGATAGCTGACAGATTGCTGAAAATGAAAACATTCATCAGGGTCTCTCACTCCTACGTAGAGGGCACTTATTATTAATACTATCGTGATCATCATAAACACTTCAACCTAAAAAGCCTCCAACATTGTCAAGGATGCTCCCACACACTCTAACACACTCTTAAACTCTTCTCTCTGGCTTTCTAAACCTTTGTTGACAGACTGTTTAAAAATATTTTCATCTGAACTGAACTCACTGAACTAAACACATCAGCAGTGGATTTTGATTGAATGTTTAGCTCTGCCTGAACATGTCCAACAGCACCCTCTACCTGCTTTAATAAGTACAGCAACAAAGGAGCTCCCATGACTGATCAGTTTTTCTTGTTTGATATGCCTCTTCAAGGTATGGCCACTTCATTCAGAAAGGTTTCCTTCCTATTGCAGTGTGTCTAGTGGTATCAGAAATTTTGATGCTTTTCAAGACGTTTTCAAGATCATTTTTAACCAAATTTAAGACAAATTTCTGGAGGGATTTTGACCATTTTTATCTATTCTTGAGAGATCAAACACTTAAATTCAGCACCAAATCTGTGTTACAAATGATATCAACCCCAAAATTGCTGCAACAAGTTAAAAGACATAATAGAGCATGGGAATGGCCATCTTATACTTGCATCATAATGTTCTTTGCCCCCATACACTTACAATTGAAACACAGTATCTAATACATATTTATGAGTAGAAAAACATGGCACACAATACTAAGCTGCATCTTAAATTAATCTTCAGGTTCCCAGCTTTCAGATTATGTACACCACTTCTATGTGGCATTTACTGTTACTCTGCTATCTCCCTCAAGACAAAAAATGGTCTATGTGGTGTCAGAGGAGCTGCAGACACCCTGTATTGGACATTTTGAACAATATATTGTGTAACTCAATACTATACAAGACACTGAGACTAGTTTGTGGCAAAGAGCAGCTACACTGTATTTTCAAACTAATTTACATGTGGCACTTCACCTTCAGACCAAATTCTTAACTGCCAGAATATCTACATTCTTACTTGGTCAAGAGGATATCTGAGTGGTCCAGTGCCTTTAGATTTGAAGTGCGGGTGAGAAAATGATTGTTAGGCGCCATCTAGTGGGTCACTAATGAAAAGACAGTGGCACATACTTGAAGCTTCCTTTTGTCTTGTGAGTTGACTTTAACAATGTTGTGACTGAAGACCAAACGTGCTGAGGTTTGATGCGTTGAATAAACACAGTATGAGTTGCTGAGCCAAATTAAATGTAACAAGGCTGACAATGCAGCTCCTACTTCTGGTGGAAGGTAATTTACTGTAAATGTGCTTCTATTAAGCATTAAAACTTTTGCGGTTTACCTGCTCTTTTGATGACCTCCCAAACAGCTGCAGGCGTGGCAGGCACCATGGATCTCTGGTCCAGACACAGCTTACCGATGTTCACAATGTGGAAGCCATCCACATCCTTCTCTGGAGCGATGGCGTTACATACTGCTCGCTCATTGATATGCTCTAAAGAGGAGGGGGAGTAGGACAGATACTCAGTGATATAATGTATAATAAAGTAAAAATAATAGGTAAGAGTCCAAGACACCAAACTTTTATTATGATGGAAAACTAAAGGCCACCATGCTCCAGTTTTCAAACAGCTCCCACAAATATTTTCTATACAGATGTGGTGACTGCAAACTGAACTGTACAGACAAGCTCATTTGTTTGATGTCAATGAGGAAAACTCATGCAGCTGTGGCGCCTGTGTTTACCAGGAAGTGGCAGCTGCACCAGCAGGCCGCTGACCCTCCAGTCACGGTTCATCTTGTCAATCAGCTCCAGCAACTCTTCCTGGGAGACCGAGCTAGGCCGCACCACTGTGTCACTGGAGATACCTAGAGAGAGCACACACACACATCACACACACTCCATGTTCAAAATGTTGTCATGCACATGTTAGTTACATTACATTGATTTTGTTTATGAGAAACATGTTAATCCATGTGTATGTACAGTATGTGTCCATGCATGCCTAGAAATGTTAAGCGCATTAGGGAGATCAGTGATGTGTTTGTCGATCCGCATGAGTGTTCAGGAATGCATGCAGTGCTCGTACCCAGGATGCTGGCTGCCCGGGTCTTGTTCTTAACATAGGTGCGACTGGCTGGGTCGTCCCCCACTAAGACAACTCCTAGGTGGGGTCTCATGTTGCCCTGAGCTACCAACTCTTCAACATCACGCTGGATTTCTCTGTGGAGCTGACGAGCCAACTCAGTCCCCGAAATCACCACAGCGGCGTGTCTGGAGAGGTAAAACATAACTTGACAGAAATAAATGCACATATACAACACACACCACATCACAGGTTGCAAAACAGACATTGAATATATTATTCCAAATACAGCTGAGGCAATCAGTTGATTAATCAGATGAAGCTGATTGACTGATTAAGAAAAAATGTCCATAATTAAAGGGTTTTCAGCTTATCAGATGGTAACATTTATTTGTTTTCTTAGCCTTCTGTGATAGTTGATGAAATATCTTCAAGTTTTGGACTGTCGGTCAGACAAAAAAAAATAAAAAAAATAAAAATTGAAGAGTCAACGATGTTAATGTTTTCTCGTATTTTATAGCCTAGACCAAAAATAAATCGATAAAGTAAAAAAAAAAAATCTCAAAAACTATCAGATGAATTTCCATGACACTGGGTTCAGATAGTAAATGTCCTCAAATTATTAATCCAACTTAAATTGACAATCCTCTGACTATTTGTCTCACACCAGAACAAGGTTGACAGATTTAGACTGACATTTTTCAAGACATGCATGTTCTCCACAGAGGGAACTGTTCTCATTTATGTGATCCATAAATGTTTCATCTAGTGCCACCATCAGGTCTAAATTTCAATTTGCCTAATACTTTGGTTTATGACTAAAATGAGAGCCTAATCACATTCGTGTCTGCTGTACTTGTACTCATTTAAGATACTGTTAATGTGCAGTTTTTAACTAAGGGACTGTTTGTTACTTATGAGGGGTAGGGGGGTGCAAAACAGGGAAAGCATGTCAGATTTCTTTTAAGCACTAAGGAGGGACCTTTTTTTTATTTAAAAGTAAAATGTTTCACAATATATCTTTACAAATGAAGCACTGTGACCCACAAGTCATATTCCTGATGAAAGAGAACATGCTTTTTTGGTACAGAACCAAGAAAAAATCATATTATCATCATTTTTAGAATTTTTTTGTGAAGATAAAATGCAAAAAGTACCATTCCCATTAAAATCACAGTAACGCAATCACAATATCTGTCTAAATAATCACAGTATGATTTTTTTTGCATGTCATGCAGCCCGAAGACATACAACTTCAAATTGTTGTATTTTGTATAAATACCCTCTGTTAAAAAAATGCAAAAATTACACCATTTATCATAGCCATAAACACTGAAAATAGAAAATTTCATTTCATTTTTTTTCAAACGGTCTTTGAGCACATCATTTGCAACAAACACTTCCTTCAGGAAAAATAACTAAATCTAGTGATATTTCATCAAAATACCTTTATTCTACATCTCATGTAAAATTTCACAAAGAAAAAAAACCCATCTGCACTAACCAGATCCTGTTTACGTTCAGGATTTTATTTTCAGCTTTTAACTTTGAAACATCAAGTGGCCGCCATGCCAAGTTACTGATATAAGTTTGGCTGCTGCTGCCACTGTTGTGAATGTTATGGTTTATTTGTGAAAATGATCATTATATGCACATGTTGCTAATGCTGGCTGTTTGCAAAATTCGTTTGTGTGTAGGCTTAATAAATTTTGTTGGTTTTGTGTGATAGGACGAGAGGCTGTCATGCACCCATATTCTGCTGAAGTGCACACACAGCTTGTGTAGCCTAATTATACAATTTGTAAAGAATCTGCATTTGGCATTGAGAAATCGGCATTTGTTTTGGTAATAACTTTAACTCCCTCTGTGCTGTTTGCTCGATGCATTGGCTCCTATACCTAAATTAAGTGTAATTTAAAAAAATAAATAAATAAAAAATACAGTTATTTATGGTGGAGAGGGGTCATGAATTTACCCGTCGCTCAGGAGGATTCAAGTAAAAAAAAAAAAATTATTTTTTAAAAAAAGACGTCAAGTCGATCCACCCTCTCCTCCCCCTGATAAATTAAGTACAGTCCCTAAGCTTAAACAGCAGCACCTCAGAGGCGTTACACCTGCTGGTAGAAGCAAAATGACCGTGTTTTGTTGGTGTTTTTGAATAAAAGTCGAGGCCTGTGTGCCACATATTTAAGTAAGTATCGTTACTGAGTCTGTTTTTGATTTATATGAAGTGAAAACATGTTAAAATGGCACCAATGCACCTCAGGATGCAGCAGCAACCATCAGTGTGTGAATGCAGTGTTATTAGACATTAAGCTAACTACCACCGAGCTGTGTAATGCCGGCACGTTTGCTGTCAGCATTGTGTGTTTAATCACTCTTGTAATTGCCCCCTCAGCTCAAGGTATGTCCGTTAAACCTGCCCTCTCTACCGTGAACGGTGAAAGCTGCTGTCAATCACCGTCCTCTGACACGTGACGGTACACACGCCCTCACCGGTGCTGAAGCGGAGCTCATCTCATCCCTCCCGCCGCAAAGTAACACCGCACATTAAAAGGCAGAAACAACCGGAAACTGTTTACCTGCTCGCAGACTGCTGAAGGTGTCTCCTCTGACTGTCGCATTTTCTGTGCACCCGCAGTTTGGCCCGGCAGCAGTGATGGTGTAACGTTAGCGGGCTACAAATCCTGAAGGAGGAGCGTAGCGGTGAAACAGAGGCCGCCATGTTTGTGTGTGTGTCGTAGGACGTTCGTACGTCGTGCGTGTGTGGTGCGCGCGCGACAGGGAGACAGGGGGCAGGGCGGCATGCAGACATGACATGACAATACAGCTGATGAGTGATAGGCTGTAGTTACAACACACTGCACATGCTGCACACACTGCACGCACTGTACATAGTAAACACAATAACAATAAAATGTGTTTGATATGGCACCTTTCACAGAGATTACATTCACAAAATACAATCAAGAAATTAAACATGCAATCAATAAAAACAAGGCAACAAAAAAGAAAGTAAAACAACAGGCTGCTGAGGCCCAAACAGAAACACACCAGGGGACAAGCACTGGACAATTTAGGTTGGGACAAAGACCATTTTGAAGAGATGGGTCTTCAGTTGTTGGAGGAGAGTTGCATAGTGTTGGAGCTACTACCTCAAGGGCATGATCACATTTTGTTTTGAGTCTGGAGCAAGGGACAGCCAGTAGCCTACCTGTTCTGAAGACCTAAAGGACCTGCCGACCATATAGATGGAGGAGACCACTGATGTATTCAGGTGCCTGACTGTGGAGGGCTCTATAGGTGAGAACAAGTATCTTAAAGTGAATCCTGAACCTGATGGGAAGCCAGTGTAAAGAAACTAAAATGACGGTGATGGGGGCTGACCTGTTGGACCTGGTTAAAAGCCTAGCAGCATTCTGGATTATTTGTAAGCAGATTCAGAGAGGGTTTGTTTAGACAAGTAAAAAGAGAATTACAGGGCACAACAGCATGGATAGTCATCTCTAGCTCAGGTCGAGACACCACAGACCTGAGCTTTGAGATATTTCTTAGCTGAATACAACACCAGCATTCCTAAAATTTGACTGTATTGCTGAGGAAAGGGACCCAATACTCTGGGCAACCTTTGAAGCAATAGTATCTGAAGCAAATAACCTCCATCTTGTCTGTGTTTAATTGCAAGTAATTGTTTGACATCCAGTCCTCAATGGCAGTCATGGTTACAGGTTACAGATATGTATACAGATATGATTTTAGCATTTTAGCATGTGCAGGATGATGGTGCATAAACCAATACACTGCTGGGAGAAATAAATTGGTTACATATAACAAAGTAAAGTCACATATGACTAGATAATCTAACTAAATAATGTTTTGAGGAAGGAGGCCCCTGGGTTTTTTTTGCCCCCTTTCTAAGGAGGGCTTCTTGCCCCAAGGGTCTAACTTTATATTTTTATTCTAAAGGAGAATTTTTTTTTTTTTTTTCAAAATAAATTGAATGACTCTCCCCACAAATCCCCCATCATCATATATATAATTAATAGATTGATTGATTTTTATGTGTGTTATGCACACTTACAGTACATGTGCCCAACCTTCATTGGTTTACAAGACACCAGTAAGGCAAGGCAAGGCAATTTTATTTATATAGCACCATTCATACACAAGGCAATTCAATGTGCTTTACAAGAGAAATGCATTAAAATAAAACATTAAAGGAACAATAAAATTGTGTTTGAGATCATTAAAAATAAAAGCTAAAAACAAGACAATAAATAGTTAAAAACAGTGCAGAAAATGCATTTAAATAAAAATATAAAAACAATAGCTACAGATTATCCTAACAATAAGTTACATATCTAGTTCACTGGTAAGCTGCAGTAAATAGTAATGTTTTAAGCCCTGATTTAAATGAGCTGACAGTTTCAGCCGACCTCAGATATTCTGGAAGTTTGTTCCACAGGCTGGGAGCATAGAAACTAAAGGCTGCTTCACCTTGTTTGGTTTTGATCCTGGGAACACTGAGTAAACCTGTTCCAGATGATCTGAGGGGTCTGGATGCTTCATAACGTACAAGTCTATCAGAGATGTATTTAGGCCCGAGACCATTTAGTGCTTTATAGACAAGTAACAAGATTTTAAAGTCTATCCTTTGACACACAGGAAGCCAGTGCAGTGATTTAAGCACTGGTGTGATGTGCTCCACTCTCTTGGTGTTGGTGAGGACTCTGGCAGCAGCGTTCTGGACGAGCTGCAGTTGTCTGATTGATTTTTTACTCAGGCCTGTGAAGACACCGTTACAATAGTCCAGCCTGCTGAAAATGAAAGCATGAACAAGTTTTTCTTTATCTTGTTTAGACAGAAATTCTTTTATTCTTGCTATGTTTTTAAGGTGGTAGTAGGCTGATTTAGTAATTGTCTTAATGTGACTATTGAAATTTAGGTCTGAGTCCAGAACTACACCAAGATTTCTGGCTTGATTTGTAGGTTTTAGCATCATGGCGTCAAGGTGAGCACTGACTATTGATCTTTGTTCTTTGGGGCCAAAAACAACTATCTCAGTTTTGTCTGTGTTTAGTTGTAGAAAATTCTGGCACATCCATGTATTGATTTCGTCAATGCACTTATTTAGTAGATGTAGGGGACTGTAGTCATCTGGTGACTCTGTTATGTAAAGTTGTGTGTCATCTGCATAAGTATGGGAGGAGATGTTATGATATTCCATAATCTGAGCAAGAGGGAGCATATAGATGTTGAACAGAAGAGGCCCAAGAATGGACCCTTGAGGAACTCCAATTGTAATTTTTGTTCGCACAGATTCATAATTGCCAAGTGACACAAAGAAATCCCTGTCTTGTAAATAAGAGTAGAGTAGAGTGACATTGCAATAACAATCATAAGTACATAGTATTTAACTACTCAGTCAAGAAACAGAATACTCAGCCTTCTATCCCAGGCCTGGCAAAGAAATCCAGCCACAAGAAAAGTTCCCTTTCTGAGACAAAATTCTTCATGATCATTCAACCAAAAGAAATCAACATAGATAGAGGTCATCTCACTGAAAAGTTAATTCCTCATGTCTTCATATACAGGACAGTGAAACAGGAAGTGAACCTCATTCTCACCTAAATTACTCAGCAAACTAACTGTGTCCTCCTCTGGGGTGGCGTTAAACCATCCAGTCTTTGAGGCTGAGCGCAACTGTGCACACAAGGATCTTTGTCTTTTGTTTAGATTATACTTCACATTAGGTTCAACACTGTGGCTGTTCTTTATGAGACTTTTATCCTTTTTATACATAATATAAAAAACATAGATCACTACTTTTCAGTGACAAAAACTTAGATCAGTTTACCCTCAAGTGGTTCTGGTGGAATAAATCTCAAGAATGCAAATAATCCAGATGAAATGTCACACTTCACTGTAGCATAGTAATTCAATACATGTGCTGGGAATAGATCTAGTGCCATATATTGGTTATGAGAGGAATTAAGGGGGTGGGGGCCAGTGGTGTAGGGTACTCACGATGGGCCCCAGTGCAAGTTAGTTACGAGTTAAAAGGCGGACATGTACACACCACTGGCAACTGTTTATAACAAAAGCCAAATGAATCTAATGAGGGAGCTTTGCTAGTTTTTCCTCCTGTGAGTTTCTCTCTTGTCCTTTCTTACTGTCACTTTTCTGTTTAGAAGGTATGACTGTTCACTGGACTTGTAGACGTGCTCAGCTTATCAGTCCTGATAGATTTTGTGCCTCAAGTAGTTACCATATGGTATCGTCTTGTCACATGATCAAATAGAGACTTGACCTTAGGCATCATCAACACACGTTACCCAACAATCATCATTGCATACTTGTATATAACAACAATATCAAATAAGATAAGAAATTACTCATTGAACTGAATCATTTTTAAAAAATATATAGTTTATTCAAAGGTATAGTTCTAAGGTGGCGATCTGAATCATTTGCAAGGCCCCCCATCCCACGGGCCCCAATGCAACCACACTGCCTGAACTGTCTATATTCACAACCCTAGTGGGGGCATCTTACTCTGATTGGGCATCTCCCCCATCTTACCCTGTATTTGGATACATTTACTCACAGTTAAGGTGAAAAAGAATTAGATTAATGAAGTGAATAAAAAACAGACCTTTATCCTTACATATAATTCATAAAAAGTCACGTATAAAGACTTGCTGTGTCCGTCTGCTCAGCTGATGAATATACATTTCTGTGTGTGAAAGAAAAGAAGATAACTCAGTGGAAACAGGTTTTCTGGATGGAGCATCCAAACATGGATACCACCGAATGGACACGGGTTACAATTAGTCACAGTGTTAGTGTACAAAAAACTGTGAAAATTAAAGTTTAAATTTTTTGAGGAATATGCATATTTGTCTTCTTGCTGAGGGTTAAACAAGGAGATCCATACCACATTAACACAGGGAAATTAAAGGGAGAGCTAACCTGGCTGTGTCTAAAAGTAACAAAATCCATGTAACAGCATCTCTAAAGGTCACTATTTAAGCTCAGGAAGTCCCTGGGACTGGCCAAAAAATAGTCCGGCACGTAGGCTAACTCGTAAAACCACTAATTGTAATTTTGACACTTTTTTGGGCACTTTAAACAATCAAGAAACTATGTGTTAATTAAGTACATATATACTGTGGGCCATATGTACACATATAACAAACTTAAAGGACACATTTTCCTATGATCCTTTTCTGATAACATTCTATGATTGCATTGGAGGATATGTATGCACAATAGTATACATTATGTCAGTTGTAGTATGTTTAAACAGTTTTGGGGAATAACTAGTTATATGTAATGGAGTTGCAGAATTAAATTACAAAATAAATGTAATTGTAATCTGTTAGTTCTGTCATGATTAAGGGAATGTGAAGCAACAACCTGCTCTGTGAATGGGTACCAAGATTATGTTAGGTCAGAGTTAAAGGGATGAAATATAGGGTGGAAACATCTGCATCAAATCTTCATAACTGAAAAATACCAATGGTGAAATGATAAAAAATGAAAGGCAGGCAGTGTCACAGCTACCTCCTATTTCGCCACTAGATGGCAGCAAATATTTGGTGCATTAACTGAGCTGTGTAGGGTTCATTTTAAATGCTTGGAATTTCAGAAAGAGGAAAAGAAGCATCAGGTGTCCCCTCAGAATGTAATGTACAAATTAGGTGTATGTTAAATATCTGACTGGATGAAGAAAAAGGAACCACAGGCTGGTCTAACAGGCACATGGGAAAACATGTAGACAACTGCCTGTCTCCTTCAAATTACATTCATATGCAACTGAGAGAAGAGTGCTGGGGTGGGTGCACAAAGCATGTGACTTTGACACTTGGGACTGGAATGTGTGTCCAGTCTCAGACTTCAAGTCACTGTTTACTTTCTCAATATTTAATCAAACCCACAGTCTGTCCCTATCATGAAAACAATTGTTAGTTGTGTAAACATTAAAACAAGAAATGTGGGTATTGTTGTCAGTGTTTAATATGTTCAGTGTCAACTTTATGTCATTGACAAAGGTAATCTGGGCGGAGGAACTGGGGCAGAAGACAAGAGATGTGCAGCATAGATACAGAAGGAAAATCACAAATGAAAGTTATGGTATCACTGTAAAATTTCACAGTTAATTTACCAACAGGAATATGTGGTTTTGGGATGTTTCACATGTGAAATAACATTTTATATAAATCTCCCACACAATTTATGAATTCATCTTATATAAAAATCTTGTTTTGTACGTGATAACCCACATTTATTTTACCCTCAGTCATTTAACACGTCACGTTACTTTTTGTAAACAGTGTCGCCAGCCAGAGTCAAAGTGCAAATCAATCCCAGATTCACTCTGCTGCTGTGTCCATGATTTCTGTAACTTCCTCTTAGATGCATGCTGCTTACACTCTGGCACCTGGTTACTACTTTTAGGTAACGTCTCAACCTCACCGGAGCCCCACTCAACATTTGTATGTAGGGCCCATATGGGTCATAAATGAACAGAAACACTGGCCCTATATGGGATTGTCCACAGCTTCCACAGTGGCCCTATGCCAACTGCCCACATGGTGGAGGGGGGTTTATCCAAGTGGGCCTTAGATAAGATGTGCATTTTGTGCCCATACCCACTTCATAGCCAGGTAGCCCTAACATAACCTGCATGGGGCCCACTTGATTGAACCCAACTATGTGGGCAACTGGCATGGCGCCATTATGGAACCCATGGGCGATCCCATAAAGGGCCCATTTTAGCACACTTATTACCCACATGGGACCCACATACAAATGTTGGCTGGAGCGCTGTGCCTATAATGTCCCAAACATGGCAAAATAAGAAGAAAATTTAAGCAGGGGACAGGGTCTTTATCTATGTTGGCAGTTGTGAGACCTAACAAACTTAACATGAGCCAGCTATCTTTACAGTCAGTGGTGTAAGCGAGGTGTGTACAGGGAGTAACACTATGGCAACTGTTCATGGAAGGACTAAACAGTCACAGCACTGTGGGTTATGTAATTGGATTCCCGCATATTGGTGTTAAAAAGTTCAGGAAAGTCGAGTCAGGAGCATTTGTAAAAGAAGGCATTAAATAAAGAAAAAGAAAAGTGATAATAGCTGATCAAATCTGTGGACTCAACTTGTATTCATGAAGCTCTGAAAAAAAAAAGCATGCAGGTATCACATAATTCTGAATGATGATGTCAAAGCAATTATTGATTTTATGAAGCCATAAAGATTATAGCAGACAGGACACATTAAGAGTTTTGTTTGAGTGGTGGGAGGGTATTCAGAAAATGTGGTAAACACCGCACCCAAGCAGACTTGCCCGGACAGGAGGCTAATACAGAATGTACTCCCGTGTGACAAAAGCTAAGATGCTGGTACTTAATTAATGGCTTTTACTCTTTGCCAGTCCATAGGTTAATTGCGTAACACCAGAAACTTTCGTTTGGTTGTCACTAGTAACATGCGTGCGATCGGCTGCTGAACAATATTGCAAATGTTTCTGATCCACATGTTTATTGTAACAACACAGACTGTACAGTAAATAGCACTGTCACCAACGGATACTCAGGTTGGTATGAGAAGACTCCAGGAAAGCAAAGACAAAGAGGATCAATTTCCTGTAACTGTGATGAAGCTGTGATATTTGTTGTGTGGCTGTCAGAGAGCAGACAGTACATCTGAAGCACAAGATGTTGACCCTTCAGTGTTTGATTAACAAGTGCGGCTGTGAGGAAAAAAGTTACATTTACAAGCGTCTGAACAGGGCTGCCGCACTTGAGCGAAGGAAATAAATCTTGAAAAATCTTTTAAAAAATGGGAGGATGACTTTAATGAGAGGATCACAGATGAGACCTGAGAGTCATCCATGCAATCTGCATATGTGTCAGACACAGTTCAATCCAATTTAAAAGAAAAGAGACAAACTTCATCCATCTCAATCCAGAAATTGATCCAGCCTGTCAACTGTGTAACCAACCCCCAGCAATCCCTATAAATTGATGTTGGTCTGTCCAGGTTGTAACAGGTTGTGGGCTAAGGTTCTGGAAACCTTTCTGTAAATATAAATCACAGACCCAGGAAGCAAGGTGGGCAGTTTTTGGTGTCGCATGTCGTGATTTGAATCTCTCTCGAGCCCAGGTTTATGCTGTGCAGTGAAATAAAATATAATTTAGGTAAGGAAAATAAGAGTTTTGCTGATGCTGTCCTTTATTTCGCTTAAATTAAACATGGATCCTTGTTTATAAATTGCTTTCCCAAGTGTTCATGACTGATAAAAACTTGTGGGGTGGGAGTCGATGAACTTTTTTCAGCTCCTGAAATGACAGAAAAAGTTTGAGAACCACTGTCATCGCCACCCAGCAGAATCACAAGTAATTAAAATTAGCTCCACCCTTACCAGCTAATTAGAAAAATATTAATTTTTCCAACAAAATGACTCACCTAAAAGGATTCCACTACTCGGCACGTCTCACCCGTAAAAATAATACACAATAAAAGAATGAGGAAGGAACAGCACAATGAGTTTGAGCTAAAGGGACACTCAGTTACTGTACAGTGTGTTATGGCTGGGTCACCTCTGCTCTCCAACTCTGATATGAGGGTATGTTATTTAAAGCAAAGTTTAGATACTGGACATAAAAACATTAAAGTAATATGTATATTAATTAATTCAGCAATATAATATCTGTGATTTTAAAATGGATCATTCTTCTGAAGAAATATTTTACATTTGGTACATTTTAATGCTGGTACTTTTACTGGAAAGTTCGATATGAATGCAGGACTTTACTTGTAACTGAGTACATCTACATTGTTATTACTTTTACTTATCTGATCCACAGTGAGGGATGGTTCAGTTGAAGCTGCAAAAGCTTAAATGCACTACTCAGGGCTTGTTTAATAAATCCCATAAAGTATGGCAACAATTCCTGGACTATTTTGAACATTTCTATACTTAATTCCTGTTTATTTTAACTATATATTTGTAAATACTCTAGTTAAATTTCTTATATTTTCACGTATCTTTCCTCTCTTGCAAGGAGCACCTGTAACACAAATAATTTCCCCTCTAGGATCAATAAAGTATTTCTGATTCTGAAAAAAGATGCTAAACACCTGCTGCTGATAACCAAAATGCTGTATGAAGATTGTCAGACATTTTGTTAGTTTCTTTCCTGCTTGTGAGTGTTGGCCAGTCCTTCAGGGGATGGAGTGTGTGGGAAGTGGGAACTTATGGCTCTAAAAATTATATGTAAATGTTTGAAAACTTAATATCTGACTATATAAATGGGCATTAAAAGACTTCTATCAGTGTGTTAAATCTGCTCCCAGACCCCTCAATGACATGATGGTTAACACTGACCAACATGCTAAGCACTTCCTGATGCTGTCCTGTGGTATGATACAGCTGTGGTCGTGTGCAGGTTGAGGGGGTGCATATGGCTGTGAGATCCAGTGTGGAATAACAAGGTAGGCCCAGCTTGGCATGGGTGAAACTTTCGCATAAAGAATCAGTAAGAGTCGTTTGTTACACCCTAAACACTGGCTGAAGGAAACAAAGTCATGTCTCAACAAGTGTGTTTACAACTCAAAAGGGAAATTATTTCTCATATGACACACACACCGGTGTTGCTGCATAACCATTAAATTTCATAAGGCTTTTTCTTAGAAACCTTGAGGCCACTTAAGGGTAAGTTCAAGGTTGTTTAATTATTCTACACATTTCAATGAAACTAACTGCATTTGTGTATTTATATTCTGTACACTTCAGTCTGGTGTAATTACCCTCCACACGACCCCTCCTTCCTCTCTCCCACCCACTGTTGTTGACTGGCTGGGCCGGTTATGTAACACATTTATGCCGTATGCACGTGGCCACAGCCATAATAGCTGGCAATATTTTTTGACGGATTAAACATTAGCGTCGACCCAGTGATCATGATGTTCACACGCAACCCACATTTGACATCTGAGGCGTGGAAAAATAGCGAGGTCACGGCAAATACAGGTCCAACAACCCCCGATATATATAATTTATTTCTTTTTTCCCACCAAAATGACTGGCTAAAACGGATTCCAGTGCTCGGCACGTCTCAGCCATAAAAATAATCTACAATAAAAGTGTGAGGAGGGAACAGCACAATGTGTTTGTTATTGAAGAACACTCAGTCACTGTGCTGTTTTATGGCTGGGTCACCTCTGTTGCATAAAAATCCACCAAGTAGTGTTATTTGTGAAGGAGACAGATTTTTGAGAATATGTCATTCAAAGCAAAGTTGAACAAATATTCCTGCTGTTAAATTTAATTTTGGTGTTACATAGTGACCACTTGGATGCGTTATGGATAATAAAATCAGATTAAGACGTGCGTAAATGCATTTTTTGGACATTTTTTTGCCTTAACACATTAATAATATTAATTGTACCCCCCCCTCTCCCCCTATATGGTGTCAGCATGACCTCAACCGACTGACCACTACTCTTCACTCCCCCCTCCCTGTCTCACGCACGCTACCCCCCTCCCTCCCTCCTTCATCCCATAGCTGTCATCCTCAGCAGTGCTCAGACGACGGCTTAATACCAAACGCCCGGATGAGAGCAGCAGCAGGCGACATTCACGGCAACATGGTCGCATGACTCTTCCGAGTCGAGGGCAACCATTCCGGGGGGACGACGGCCACTGCTGGAATCTGTGACATTTTCGACGCAACCCACGGAGAAACGGTTCTGGGAAAATACAGGCAGCGATAGAGGCGTGGAGGCGGAGAGAGAGTAACGGCACATTTCCCCCCTTGTGGTGTCCTATTTCGTTGGTAAGTACATTTTGTCTGACAGAAAAAAAAACACTACCCGTGCGTCTTTTTCCCCCTTCTGTCGACGGGGGTTTGTGTCTTGTTTGGCCACTTTCCGTGCGCATTTCTTTGTGGTGAGCGTCCGTGCGTGCTGCGTTTAAGGAGGAACCGGGCCTGGTAAGTGTGAACACAGCGTAAAATAGAAATGCCTCTGTGTTTAAATCAGCTGCTGCAGCTCGTAGCCACGCAGTTTAAAGCCTCGCGTGGACAGGAAACACTGTGAATGTTGCATTTCACCACATTTTGTTAAAACACGCTGGTGATATTGTTGCCACTGCTCACGCAACTAAGCGTGTGAATGGAGCTGCTACACGTGTGTGTGCGAGACTACACATCCGATAGCACCAGCTCACAGTGTAGTGGTGGTAGTGGTGGTGGTGGTGGCGGCGGTGTATTCACCGGTCTGAACCAGTGTGGGAAACTAGAGAAGCCAAAAAAAGGCGAGCACTTGGCTCAGAGCGCAGCTTCCAGCGAGCATCTAATCACATCGCTGTTAATCACGCGAGTTCATTTCACTCTGTTGAGCCTTCTCACACACTGTTTGACGACAAGGCGGGTCGACAACCGGGCATGCGCACTGTGCGCTGCCACTACCGCCCCATTGCCCAAAAAGAATAAAAAGTTGGGACTAGCCTTTCCCAAACATCTCTCAAGTGCCTCGGGTCACTTCACTGAGCCGTCATTGTCACGTTGCTGCTGGTGTATACCTTGACGGGCTCTTTGTTTCAGTGCCAGCCAGGCAAACACATGGAAACAAACCTGATCTGCTCACCTACAGATATAAATATATCTGCAATGTGAAGCCAGACAGTTCAGTATGTTCCTGCCTCAGAGGTCCCACCTGCTTGTTCAGGGCGAGCCTCTTCCTTTGTCACATCACAGATAACTGTTTTCCAACAAGAAAGAAAAATCACAAACACTGGAACATACACAGAGGGGTGGAAAGAATAACAGGAAGACACTGCAAAATAAGTATTCAGATAAAAAACTATAGTACAAATAGGAATACCACACTGTAAAAAGTGATGAGAATGTTACTGAATACCGTCTTTTTAGCAAAAGTAAAAGTACCCAATGCAGATGTTTTACTATTAGATTATTATTGTGGATGTGAATTTTGCTGTTGTAGCTGACGTAGGTGGTGCCATTATAACTACTGACTACTGCTATGTAGTGTTGGGTAATTCACTATAACAGTGTATTATATTTTTTAGGTTCATCATGTTTCTTTAAGTAAAATATTAATGTGTAAAGTAACTAATTATGCTGTCAAACACATGTAGTGGAAATATTAATGTGTAAAGTAACTAATTATGCTGTCAAACACATGTAGTGGAGTAAAAAGGACAGTATTACTAGTGTTGTTCCATTACTAGTATTGGAAATGCCTCCTATGCTGTCTAAAATGCTGGATCTGGTATTGGCGAGTACGGTAGTCTGTAAGACCTGATTTGACACCATTTGATTTGATATATTTATTTTAAACATTTAAAAACTAATAGTAGAATAAAATACAATCAGTAGAAAGTCGGGCGGCACGGTGATAGAGTGGTTAGCATTGTCGCCTCACAGCAAGAGTTTGGGGGGTTTGAACCTAGGGTGGGGGAGCGTGTGCCTTGAGCGTGGGCCGGTACTCTGGCTTCCAACATGAAGGATATGTTAATTGGTGACGCTAAATAGGAAGGTAGACCCGTAGGTGTGAGCGTGAATGGTTGTCTGTCTGTATTTGTTAGCCCTGTGATAGTCTGGCGACCTGTCCAGGGTGGCCTATCGCCCAGTGTCAGTTGGGATAGGCTCCAAAAGTAGTTTCACACTCGGATAAAATGTCAGTTTTCCCTGACATCTATTCTTCTTCACCTGTCTGAAACAGTAGCCTACAGGAAGTTGCACTGTGCAGCCACTCAACTACTGTCTTAGAGCGGCGAAATAAAAGTTTTAATTTACAGTAATTAGTCGTTTAGCCGTTTGCAAAATGTCAGCAATATTGGCACCAGTAAAAAGGCAACATGTACAGTATGCAAGGGTTTTTTAAGGGTTAGTATTATACAGCTGTTGATTTATTTTTAATGCAGTGATATTGGATCAGTACTTGGTATCAGCTGATACTCAAACATCGTTATGAGGAAGGCAGGAATGGAGTCAGAACATCTCTAAATATTACCATCTAAAACGTAGTTGAATGGAGAATGAAGAAAGCACAAAATGGAAATGCTAAAGTAAAGCACAAGTACCTCAAACTTGCACTCTGGTACAGTAGTTAAATAGATGTTTTTAGTAACCTTTCGCTGCTGTGATGTAGAGCCTACACAATCTGCCATAAAGAGTGATGTGACCTCTAGCTCACCTGAAAGAGTGTGCGCCTTTATTGTTAGAAATCACATTATATTGTCACATGTTCCTGTTATTTTGACCACCCTTCTTGTCCCAACTGGAATATGTCAAACGCAATCATCAGATTATTCTTTACATGTGCCCTACCCCACACTAAACGTATCTTATCCTATGGGCAGTGGAAGTACACAGCAATCATGCAGCCAGAATAGGTTTTGCGAGTTAATGATTAATCTGCATATTACGATAAGAGAGTGAGAGAGAAGAAAAAGAAGAATGCTGGTGCGCCGCCTGACATGTTTTTCTGTCAGTTGTCTCTTTAAAGCGTTGCTGAGACACTGTAACATCAGTGCTTTTACACAGCGGGTGCTCGTAAACCTGAGGAAACACACACTCACAGTGATTGCTGTATCTTCTCTAACCATAAAGGTTATAAGGAAGATATGAAATCGCATTATGATAAGATAGGCTGATTAATAACTTCCCTGTTTTTACACACCTTTTATGCTCAGGTGAACACATGAGTGCACAATCTGGGGCTTCTGTTGACCAGCTCGTGTGATAAGGACCACGACGACAGCCTCTCCCTCTCCTATGATCCGTGCATTGCTTAGAAACCCACCTGTCTAGGAAGAAATTAAATGGCCTTAGATTACTTTTGCAGCTCCTCGCACCCTTCATACACATTTTAATCTTGTGGCACTCTTGAAGGGCTTTATGAAAATTCAAAGTTCTTGCACCCACACACTTTAATCTCCTGTTTTGCATTTGAAGCCGCCTGATTCGCTTTCCAAGAAACATTTGAGTCAAACTTGTGTGCTGAACCTCAGGAAGCGTCGCTGCAGTGATGCTGTCTCATCAGGCAGCTTTGGCAGAGAGGAAAAAACACTAATGTTACCGTTGTTGCCCTCCTTTTGACTGAGCCTTAATTAAAATTTTCTATGACTACCTTGTGGAATTAAGGTGGGTTCACAGACACAGTGGGGACAGATTCAATTTATATGTTGACTGTACTTTGACCTGCCCTTTGTGAGTGTAATCCTTTTGGGAAAAAAAACAATCGAGGCAGAGTGATTCACACTAAATTGGCAGTTCCGTGGCGGCAGGGTGCAGCCGCAGCTTAGACCACACCGTCAATAGAGCCTCTCTTTTATGCTAACCCATAAATCCGAATGCTTCATAGCAGACACAGAGCAGTGCATATTTAAACAGCAGTTAAGTCAGGCAGCTTAAGCCTGTGTTTTGGAGGTTCTGTGTTGAAGGTAGCTGTCAGTGGAGGAAGGGAGGTATGTGTACATTGTGTAATGTTTTCATGTTCAACACAGAGCTGAGAGAGCGGAGTCAGACCAGTTTTCATGGAGGTGTGCTTTCTCGGTACACGTGCACAGGCAGCTTCGGTTTCTAAGAACTTTCTGCCATCTATGACTCCACCTTTAGTTCCAGGTCAATGTTAAATTCACCCAAGGCCTCTCACTGAGTGGCGAGAATGTCCTTTGTGAGCGGGCAGGTCACAAAACATTACTTCACAGCCTCCATCGACGCAGGGTGTACCTTTTACTCAAAGACTTTACGTGCAGTGTTTTATCGCTGAGACAGTGCATAGTTTGCGGTTCAAAAGCCATTTTTTCATAATCAGGGACAAAGTATTGGAACAGTATATTCAGTAATCAGTTAGTCGATAGAAAAAATAGCGACAATTAAGTATTTAAGAACTGAAATCACTCACAGATGTCCAAATATATGCTGTCTACCTCTTCTTGTTTATCTTAGACATGTGTTTTAGATATAGCTTGAACAATACTCAGTTTTGTGGCTAGTACTGCTATCTTATTTTAGTTTGACGGACAAACTCGGTCATGGAGACACTGTTTCCAAATAACCTCAAATGTATTTTTGGCATTCCTCAGGGATCCCATGGATTCTCAAAACGTCTATTAACCAAAAAATAAAGCTTTAGTTGGAATTAAAATGTGCTGAATCAATCCTTTAAAAGTCTTAAAAATGTTCGGACATGGGAAATAGGATTTCATGGACCATTTTTTCCTCAAGTATGGAGGTCTGGAGTCCATATTTTCATGAATCGTACCTTCGTGGAGTGAAGCAAACTACACTGGCTTTTTTAACCAAGATTTCCCAACAGGGCTGAAACTGGTGCACGGCAATGCACTCAAGGCTGAGTGTATTTTATGCAAAATGTTTTTCAATCTCGGCACAATGGGAATGAAGGGGTTGGAATCTCATATGTGGAGTGAGAAACACAAAGAAAACTCACCAACAGATGTCAGGTATTTCCCAGTTCTGCTCTGCCCTTGTCTCCGCCACAAGGCAAAAGTCATGTTTTATGTTACAATAAACAATTAGGCCAAAGTGTCTCCAACCCTAAGTAATTGCTTTCTTCAATTAGCTATGGTGAAATTGGTCTTCAGTTTAATCTCATGTGGCATTAAAAAGTCTTAAATCTAACATGCCTTTAGGAGCCATGTTCTTGCACTGCAGTGTCTCGCCTCTTATCGTCTAATGCATGGGTCTGGTTTTAGCTCTGTACTGTTTGTCAGGCAAAACAAAGACCTCACCCTTTGCTCCCAGAAATTCTGATGGGGATTTTCTCTGTTTTTGTTGACATTTTTAGCCATGCGAGTGGTATGGCCCCTAGGAAAGGCAATGTCGGTCAGTCCACCACTTTGGTCCAGACTGAAATATCTCGACAATTATCAGATGGATTAGGAGGACATTTTGTACTGACCTGCATGATCCCCAGAGGATGAGTCATAATGGCTTTGGTGATCCTCTGACTTTGCTTGTAGCTGACTTATTTTGTCTCAGGCCTCCCTGAGATTGGCCTCTAGAGTTGATTGCTGTGATTCAGAGCACCTGTCCCAGTTACATGCCATTTGAGTGACTGCTGTATTTTATGCTGAGGAAGACAGAGTGTCAAAACGTTGATTGAAATAAATACATCAGAGTGTGCAGCTTTCCCATTCTTTTTTTCTGTCACCACCATGAGGTTGACATTTGTGGTTTTGAGTGAAATGTGTCGACAGCTGTTGGATAGATTGCCTTGAAAGATTCAGACATACTTGCTCCCTTCAGCATGGATCGCATCCGACTGATCCCTTAATTTTCCCTGTAGCACCATCATCAAGTCAAATGTTTAATTTGTCCAGTACATCATCCTCAGGTGGAGTTTGTGTTAGAGCTGCACAATGTTTTCTTGTCATTGCATTGTTAACTTGCCAGTAAACGCATCACAAAAGACTGCGATGTTACGCTCAGGTATTTTTTGATTTAGCTTCTAGTCTAGTCTTTCTTTTGGTTCCTTTTGTGTTCAGTTTGTTCAGTAAAGGAATGTTGAAAATAATTTCCTTAGTCTCACAGACCTGTATTCATGTCTTATTTAGACTGAACAGTTAGCTGATGAATCAATAAGTAATTGGCAGATACATTAGTAATGAATATAATTGTTAGTTGCTGCCCTACAGCGTAGCATAAAAGCTGTTAGCCCAGCTGATGCTACACTACAGACGGCTTTAGCATTTAGAAGTGGAACAAAAAAAAAAAACGACCTTGCTCTTGTGGATTAACGTGAGAAAAAGCAATATATGGAAAATGCACAGGAGTGGCTTCTGGTTTCCATGACGGTAGGGCCCCGTGCAGGCTGGCCCTTCTGCCAGTGGGTGTGACTCTTGTCTCTGTGGGCGGAAAGGCAGTTGGCACCGGGGCCTTTGGTGTCACAGTCAGAGAACAGTCTGTCTCTCTGATCGGCCCACCTCGCCCTCGGAGCACAATCACACTGTTATGTCTGAGCCCTCCTTCGCCATGGCAACATCACATGATAGCACAGATAGAGTGGGAATCCGATTCATGCTGCATGTCTGTCTGCTTGTAACAGTATTGCTTAATCCATGTTAGTGCTGAGGAACTGGTTAAGCAGGTCATTGATCATGAGGAGCTGATAACGTGTCTTTTCGTGTGGCGGGTCAAAACGAGCGCAGCGGACAAAAGAGAGCAGGAAAGGTCGGCGTGAGAGGTTTGATGGTGTTGTTGTTCAAGGAAACCGGGAAGAGCGCACATTAGGAAGCTGCCGTCAAACAGTGATGGAGAAAGATGCTGAAAACAAACTTCAGAGCAGCAGTTTTTTCAGACATCACATTTCCGTGAGCCTCTTGATGATTTAATTTCAGTGCTGCTCCAGGGTCAGAGCACCAGTAAAGCTCGGGGAAATAATCAAAACCATTTCAGCTCTTAATTAGACTACTTTACAACCACAGCTTTAGTGTTTGTTTCTCAGTATTCAACCAGATCTAAGTTGCCTGGATTCAGAAATACTTGAGGCTGCATTTATACACTTAAATATTTGTGGTTTGCACACATGTATATGTATGCAGCTGGTTTCAGGGAACTCCTGTCTAGTGGCAAGCGTACAACCGATAAAAATGCTGGCATCCCATAATAGTCTTCTGTCCTCCTGTTACCGCTGTCACGTAGGCCTGCATTCTTCTTTGACCCTAAAGTGAGCCTTAATAGCTCATAATGCTCAGATTCTTTACCGACATGTCTTCACTGAACGATTGCGGTATTTTTGAAGGTTTCTTCTGTCTTCTTGACAAATATCAGCATTTAAAGTCAGCATTGACTCAGTTATTTAATCACGCTGGCGGCCATAGGCTTCCCGGTAGTTCCCCCCTCTTGGTTGCTTTGAAGCGAGAGACCCTCACTTAAATTGGCAAGGGTGACGCATACAGGAAAACCTCTATTCTTTAAGTTATGGCCTCCTTAAATACAAAGTCTCTAGATTACTCTCATAAAAAGGAAACCCATACCAATTTGTAAACAAACAATTAGTCATTTATTACCCCTAGGTAATGTGTGACTGCTCATGGCATTTGCATGGTTTTCTTTGACCTGTTGTGTGTTTTTGGCTGTGTTTGTCCTCTCCACTCGGGTCATGAGAGCCGTTCTGTAGTGTTTCTGGTGGCCTTCTGTAAGCGGCAGGGTCCGTATCAAAGCGCTGTCACACAGAGCGTCTCTTGTTTGGGTGCTGGCCTGGTGTTAACTATGCTAATGACAGGCTTACTGCTGAACTGTGAGGCATTGTGCTTTTATTTATGGGAGGTAGAATGGACATTATTTTCCTGTTCTTCTTTCTCAAGTACATTTGTTCAGCAGCACCCAGGGCTTGCCTGACTTTAATGAGTCATTTTTGCCACTAAGGCCTGGGGTCAGTTTGAGGTTTAGGAAAACTTCTGATGGCAAAGCACTATTGGAAATACTGAGAGAAGCTTGGGAAGAGTTATTCTTGGCATTCGGGATGGTCTGTCGGGTCATTTCAGCGACACATGTAGTTATTTTTGTGTCTGGTGGATACAAATCTATGCGTCTGTTACTTACAGATTGCCTCCAGATTTCCATATAGCAAGTCCCACCTCGCTCATGAACGGTTTGGCCTTAAATGTATGGGACATCCAGAGCATTACTGTAGCGGCGAACTGCTATTTGTTATGTAAAGATATAGTGAGTAATAGCGTCTGAAGCAGAGAATGAAGTCATGGTATCCTGTGTGTGTGATATAATCTGAGCTTCTCTGTGGTTTGTTGTAAACCAGTCCAGCCACGCAAGCATGTAAGTGCATGTGTGGCACTGGCTAGCTCATCACAGCCACTCTGCACCGCGCTTATACTGTGGTTACTAGTGCTTGGTATTGACCCAATTACGTCAGTGCGACAGAGTACTTATTCCTGTTAAATCTATCTGTGCCGAATGTTGAAACGTAAGAGCGCCAAGAACGCCAGGTTTAGACAAGAGGCGGACGTGCTGCAAAGTGCCCTAAAGGCTGGAGGCCAGTCATGGAGCTCCGAGGCCGGCTGCGGAGTTTTGCAGAGCCACTAGGTTTAACTTCAGAGGTGCTCTGAAGCTTGGAAACTAGCGATGAAGCTGCATGGCTGCTCTGTTAACTTCCCAGAGAGCCAAAACTATCACTGCAGTGCTGATCTACCGCGATAGTTTAGAAAAAAGCCGAGCAGCAGAATTGCTTTGTAGTCTATTATGTCATCCCTGTAGCTTGTTCATAAAATACATTTTTGTTCTACATCAGAGACAGGACTGAGGGGCTGAAAAAAGGTACCGGTACAGGTACTGGTACTGGTGTTGGTTCAAATGTGACCATTACCCAACCCTAGTGATTACCACTGATATTGGAGATGCCATCATTGCAGAAGTGTGGCACCCACCCTTCAGTTTCCCCCTTGGTTACACTGTTAGCTCTGTCAGCACTGTTGCCACTGTTAAGCACTGTAGAGTTAGCACCATTAGCTGCTGTTGAGAACTGTGTGCAGACAGCTTATACAGTCTGAATTTCCCATAGAAGACCTTTAAAGACTGGTAATTCCACTGTGCTGGAAGCTGTCTTGGGAAAAAAATGGAGTTTGATGGAGACAGTTTTGTGATTTTAGTTTAAACGTCAACTACTTATGTGTAGATATTTTCTCAATTAATTGTACAGGCATAAACAAGGCATGTGTTTTTCATTTTTCTCTGATGGGGAACGGAGCTATGAAGTTTCTTTTGTTGTCGTGAAAGTACGTAGAAATCCTACTGTTTAAACAGGTGTGGGCTGAGCTCACGTGTCCTTTTTAACTCCGCTCTCCTCTAAGTGCGGTGAAGGGTGGGACAAGTCCCAGGAGATGAATGATCGACCTGTCTGCGCAGGTCCACACTGTTGTGTTGATAGTGTAACCGCCTGTTTGCATTCGATTGTACGGATGGGGCCGGGCTCCATGTAAGGATGAGCAGCTGGCTGACTGGTCACTGCACACACTCATGTGACACTGGCTATTTCTAGCCAAATCATTCCTCCTCCCCACTGCCTTTAGCAACAAGAGCAAGTGGTGGATATGTGACACCTCAGAAAGCAGCGAGGCCTGCGAGGTGGGGGCAGTTTGTCAGTGAGGGTTCAGTGGTATCTACCCAGAGGGCCACCTTATGTAGGTGGGAACAAGCAAGGTGGAACAATGGCATGAATGAATGTAAACGACAGATTAAGATAAGAGTGAAATGAAGGTATGGCACACATCTGTCTGGACAGGACCTCAAGAGATCAGGTGATAGTGATAGTGTCGAGTTCTGGCTTAGTTACTGAACAAATAATTTAAAAATCAGACTTTCTAAATACTTAATTGTCACCTCAACACTTAAACGGGTTACTATATAATCACTGTGACATGTCATTTGACAGTCTAGTTATCTTCTCAATCAGAAATAAAACCCTTAAGCACCCTCAGCACTCCTGTATGTCCGGACTGTAACTGAAGATCTTTGCTGACATGCTTGCACTTTTTACTATGGTATTGATAACCCAGGATTTTCTCAGTGTGCTGGTCAGCAGCATTAGCTGATGTGATTGACATGGTAAACTTAACTTGTCCACACAGTCTCACGTACATGGTTTCTGCGATGGTATGCAGTCATCTTGGTGTCTCTGTATCAACACACTATATAATAGAAGTTTCCCTGTGTAAAGTAGATGTTTGGTTACATTATGGAGAAATCTAAGAGGCGATACTGACCCTAAAACGTCCAATAAGTGTGATCAGTTAAGGCAACACCTCATACTTTATATATAACATCTCAGGCACAGGCCAAATTTATTACTGTAACGGATTTGTCCAATAATGTGAAAGTTCAAACACTAATGCACTGCAGAAGTAAATTACGTCTGTGGTTTCATTTACAAGACATTTAATTGTACAGTGTTGAGGAAATTCTATTGTGATCACACAGGATGGCTGTGCTGAATCATGTACGCTGTAACAAGCTGAGACTGAATAACACGGCATTAGAGGTTTTTTCCTTTTTAAAGGGGAATTAATCAGGATATTCAAACTGAGTGGAAGATATGATTAGTGATCTTATAAGGTCTAGTTTCCCTCCTTTTTAATAATGGTAAATTGTATAATCGGCCCTCTTTAGATCTGTGGCAGTCCAAACAGAGAAATGAGCACAATTTTTGGAACGGAGCCTGGAAAATGCACTGGCACCAAAAATACTTCTGTACTACAAGAACCCCTGGGGAAAACACTGAAAGTAGAGTGTGCGCGGAATAAAAAGGTCCTTCGGCTAAGATGCTTTTGGGTAATGTCAGGCCTTTAAAACTGCGGGAGACAAGGATTAAGTATAGTTGAAAATATCCAGGGTTCCCTGCGCTGAACAGGTGATGACATCTTCATAATGTTTCACACATTCCAGCACAGCTGTGGCTCTTCAGTGAGTGACCCCCACCACCGGCCAGTAATACCGAGAAGGCATGACCGGCTTCAGTCTGAACTGTGGTCAACAAACCTGTCAACATAATCTTTTCACATAAACACTTCTGTTTGTGACTTGCAAAATATATGATAGGGTGAATTTTCTGCCTTCTGACTGAGGCTGAACCATTATTGAATACATTTTTGTATCGAAATTTAAGATTTGTAGGAGTACATACATGATTAAGATGTCTTAATGAGCTGCAAAGTGAAAGTTTAAGGACATGAAAGAATGTTTCAGGCTAATGAGGTTGTGTATGCATGAAGCTATATAAAGCTAGCAGTTAGCTGGGCTATAGCGACAGATAGCTGATGGGCAGACATCATCTCCCAGTCAAACTTCCATGCAATTGGTGTCACTCACCACGTTTTTATATTTTCCAGTTTTTGCCTTTTATTCTATTTATTATATATGCACACTCCAATTAATGTGCCCAACATGCCGTTTATCACATCAAAATATAGAACAGTAGGACGTCTGAAGCCACTTGTCATTTTGCTCCTTTGCATCAAAATAGGATTTTTAAAAGGGCTCTTTCTATTGGCGGACTTGTTTGACGGTGCGCACACAGCCTCGGTGTTGTGATAATTGCGCATATCCAAAAACCTGTTGCTATCCAAGACATTCATAATGTTTAAAAGTAGGTGTGTTTCTCCCTCCAACCAGAAATGTTAGCTTTTCTTTGGGGCAGGCATTTTCACACCAGTGCTGCAAACTGTTGGCAAGTTGGTTTGTGTCCAGCATATCCATGACAACGCACAAAACCGACCATAAACAGGCAAGATGCTGTGTGTCGTAAAGTGCGGCAAAAACCCCAAATGAGAAGCATATTCCAGAAGCACTGTATACATATCCAAATAATGCTATTACAGCCTGAATAACACCACGTCAGAACATGCTACATTCGGATACATGACCTGTATTTCATTCAGAATACTGTCATATTCAGAATAATAGGAGAAAATTAGTGTGCATGTAAATGTACCCATTGTTTTAAGCTCAACACAATCGTCGAATTGACACCTCCAGGATTTGGGGCTGCGAAGCAGTTTGCCCTTGTCAGTCTGTGAAGCTAACGTAAGCTGAAGTAGCTGAAGAGCAGAACTGTAAACTGTCGTCAAGTGTCAACACACATTGTCGAATGTGACTTTCAAATAGTTTGACATTATTTTTATTAGTAGGGATGTCGGGATTAACCTGTTTTTGCCACAGCCGCTGTTACATAACATCATGGTTTCATAACCATATGAATTGTAGAAGCTACTTTATCTACGGTGTCCTGATTAATGCATTTCGCCCCGTGAAAACGAACCTTGCAAGTCACTCAACAAGTGCGTCAGGTGGTTTTGTGTGTGAGAGAGTCGATCCACTCACCTGAAGCGTGAAGCCTGAAGAAGAGCTGTAAGAACATCAGAAGGAACTGATATTCTAGCCTTGTATTCGCAAGAAAAAAAGAGCCGTAAATCGGCAGTGTGAGAGCATTTTGGATATCTACAAAATGACCAGGGAGTTGTTTTGAAAGATGGATCTTCAGCATGCAAAGGGTGCCATCAAAACGTGACTGCAAAGGGGTACGTTCCAACTTCTTGGAGATAATCATCCACTATCCGATAATCATAAACTCCCCAGGAGTATTTCACAACCTGTTACAGTTCACCCTAGAGACCTTGTGGGTATATCAGTTTAGGAGGACAGCCCATTGCCAATTTTCCATTATAAGTGATTTTTAAGTAGTCAATTGTTATATTATAAAAACTAACTGGATATAGTTGATGATGATAAATATATGAGTTCATTAGCTATATTAGAAATATTCTTAAATTAAGTCTGCTCTAGCCCCCTCTCTCTCTCCTTGTCATGGATTAAGCTAATTATCTTATTTTTTAATTTGCTTTAAACCTGTAATTACCTCTGATCCTGCTGCACGACCAACTGTTGAAGAGTCCTTTGCCAAGTCCATAAAATATGCTCCCTTTTAAAACAAGCCAAAGAGCTGAACCATGGAAACCAGGAAAGCGTGATATTTCCTCAGACACTAATTGCGATATCAGAATCTCTTATTGTGACATCGCTAATAGAGAATGTGAAGGTACGTCGTGCTGTGTGAGACGGGGGTGCTGTCTCTGAGGTTCACGCTCTGTTACTTCTGTTTACAAAGTGCATATACTCAGTCCAAAAACAGGATAGTTTGCAGTGTCTGGGTGTGCATCGAGGTCTGTAATCCATCTTTGGGCTGCCAAGTCATATGGATCCAAGTTGTTTATTATGATAAGTCTGTCCAAATACTGTTGCTTGACCACCGTAACTCAGTGCAGTCCTCACAGGATAGCGCCCCCATCTGAAACATTGAACATAGTGGCAGGTTTACTTAGAAGTTGACTCGTGTCTAAATGATTAAAACATGGGAACATCACCATCAATTGTTGTTTATGTAGACCACAAATAGATGCTTGCATTTTTTAATATGTAGATTATGACACCAATTTAAACCACAATATTGGTCTGGGAAAAAATGCAGTAAAGTAATATCATTACATCCCTGTTAATGTCTGGAGCTGCTACACCCACTGATTTGTTTTGTCACCATCTGAAGCTCCTACTATTTGTTCCACTGCAGCTTTATTTTGCTCCTCATTATCATCTGATGTGTAGCAGCGAAGACGCATATTGAAACATAGCAGTAAGTGCGTAAGACGAGAAGATGCATCAAGCTGAAGACACAAAGTGGTCTCTCCATATTCATTCCTGCTGTAATGGATCTGTGTTTCATACAGCGGCAATGACTGGATCATTATAAAGTCATGTCGGTGGGGAAATAAAATATACAAGCATGTATGAAATGGTGGATTACTTTCGTAGAGGCAACTGTATAACTCAGCAAGTTTTCAATGAAAACAAGTGCAGCTTACAGGAGGTGCAGTAAGGCAAACTGAAAGTGACAGCAGTGACCTCTTGCTGTGGCAAACGCTGCACATGGAGCGTTTAGGCTTTAAATGGCCTTTATAGTAAACGCATTTAAAATTCTAATGCAACGCCAGAGAAACGACGGGGTTTGAGCATCAGTGTGCCCCCTCCTGGTGGGGCGAGACGGTGTTCTGATTTGAGGCGATGGATAGGAACATCTCAAGGAAATGATTTATCCCAACAGGATTAGAGGTGACCCAGGCAAACCCACCCTCCTCCCCATCTCCCCTCCATCACCGGAACACCAGCAGACCACTTGTCACAATGAGTTTCTTTCAGCGTCGCGCATGCTGCGACAGCACTCAGGCACAAAGAAAGTAGCACATGCCACACACAGCCTCAAACGATGCTGTGCCCCAAAATATCTCTCCCTGGAGTCATTGCAACAGCTGTATTAAAGCATTTTGTTTAATAGTCTGTAGTGGTGGTGGTGTTAAGGCAAGCATTTCAGTCGACGGACAGAATAAAATTTGATTAAAGTCACAGTTCTCCTTTATTGCATTTGTTTGAGTATTGGAGGACAAAAATTAAGTTTTACTTGTATCATAAGGTGCATCTGATTCTAACCTGATTTGCAAACTTGCTACATGAATGCAAAAATGAGCACCTGTCCTTTCAAGTTTGAAAAGTACAGTGTGTGTGTGTGTGTGTGTGTGTGTGTGTGTGTGTGTGTGTGTGTGTGTGTGTGTGCGCGCACCATGTGCTGCAAGTGTGCAACCTGACTGGCAAACATGTGATAGATAACACTGGTCACAGTGCGTACAGTGTCATTTCGAGATTAACTCATTCATGCTTCAGAGGGAGTAGCAGCAGTTGTAGCAGTTGTAGCAGCGTGGATCTGACTCTCCTGCCAGGCTGTATTTTTACTCTGCTCACAGTTCAAGATTGTGATTTTGTTGGTGCACAGATTTGTTCAATGTCAGGCACTGGCCCAACCATCACTTTCTATCTCCATCAATCTTTTGCCAGGGAAACTGAGTTTTTCGTAGTCCAGAAATCTCTCAGCTTGAATGGATGCGACTGTTGCACAACACAATATTTTCAAAGGCTTAAAAAACTTAACGTTGACTCTGTGTCCTCAAAAATTCCCTGTGTGTGCAGAGAGATTTTAAATCTGTAAAACTGTCGCAAGTTTGTGTTGTTGTGTTCTGTGGTTTACCTTCATTGCTTTTGCTTTAGCATTCACTGTTGCGCAAACATTGTAAGGACATACTCTAGCAGAAATATATTCCCTAGAGGGAACAACATACAGCTCATCTCCCACAGGGCAGACATGCTGTACTGAATTCCCCCACTGTTTACACTCTGCAGTATTGTGTTCAAATCTGACCAGCTTTATTTCACTCCCTTTGTCATGCTGTTGCAGGAGCACAGTGAAAAGGTTGTTAGTTCTACAATATTCAGTGATTAAATGCATATTGAACAAGGCCAAATAATATAACCCAGTTTCAGCACAGTTAGTAAAACACTGCCTTCACTTTAGAGAGGATCAGGGATGCACGATATTAGATTCTTTTGCCAATATCCGATATGCCGATATGTAACAACTCATTCGACCGATGACCAATACCAACATCGATATATTCCCTTTTTTCCCTACCTAATTTTAGTGATCATCGTCTCTTCTGTAGTAGAATTAACATCATATAATGCGTGGATACTCATCGTGATATGAAATACAATACTTTTTATTCTATGTAATGTTCATTAATTTAGCAAATTAAGACAAAGCATGTTTGTCGATTCTGATTTTAAAGCTTATATTGGCTGATACCGATGATGTACCGATATTATCAGCATGTTGGCTGATTCCGATATTTCAATTTAAGGCCAGTATCGGCCGATACCAATGGTGTGCAGATATTATCATGCATCCCTAGAGAGGATAAACTGTAACTTTGCGTTACTATAGTACAAAATAAATAAGATTTAAATCAGTAAATCTAAACACAAATATAGTGCCGACTTCTTGTTTTACCTTTATGTATTAGGCTTTGCATGAATATGCACTTGTGTGATCGGAGCACTTATAAAAAATTAAAAAGGCATATGTTCCCTTCGTAAAAAGGGAGAATTGACATATTGCTAAAACCCAAAACAGCTTGCACAGACTAAGAAAATGGAAACAATACAGCCATAAACATCAAACGGGGACAAAATGAAAAAACACACACAAAATAAAACGAAACACCATCTCTTTGTTGTTCCAGACAGAAGTCAGACTCTCAGTACCAGACCCCTGTACGGGATGTTTTTTTCCCATCACTGGCATCCTCAAAAATATGCCTTAAGATTGTTTTTTTCCATCAGTTCATAAACTTAAAAATAAACATCTCCCTTGCGAGACCCCTTGATGCGATTATGGCCTACTGCTGAAGTCGTCATGTGAAATTCCCCTCCCCTGTTATGACTGCTTTAAGTGCCATTCTGTCAGCTGCGGCTAATGCTAGCAGCACGTTTTCCTACATTACTCTTAGTTTTCACCTAGAATAACAGTACAGGGGTAATCCGCTGACTCACTGACTCGCAGGCCTAATCCGGCCGGCCTCGTGTCTTTTCTTCCGCTGTGTGTAGGCTATGGACGCTGAGGTCAAATGTATGGTTAATGCCGCGTGTGTGTGTGTGTGTGTGTGTGTGTGTGAGTGAATAGGTATGTGTCAGTGCAGAGGCCTGGCATTTCTGCAAAGTGGTAGCAGAGGCAAAGGGCCCCATGTCCCCTCCACCATCCCCGCCACGTCTCCCACTACATGCGCACAGCAGCAGGTCTAATCAAAGCACTCCATAATTCTGTTAGCTGGGTCATGTGCTGGAAGCCAGGATTAAGAGCAGGAGGGCACAGGCCACTAGATCCAGCTTAGGAGGGGCGTTCTCTCGCTCTCTCTCTCTCTCTCTCTCTCTCTCTCTCTCTCTCTCTCTCTCTCTCTCCCCCTCCTGTCCTCGTCTTTTAACCACACATGTGGGGACGCAGCCATCCAAGGTCACAAATGTCCATCAAACTAGAAACAAACATGCATTTTCATAGCATACTACACATGAAAAATATCTGCTATTGGTGTATCAGCTTGTTTTTTTAATCCTTAGCTCCCGAAATCTGTCCGCAAACACTGTATACTTACGTCCACACCAATGCAGATACATTAAACTCTGTTTGTGTATCTAATACCTTAACCTTTTACCACCTGCCGTTCCGCTTTTAGCACGCTAGCACTATGTAGAACTGTCCCCAACTGCTACTACTATAAAAAAAACCCACATGAATATGAACACGTAACATATGTAGAAATTGAATAGACTCTTGTCCTTTAGTCATTTTCAAATAGGAGGACCTGGAGATGTGTTTTTTATGGTAATCTTTCTGTAAATCAGAGTCAAAAGCCGCATTTAATAAGTATAACTGAAGCCTTAAAACTATGGTGTCTCCAGACGGTAGGTGTTTAAAAGGATATTTATACTTTATGTTTATGAAATGAAAGTTTACGATTGAGTGTTTGCACCATTTTCAGCCCCATTTTTCCTTTTTAAAGCTCGTCCACATTCTCAGATGGATCATGTAACAGAGGGTAGTCACATAATTGTCACATGTCAGCTTTTTCAAAAAGGTTATCTTTGTTGTTGCTCAAACAAGACCAAACACTTTTCATTAAGATTTCATCAGACAGTCTGCAGAGTGGTGTGGACACAAGGCCAAAACAGAGCGGACACGATGCATTCATCCCCATTAGTGCGGACGTAGCCGAAAACATCATTAGTCATGTTGGTACCTCTCCTTTCTCACAGTCTCCCTTGCCCTTTTTGTGCCTTGTTTCCAGCACTCACTAATACCAGCACCCACTTTGCCCCAGTAACACATTTTAATACCAGAGAGCATGCCAACAGTAGATTACCAGTCTCAGCAGTTGAGAAAGAGGCAGGTAGGTTGGAGGTCCTGGCAGGGCCTCGCGAGCACGGAGCCAGATCAACATTTCTCCACTTCCACACCTAAGATGAGGAGAGATTGGGAGGGGGTGAGCAGAGGAGGAAGCACAGGGGTGAAGGGGGCAGGCTTTGCTGCTGGGCACCTACGCCGATTCGTGGAAGAGAACTGGAACTGTCCGGCTAAAGCTGAGTGCGGGAGGGGGGGGGTGTGAGGAAAATAGGGAGAGGGTCAAGGATAAGATGACTCCTACACCCAAGAACATGGAGGCAGATGGCAGAAAGAGAAGAAAGCCGGACTAGAGCCTCAAAAAGCTGCTATTGTTGGTATGTAACAAGGCTTATTGTGTTGGTAGTCCTAAGATGTGAAGGCTAGCCAACAAAACAGGGCCCCTTACTGTTAGTAATAAAGTAGTTGGCTTTGTATTCATCTTTGGGGCACATTTTGATTGGTCAATTAGGATCCCTGTTGTGAGCGTGGTTTATTCTCAGAGGTGACTAATAGTTTCTGCCGGCCTAAAAGCCTTATTTCGGGCACTGCATCCTTTGTGTTGCTGCTATTTTAGCCTGGGTGGGTTTTATGCATTGTGTGTGTGTGTGTGTGTGTGTGTGTATGTGTGTGTGAACTCAGCTGGACATTTCTACAGAATCATTTCCAGATTTAATAACTTACCGGTAAAAGACTGCTTGTTAAAGCCATGAATTTTCAGGTCTCTCTAAATGTTCAATCAGTGTCATCAATCATATCTGTGTAAAATGTATTTTACTGTTCGCATTGTGTTTCTGTAAACAACTGTCCTTTTATGATTCTTTTCTAGACAAACACAAACAGTGTCAGGACACAGTGTGTTTGTCCTAGTGACTTCAAACACTTGTTACAGACACTCGGACAGGGAGGAGCCGCTTCAGCCACTTTGCCATTTCAGGGTGAGGGAGTCAAACCCGTGCACAGTCTCCACTGAAACCAGAGAGAGCTGACCTTAAGAGTATTTAAACATACGGCTTACTCAACACTGCCAGAGGGGGGCTCGATTGTTTGCTGTTGTAACGCGGCCTGCTTTAGTGTTACTAAAGGCTCAGATATGTGTCCAGTCGATGGAAGGTGAGGCTGACATTTCTCTGGTTTTATCATCCCTTGAAGCTGGATCGAAGAAGGCTGCTTGCCAGCCTCCGTATTAATCCACAGAGGAAGTATCAAAGTTGATGGAGTGGCAAAGTCTTTGACATCTAGGCCGCAAACACTAATGTGGCAGAGATCTCATTAGGAACAGTGATGGGATATTATGTGTATAAAGTGGATAATAAATTGGTAGACTGGGAATGTAATTGAATAGATGTGTGCAGATTTTACAAGTCTGTTTACAGGTCGTGGAGAGCACTACTGCGTGTGTGAGAAAGGTTGTATGGCGCTCTAAAGGGAGCAGCTCGGAATCTGATAATTGGCGCCGGTGGTGGCAGAAGGCTACAAGTTTGAAAATAAAATGAGGAATTGGGGGATGTGGAATTAGAAAGGTTACCAGACCTCTGTAGCCCTCTCCTGATATGTACTCGATGCGAGCAGCTCCAGGCTACATTAGCTGCTGTTAGTATAACAAACCCAAGTCTTAAAAAGACACTATTGGCGGCTGATTTGCATTGTGGGTAATGTAGGCGCCAGGCTTCTAATATAAAGAAGAATAGGCTTGTTCTAGATGAGCTGCGTCTCGCCTGGAAAGTGGACGAGATCAGGCGGCAGCAGGGGGTCAAGTCAGTTTCCAGCAGCCTTTGAAGAATAAACAGGAAGTCAGAAATATTTACATCCTGTTAGATCCATCTGTAGGCTACCTGTGGTTTGTAGACCACGTTATAACCTTTATCTTCCTTATTATTATTGTTTTATTATTGTTATCAACCACACAAGATATGTTGTGCAACAAAGGTTTTATCTGCAAAACTGGAGACTACGATTCTACAACAGTGACATTCTACTTACAGCCCATGGGCCAAATGCGGCCTCCCCTACCATTTCCTGATTCACCACGAAAATAAACTGATTTACATAGGGAATTGCGTGGTGGTGCACTGGTTAGCGACAGTGCTAACCACTACTACATTGTGCGTAGGTGTGAATGTGAGCATGAATATCATCTGCGTCAGCCCTGGGATAGGCTCCAGCCAGGGGAGGATGAGGATCCCCTGGACCCTTTGACAGAGGTATGGGCTAAATCTCCAATGTTCCAAAATCCTAGAAATGCCACTGTGTACACCTGACCTGTGTGGAGTTGCTGGGACCAGCTCCTGGCCTCTTGTCAATTTGTAAAAGGAGCCCCAACCCTGGTCTACAATCTAGCATTGAATAATACATTTACACAAAAAAGATGGGTTTTCGGTCGTGTTTGTGGGCAAAACTAAGAGCCAATCAGCTCTTTGATCATGTGAAAGCTAGGCGTTTCCTATCATGCCCTGGATCTAGCAGTCTAAAGCAACTGCAGTGCCTGACTCTAAAAACTGTGTCCACCTCGATCTCGTGAGAGTGTTGTTTCCTATGTGTGCATAATGTCAGAGCTTGTTGCGATCAAGTTGGACAAGTCAGTGTGGAATGATAAAAGCTATGTTTGCTTCTGCTGCATCGATACTGATAGTTACTGAGTGATTTATTGCTGTTTGTCTCTGTCGGCAGTGGTGAGAGTGCCAGTGACACAAAATCTGTTCAACAGGGCTATTTAGTCAACAACTTATCTACAGTATACTCTGGTGTTTTTCTCAAATTTTAAATTCTACATGAAAGCAGTAGTTCTCAGCTTGTACTTATTGTATTTTAGTCCATTGTTTTGAAACATTAAAGCCACCAAACATGTTTGGTATGGTACATTTGGAACCAAAAGTAACCCTTCAGACATGGTAGGTCCGTTTAGTGTTACCACCGTAAACTGTACCCTTAAATGTGGGCGGACTTGTTGTCACTCACTGCTCCATTCACTGTTTTTCATCGCAGATGTCTCGTTTATTGTCTGCAGAACGAGATTGGTCGCCAACATTCTCAGGCTGCAGTGAGCATCTCTCTCGATAGGATATTTAAAAATAGCGGCTTTGTGCTTTAAGTCCTTCTCAAGCAAGCGCAGCCGGCCATCGCCCACAGGAACGACGCTCCACAATGCTTTTTTTCCTCCAAGCAAGGATTAGAATATACGCAGTTCACATCATTCGGACGAAATTGATATATATATTTTTAAACGTTTGGAGATCCACTCATTACTACAAGTCTGTGTCATCCAAGAGAGACACAAAAAACAACCAAAGTAATTGTCAAAGTTGTCATATTGAAATTTAAGGTGTGTTGATGGATTCAGATCAACTCATGCACTGAGTAACATTACAAGTAAACGTTCCACCTTAAAAGTTGCCGGCAGTTGACCCAGTGAATTCATTTTTTTTTCTCAGACTACAGCTGCTGTGAGAGAGAGCAAAACATCCTTTATTTTTATAGTTGTAGTTTACTTATGTAAAACTCACCATGGTATGAACAGTGGTTACAAAACCAGCCACAACTCAGCCCTGAGCAGAGTGACCATCCTCTATTGACCAGTCAACAGACTGCAGTGTTCACAGCTCCACCTTTTAGTACCAGATCTGTGTGCTAGGTACCCCAACAGAGGGGGGACCAAAAATGAGGGTGGTACGGAACAGTTCCATTGATACCATCCACAACTGTTCACAGTGGAAACGGAAAAAATGCGTATCGAACTGAACTGAACTGTACTGCTCGGTGGAAAGGGGCTTAACACACACTGTTCACCCCCCAAATTAGATTTGAAACTAATGAAGTCACAGCATGCTGTCGGTTCTTGTGTGAAACTTAAATAAACTTGCCAAGGGACAATGAATATTCATAAAGCATGAAGTTAAGAGGCGATTTAGTTTCAAGTCCTGAGATGTTTCACTGCAGCCTTGGGACTTAAGTGATGGTGGGGAGACAGTGGGATGAGGATAACTCATAGCTATCAGGGAAAATCAGCCAAAAAGCACTGGAAACTAATGATTTAGCTTCAGGCCCACTTCTTTCTTTTTCCTTTTTTGACAGATTGCCTGTGTGCTTGTAATGGCCGTCAGAAGCAATCTGAAGGATTACCAGAGTTACTTGCCTCTTGACAACCTGACTTAGTGCTGCAATGCAGACCCACGGCAGCGGAGAGAAAATAGAATGAGTGAGGATTTATGGAAATGTGTGTGTGTCTGTGTGTGAGGAGCCTTTGAAGACAGTGTTGAGGGCGACATGCTCTTCGCAGTCATGCACGCTGTTGTTGTCATTCTTAAGCGACCCCCCTCCTGTTCATGGAGGCTGACTGATCTCAACACTGTACAGAGTGTGTGTGTATGTGTGTTTTTGGTTCTAGGAGAGAGCGCCTCCCCGCTGCGAAGCACAGAGTCAGAGGCAGCAGGTGCAGCTGACGCAGATAGGCTTTTTAGCAGGCAGGGCCAGTTGGGGGGGCACAGAAAGGGAGAGAATGAGTGAGAGACAATAGAGCAGAAAACCACAGGAACTCAAACAAACACAAGATCCGACCTCTGAACGGCACCAGACAAATGAATTTATCGGCCCGAGTGTAGTCTTTCCACAGTATGTGAGAACGAAGGGAACAGGACCTGAACTGAACCGGAGGCGCCAGACTTTGCCTTAGCTTCAGTGGTGTACGTGAGTAATGATTTTAAGTGTATATAGTCAAAACAGGATTATGTGCAGGTCGTGCAAGAAACAGGCTTGAAGAATTTGTAGAAGAATTTGAGTATTGTGCTCCAAGGAACAAACAGCTTCAACTAGGGCTCGGCAATATATCAATATTATATGGACTGTGACATAGAAGAAGACATGTTGTCGTTTCCTGGGTTTAAAGGCTACAGTAAAGTGATGTAATTTCCAGCTGTACTATTATTGGCCTTTACCCACGTAGTCATTAGATCCACATTACTGATGATTATTTAGTAAAAATCTCATAAATATTCATTAAAAACACCAACAGTTAACCCTACAGTGATGTCACAATGTGTATGTGTATGTATGTATTTGGTCAAAAATATTGTGATATTATTATTTTTTTCCTGTAGAGCCCTTTTTCTCTTGTCTTATCTCTCACAGACTACCTCACTAGAAAGGCCTGTCAAAATGTCTGAGGTAGTGTGTAGTATCTGTCTTTCCGTGCTTCCTGTAGCATTAATAGAGGGGGTTGAGGATAGAGCTGCAGCGATTAAAGCTACAGTCGGCAACTTTTATTAAAAAAATAACTGTTCTCATGTTGGCTGAAACTGTCGTTCACACAGCACTCAATGAGACAGATACTCAGAAAAAATAATATTTTTTGCCTACTCTATTGCATTGTAGCATTTCTAATAGGGATGCACGATAATATTGGCACGTCATAGGAATCAGGCAACATGCGGATAATATCGATACATTATAAGTAAAAGCCAGTATCAACTTTAAAATGAATTGGCCAATATGTTTTTTCCTATTTTGCAAAATGAATGAATATTACATACATTGAAAAGCATTGTATTTCATGTCTTCATCTGCTGGTGGGCCCTCACAATAGGAGTTTGCATGCATAATATGATGTTATTATCACAATAGAAGAAACTTGATGATCACTAATATTAGATGGGGAAAAAAGTGGATACATTGATTTTGGTATTGGTTATCAGCCAAAAAGGTTGTTATGTATTGGCATATTGAATATCATCAAAAAATCCAATATTGTGCATCCCTAACTTCTAATGGCCTTAATGCACATGAACGAAAATAAACAGTCAGTGCCGAGGAGCCTCTAACGCAGCTGTCAATCATGTCAGTCACCGCTCATTAACTGCAGGCAAACTGTCAAACTAGGCAGCACTGATTAAATACGGATGAGGACTGTTCCTGCATTGCCTATTTCTTGCCTCAAGTGTTTTCAAAAGCACATTTTAGTGCACTGTTTAGCTGTAAAATGGGAATTTTCTCATTTTACAGCTAAACAGTGCACTAAAACATGTTTCTGAAAACATTTAAGGTGAGAAACAGGCAATGCAGTAACAGAACCTTGATTCATATTTGATCAGCGCTGCCTAGTTTGACTGTTTGACTGCAGTTTACAGAGCGAATGACATGACTGACAGCTGCGTTAGAGACTCCTCAGCTCTGATTGATAGTCCCTGACCACGCTGTGGTCTGATTCCAGTGAATGCTTTCAGAAGCAGCAGGAAGAGGAGGGACAGAATTTTATTGCCGACTGTCTCATGTACTTCTTTCAGAATATAGTGATAGCTTCAGCAAATATGACAGTTATTTTCAATTGAGTAGTTTAAAAAAAAAAAAACTTTCTTCTCTCCACTATGACAGTAACTGAATATCTCAAGGTTGTGGACTAAATAACACATTTAAGGCCAAACAGCTAATTAATTGAGAAAATTAATCAACAAAATAATCAACCATAAAATAATACTGGTTAGTTGCAGCCCTAGTTGAGGAATAGCTGACGTAGACGTTGGGTCTGCTTTGAGCCTGCAGTGGATCTGATCCGCACTCTTCATTGTGTCGACGAGAGCCGCCGTCTCTGCCTGCTGAAACCAAGTCACATAAAGACATACTGTCCAGCGTGTCTTTTGAAAGGGACGATTGTAGCAGAGAAAGTGATGAGTGGATCGAGGCCAGATGACAGTGTTGAGCTAGTGTGTGTGTGTGTGTGTGTTGTGTGTGTGTGTGTGTGTGACGGGGCTCTGTGTTACCAAGAAAAACGGCCCAAAGTGGCACAGCTCATTTCATCATATGCAGTAACAAGCATCACAGATGATTGTGCAATCCAGAGCTCACATTGTTGCTCTCCTTCTGGACATGTGTGTCGGTATTTAGGTGCCGAAAGGTGCTTATTATATTGACCAGAGTAACCAAGGGAATGCTAGTGCTCCGAATGCCCTTGATCCGTCGGCATGCTTTTCTCCGGCTGCACAACACATCCACACACAGCTTCCCCTCCCCTCCCTCTCCTCTCCCCCTCGTTTGGTTATCCTCCTCCGCAGTCATTGGCTGCCTCCTCTCCATCTGTCCATCCTCTCTGCACACAGACAGCCAGTCAGCGGCGCACCTCAGCCTCTCCGGCATTCGTCATTGGACGGCGTGTGCTGTGAATGCGGATACTTTCCTTTAAGAGGCAGTCTAGACTCAGCTGGCTGTGCTGCTCTCTCTCTCTGTTAGCTCCCTCCTTCTCTCTCCTGCAACACCACCACAACCTGCTGATTCCCTCCTTCCTTTCACTCCTCCTCTCCTCCTGTCATCAGCTGTTCTCCTCCACTCTCTCCTCATAATTTTATTTCCCGTCATATCACGTGCTCACCCCCCGGTTTTATTCCCGGTCCATTCTTTTTTCTTCTCCAGCCTGCCATTCCTCTCAGTCTGTGTGTTTCTCTCCCTCATACTGTCATTTTGTCTTTGACATTCATTCATCTCCACCACTTTCTCACCCTCCACTGATGTGAGGAGACATGAAGGTGAGTGGAGTTGATTTCAGGCCTACTTGTCTGCTTGTGTCCGTTCTTTTGTCTTAAACATACCTCTCTGTTTTGTTAACTTTATAAGCCATCTGGTAGATGTGAGCAACCCGGTGTCCTTGGAGGCACGGGCTGCAGCTGCGTATGCTTCAGGTGTAACAATTAGCCTGCACTGGTTATGATGCTGCTGTGAGTCATCATCTGACGCTGCGTGCATGTTCTAGCTCTGGTCCTTTCAGCTAGTGCCTAGAGATGAAGGGTAAGTTGATGAGAGGAGGAGGGGGGGGAGAGTTGAATCAGTGCGTGGATAGTGCAGCCGCGTGTCAATGCAGACTGTAGCTCGTGACACAGTGTTTTGCACCAGCTGTGGCTGTGGTGCAGTGGCATCTCAGGCAGATTAATGAGCACTGTACGGCAGCGACAGCAAACAGTTAGAGAAGTGATGGCAGTAAGTAGTTTCCCTTTAGAGTCATGCATCAAAAGGTCAGTGCTGTAACAGGTAAAACGCTCCGCTCAGGTTGCGATGCTGGATATGCTCTTCACTTAATTGTCAAAAAACTGTTAATATTCTTATCATGTATTGCACAACTTCCCCTTTAAAATCCTGACTGTGTCCTCTAAGACACCCTTATTTAACATCCCAGCATCAATAACTCGAAGACCTAATTTAGTCTTGTTTGCCCATGTTGTGTGTTTTTGTGTCAGTGCCCTCATTATGTGTGTACTGTTTTACCACCTGACACCCACAGGAAGAAACAGTGTCTGTCAGAAATAATCCTCAAGAGCATGTTGCCTCACAGTTGATGCCACTTTCAAGTGTTTTTTATTTAGGGTAGCTTTTGAAAGAAGGGACAGCAGTTCATTTCAAGCTGAGAATAAGATGGTGAATGGGAAACGCACTGCACATATATTGTTCCTTTTTACCTTAGCAGACACAGTGCTTTACAGTTTGCCTCTCTCACACACTGCTGCTATGCCAAGACAAGGGCCTGCCTATTGGGAGCAATTTAGGGGTCAGTGTTGACTTGTTAAGCTACACTTCAGCAAGAGGTGGACAGGAGGAGCAGAGGTTTGAGCCATTAATGACTAGTGTACGACTTGCTCTACCTCCTGAGCAACAGCCACTTACAGATAGGAAAGGCTGTCTTTTATCTTCACTGAGTAATTGGCAAAATTAGAAGATGACATAAAGCTGAATGCAGTGAGACACGGTGTGAATAGTGGGAGATGGAGTATTCAACAAGTCACAAAGGAAAACTTAAGTCAGTGGTGTAAGGTAATTACAACAGGCCCCAGTGCACACTACTTACTAGTAATGAAGTGCACACACACACACACACACACACACACACACACACACACACACACACACCATTATGTGCATATATATTTAACCAGCAATGTGTTGATTTTACAGTCAAATAAGTTACCTAGGCTATTTTATAGGGCCAGTAGAGAGGTAAAAGGAAATGCTGTCTTAGTTAGGGCCTCCCCCCTTACTCACTGCTTATCATGACACAAGCACTAGCCCATTTTAAACAGGAACTGTGCAAATTTGCAGGAAAGCCCAATCAGTCTTCGATCAGCATTGCCAGTATAAAAACAAAATCAGGGAGTGCAGCACAATGCCGCCTGCCTACTTTTGTTTATACAGAATGCGCCTTTTTTGGGGCAATGGGGGCGTGAGCAAGTAACAAAACGTGTAGCTCAGCGTGTGACGTAAACAGTGACGTGGGAGGGAAGCTGTGGCTGGTCAGTCCTTCGGCGATTCTCTTGTAAGTCGCCCCGTTCTTCACCGTCCCCGTCATCTGCCGGTTAATGGCCTCTTCATTTGCGAGGACAAGGAGGGCGCGCAATTCTTTGTCTCCCCAGTTGCTCATCTTTACTGTAGTGTAGTAGGTTTGCGTCACCGCCCACCGCCAGTGGGTCACACATGCGGCGTCATCAACAGCTCCTCCCACAAGTCATCAACAGCCTCTCCCGTGGTGGAAGGCTGCCTCGGTCTTTTTAAACCAAAAAGGTTCCACTAATATGATTACCCCTATGAGGCGGAAAATTGGGCACCTTGGATCAACTCGCTAGTGTGTCTGTGTCTAAACGCTCGCAGCTTGCCAGCAAAACAGCCCAACATTCGCCAAGTGTAAAAGGGGCTACTGTTACTGCTGCAGGAGTGTGAGCTCTGTGCTGGGGACAGTTGTAGGAGACACCCTGGCTGCACACTCACAGTGGCAGGGCTAACTGTTAGCATCACAAAGCTAGCATTACCGAACTGTTAACAGGTTTAACGTTAGAGTTGAGTCATTTGAGTGTTGGTGTGAGTTTACTGGCATTAGCATTAACCTCAAAGCAATCCTGCACCTAAGTGCAACCTCACAAAGCTGCACTTTTTTACTTAAACAACAGCAAAACACATATGATTTGTCAGTTAAAGTCCTATCATAAACTAGAAATGTTCAACTTATTAACGGAAGTTTAAACTCAAACTAGTCAACTAGTCTGAAAAGTAAGAAAACACTCAGAAAACAGTCAAAATTTAGCGCAATTCAGTCTATAAAGTCAAACATTGTACGACAAAATGTTGCATGAAATATAAGATTCTTTTGAAATTGTTAATCACATTTTTCAAAAATCTAATTTTATTTGTAATGCTGCTGAAAAGTGCGGCACTGTGCATTATGAACATTTCACATTATCCTATAAAGCACGACAACAACTCACTGAATAAAAGTCAACAAATGACATTTAGGAAAATAAATTAAAATAAATAAATGAATTATTGGGTGAACGCAATTGCAGAAAATAATTATAATTTTAATTAATAGTGTAGCACAGTTAATTAGCTAGTCGACTAATTGCAGACATCGCTATCATGAACATCTGAAATTGCTCAGGTAGTATAATCCAAAGTATTCACACTATAATGTTGTTAGATATGTTTCTTACATAAAGTCAGATATCTCCTGATGTCGTAAAGTATATCAAAGTGCAAACAATAGCAGTCACTTCAGACGGCTCCTGCATCCCCGGTGGTCTCGGGTTCAGCACCTTGGACAGCAGTCGCGACACATTTTTGTGTAGGACGTGATAAAAGCTTCACCGGAGCTGAGAAGAGAAGCCGTTTGTTTCACACTTTAGCCTGATCCATTGATCGTCTCCAGAGTTTATCACAGCTGAACTTTGTCGTAGTTTAGTTTTTAACTCACAGTAATCTTGCTGTGATTCAGACGCCTCCAGAAAGATAAAGTCAGAGCTGCTGCCCCTCGAAAAGGAAACAAAGTGGGTCCGTCATCTTTATCAATATGCGCAGCGCCGGTCTTTTAAGCGAACTCTTATTTTGCTGTGTATCAGAAATCATAATCAACCATGAAATTCCTTTTCAGCAGTTGATAAATACACATTAAGTTCCCCAAATATTCAAAACATACTCTGTCCCCCGGTTAGTGAGTTGCCTGCACATCATCTCAAACAACTCTCCTGAATTATTTTATTGAGCAGAAAAGCCATTCCTTCCCTCGGGTAAAGTAATCATTGCTGCCAGGTTTTCAAATAAAATTCAACATTACTGTTTCATCTCCGGCTCATTTTTCTGCATCCCAATGACCAGCGGCATAATCATGTTGTGCATTCTCACCCAGGTAGCAAAAAGCCATTATGGTCTCCGCCGGTGAATCGGCATTTATACTGCTGCTTCTGCTTGTTTTCTTATTGGCAACCCTGACTGAGCAGATGTTACCAAATTCTGTTTCTGGGTGTAATAATCCTCCAAGGTATATTACAAATATAAGCAGTGGAGAGTAAACACACGACATGCTCAGTATTAGTCTTGATGATTTTGTGATTGGCACGGAGAAATAAAGACGGCAAGAGAAGCGATAACCTTCACGCAGGTTGTATAACATTTTATGCAACTCGTTTTTTAATGTATTTTACTCTTTTATAATGTGTTGCTTTCAAAAGGCTTGAACTCTTAGAAGTTTCAAGGTCCCGATGAATCATTCAGTGGAGCAGTGTTAACACTCACAAGTCACACAGCTTGATGGTGTAGCCTGAGATGCTGAGGACTCCTCTTGCATACTGAAGATAATACAGCCAGTCTATTGGCAAGAAACCCATTTCATTAGAGCCCTGTTTAACTTGCATCACACCCATAAATCTTAGACTGCGCTCTCTGAACGGTTGCTTTATGTAGCACAACATGGCTGGATTTGCTATTCAAGGTCATAAGGTCATATACCTCCTCATCTGTGAGAGTGTACAAACATTCCCAGGCTGTGTATTCCACGTTCAAACCGTGCAGGTAGACATTTTGATGTGTTTTCAAACCTGGCAGCGAACACAGCAGATGTTAAGAGCAGCAGACAGGTGTTTGTTTTGGAAGTGTGGTGTACTTTTGAGGACAGTTTGGAGGATTCCTCGCAGAGTGCCAGCTTCTTGTTGACAGCGTCTCACAGCTTGGATGTGACTGCAGCCTGCTTGTGGTTATATTTGGCAGTCTGGAGACTGTCCATAGGTTGGTGGCTGAGCGGTCTGCAGATGAAAGGGATGTCCAAGAAACACCAGTTTTTGCTGTGTCTCTGCAGTCACCACATTTGGAGGAGGAGGTGCAGTCCATTATGTTCAATTTTGTGTACATAAAAAGCATGGAAAAATTGCAAGCTGTTTAAATACAATAGATTTAAATAGAATATTTGATTGGGATGCAACATAATATGGGCACGTCATTGGTATCCATCGGCTAATGGGCCATCGTGATTAGAATATACATGCATAATATTATGTCAATTCCACTGCAGAAGAGACCTGACGATAGCTAAAATTAGGTAGGGAAAAAAAAGGGAATATGTCAATATGTCATCGGTTATTGGTCACATATCGGCATCGGCAACCTATTGTGCATATTTAACCAACCCTACCTGAACCCCACCAGGATTAATTAGAGCTCCTCGTGTGGGAGGTTGCAGTATTTCTGTTTTTTGTGCGGGTTTCCTGTCCTCCCGGATGACATACATGTTAAAGGAGTTAGATGAGAAGATAGATACCACTGCTCATGTCTGTATGGTAATAAATAATATTTGCCGATATCACAAAGTCTGCCACGATACGACTCCGTGGCCTGTGAACGATACGAGATCATATCAGTAAATATCCTCATTGTTTTTCCTCGGCTACCTGGTGCGAAGATGCTTGCACTGGTTGGATGGAAATGATGAAGCAGATGTGCTATGGGAATTTCAAACTAAAGGTGTATCTTAAAAATGATATGTATGAATGCTTTCACTTTCCATCATTGATATTGGGTCGTTGATCATTGAATCGATATCGATCCAGATCAATGTATCGTTCCACCTGTACTGGTTACCTTATCTTAGCTTTGGACAGAGCCAGGCTAGCTGTTTCCAGCTGTCATGCTAAGCTAAGCCTAGAAGCTGCTGGCTATAGTTTCTCATTTACAGTGCAGCATGACAGTGGCAACACTCTGCTTATCTAAGCCTTAACCAGAAAGCAAATAAGTACATTTTCCAAAATATCTACATTTTGCTTCCTAAATATTAGAAATACTTCTGTCGTTGCCTTTAAGGAGGCACTGGCCCCTCATGGCCTGCACTGCTTCTATAATACTTAAAATAAGTTTAATGCAGAGAAGATTTACCTACAGGCACTGGGTTAATTTTAGCTTTTTAATTATTATATTTTTCCAAATCTGGAGGTTACTGAGGCACTTTAGCTTTCGTAGAACCATATCAAAAACCCTATTAATTTCCCCGAGAAAGAGAAAACTATTAATCTCAAAATTTCACAGATAATAAGGGTGAAGGTCGATGTGTACAACACAGGGCTGTGTGATTGGTCTGTGGGCCCCCAGGCAGTCATATTAGTTTCACTTTATATACTGATCGTATCCTGTAACCCTGACAAAAGCTGAAGCTGGAGCGACCTTTTTAACATTCCTGGAGGACTGAGGAGCTGTTTGAATCCTCTGTAGCACAGCAGTCAGTGAGAGGACTCCACAGGTTACCGCCAGACTGCATCACTCTGGAGAAAACAGTTTTTATGTGCACAACTGGGAGCGGCGGCATGTGAGCTGGTGTTCATGTGTTCACAGCAGGACGAGGTCTTCAGGATGGACCGAGCGTCAGCTGCAGCTGTCATGTCGAGCCTCCCTGTTTAGAAAATTGCAGACCTTATTAAAAACGCCCGATACTTGGGCGCACACACCCACACTTGAGTCACTCATGCTCATCTTTCCTCCTCACGCTTGAACGATGTGCTCTCTGCTTTCTCTGGTGTCTAGTTTGACTGTTTCCCCTGAGGAGTCTCTGGTTGGTGTCTGCATGACGGAGGGCCATATTTGAATGTGGTCCTCTTGTGGCGGAGGTGTTTCCCCGGATTAAACATTTGAGAGCGTTTTCTGTTTGTCCTTCAAGGTCTGCTGCTGTCAGTGTAGTGACTCTCAATTGTGGTATTTACTCTGCTCTTCTCAAAAGGTTTTCCAACAAAAAGACAATTCAAATGAAGAGATTATGAATTGAGGTGAAGAAATAAAATGATGTGGGTGACTTAAAAGTCTGAAAATGCCTGCCTATCAGTGCATACTCAATGAAACAGCATTTTAAAGTTTCCGATAAACCACTCTACTTAAGAGCCAAATTAACGTGACACGAAGCACTTAAGGAATCAATTGAATTTCAAAGCTTCAGATAGAGACCCTACCAAGGGTTGTTATGTTTGGCCATGAATTATTAACTTAGTTTTAACCTTTTAGTAGCAATTGTCTTGATGGACGTGAGTTCATGACTTCAGTTTATGGACTTTCAGTCAATGAGTCTCAGATTTCTGTCTGAGCACTCTGAAGTTTTAAGTCCAGGGGCTGTGATCCTTTCACTCTGATCCTACGCTCTGATCTCTCTCTGGAGGGAAGCAGGTGAAAAGAGAATTTCCCCTCAGGGATCAGCGAAGGATCACATCATTTTTACTCAGTCTTTTTGAGATTCGGCAACCCCTGAGCTCTCTTTCCATCTATATAGAAAAGAACTGTCCTGGGATCTGTTGAGTGTCTGAGGAAAAAATCAGACTTTAACTATTGACAATAATAATTTTGAGTGTCACTTTACTACATCCCGATTAAATGGCGGTCTTACGCAGACGTGATCAAGAGACGAATTATTATCATCTTTTAATGTGTTTGTTGTGGTTCAACAAAGGATAAAGGATAGCAGGACGTGACCTCAACTATTCCAGATGGAGCTCTTAGTCGGGAGGAGGGAGCCATAACTTGCCGCAGGATATTTAGAAAGGAGCTGCCTGCCCCCACGCGATGAAGAGCACACAGCCGGTTCATGCCGAGAGAATGTGCTAGTCCGGCCTGCAAGCTGTTTACATTTAATGCTCCCCATTAACAATTGGCTTAACCATAGAAGGAAATGCGCTGCCTTTAACCCCCAATGAAATGACTTTGATTATGTGGCAGAGACAAAAGAAAAAGAGGAGAAAGAACCCAGACCAAGTCATTTGTGGTGTAGAGGTTTCTCAGGGACCACCAGAGGCTGCAGTGTTGGTGGCCTCATCATCCGTTTCAAAAGCATGTTGTCATTGCTGCGACGTAAATAAGCCTTGTGGAGGTTTACAGGGACGTGGGAAGCTGTTTGCCCGATGTGATCGACCTTCTATCAGATGAACCCATCACTCTTAATATTTTAGCAGGTCTAAACTACTAACTATTGATGAATAATTTAATCTACAAAAAACAGAAATATGACCAAGATCTTGTTTTGCAAGCCTCAAGTAAGTCACAAGTCAAGACTGATCTTTATCTTTAGAGTTCTGAGTCCTAAACAGGTCGTAATGCGCTCTTTGCCAAATGTAATGCCATTGAACAACAGAGTAATGATATATGACATTTGCAAAAGTCATGAATGCTTTTTAAATTTTGTATTTATTTGTCAAAACAAGTTTGTTGGAAGTTTTTATGTCTCAGTCTTACATTTTTGACCCGCATGTTTAGCTTACTGCAGTTCCTTTTTTGTTGACCACCATGCAGTTTTTGTACGTTAACTAAATCATCGGATTACCGACTGTCGGATTGCCTCAGACAAAGTGGATCTGGATGATTAAGTGTAGGCTTGGTGGAAATGAATATTATTAGTTTATTCAAGAAATAAAGTGATACGTGGCACACATTTGAAATACCATAAAACTTTAATTAATAGCCCAGGCTATTATTTGCTTAAATCACTAAAATCAACAGGCCTATATTTGGAACAGGCCTTTAGTTCCTTTCACACAAAACTGTTACTCAGCAACACAATCAAATTGGTTATTTAAACCAGTATGAGTATTACTTTTTATGAAAAACCCTTTTGATTCTTTTGACCTGAAAACCCTTACGGACTAAGGTAATATGAATAACTTGCAGGGTAATTGAGGAATGGACACATAATTCGAGGTGGCCAACAACCTGGTTTTATATATCCAAAGAAAAATGAACTGCATGGTAATCAGACCAGGTTTCTAATTGAGACAGGCCTTTATTTGCCAGAATGTGTAGCCACACCGGGCTAGTAACAGGGACTGAAGTATTACGCTAGCATACTTTTACTTAGACTTCGGTGAGGTTATCAAGTGTCTTCAAGTCAAAAGGCTCAGGTCCAAGTGAATTTATGGGTCACTGGTGTTAAAGTCCAAGTCAAATTGCAAGTCTTTTTTCATTTTGTCAAGTCTAAAGTCATCAAATTGTGACTGGAGTCCACACCGCTGACACAACGTAGGAAAATTAAATGTTACAATCTCCTAAAGACAAAGATGACGTCTTCAAATGCCTTTTTTTTTTGCTCAGCCAAGTCTAAACCAAAAGATATTACAGTTATAATGATGTGAAACTAATTAGCACCAATTACCAACCAGTTAGCAAAGCTTTTCTGTAACTCAACTAATCATTTCAGCTCAAACCACTGATCCAGTCACAAGAGACTCCTGCTGATTTTCAGTAGCTGTAATTTACAGTCAATTGCATTTGAAATCTCTTGTCATCCCTTCATTTTTTAGGTTACCTCTTAATTAGTGAATGTCACAGTAGTTAAGGTTGTAAATGAGCAGCAGGTTTGCTAATTTACATAGAAATGTCCCCTCAAGATCCGTAGAGATCTTCATTTAGGTGATTTAAGCCTTAAAATTATAAGGCTGTAAAGCTTATTGTTTTGGAAAGATGCTGAAGTTACAGTTTTCTTCTGTAATATCAGTTTACCTAACTCCCCCTCCCCAAAAAGTGCACTTTAATGAATTGTTCTCACCTCTCGCAGCAGTAAAACAACACTGCTGATGTTCTTACTGCATTGCAGTCTCAACTTAAATCCATGCACTGAGGTTTTTTTTTTTCCATTTTGTACTGCAGCAAAGCCTTCGATTTTGTTTGAACTTGTTCTCCAAAGCTTGATACTAAACTGGCGTGCACCTTTGACTGTCGCCCAGTTGAGCACCGCTGCAGTCATGCAGAAGCTGAATAAGCAAAGATTAGAATGCAATTTGCCATGCAAACATCCACCAGGCTGTGAAACTGAAACCGTCTCTTGGTTCTCATTTCTTTTTCAGTACGATCAGCACGATCAGACTGCTTCAGGGCATTTCAGGATACTGTGATGTAAAACATTTTAATATCCTTGGTAATTCTGCCAGTTATCGGTTTTGGCATCTCTGTGTCAGACATGAAAGTGATAATGGCTGAAATATTCTGGTGGTCTAATAATCAGTAAATTATATATTCCTGTCAGAGGCTATCTGGACGTGAGGCAAAGAGAAAACCTGTGAAATAAAATCAGGTTTGGCAGAGACGTCAGCCGCCCTGTTGTGTTGGGGATAAGGTGTTAACAATGTACTCTAATGTTGGGAGCATTGCTCACATCTCACTCTGGATACTGTGGTCTTTTTATAGTATCAGCAGCGCAAACAGCAGGCCCTCCTCAACGGTTTGATTTGATTTCTTTGAAGTGCAGACTGTGATGTCCTATTGTGGCTATCCGAGATGTCCTCAGCTTTCCCCACTGGAGTACACTGTGCCCTGTTTCATCAAAGCCAGTTCTTCATTGGCATCATCCATCCTGAATCCTTCACGGTTTTTTGGGAGGGGGGGGGTTGTCTTCACAAGTGCTCCTCCTCTCTCTCCCAAAAGGTCCCTCCCCTCCTTTGTTTTAGGTTTTCTGAGGAAGTCTCAGGGAGGTGTTGTCAGATGTAGCTGCTGTTAAAAAAGAGTCATCATGGCTCATGATAGTAATCTGTGTCTGTGTCTCTTCTCTCTCGTTTCTCTGGCAGGTGAAGGATCGTGCAGACTCGCTGCCTCACACTAAGCTATGGAATGCTCCCTGCACCCACCATCACTAGTCTCCAATCTTTGGACTGAGCTTCAGACGCTTAGTTAGCGGCTGTGCTTCTCCCCTCAAACTCTTTATAACCAGGGGACGAAGAAAAGGAGCGGACTTACCTTAAGTCCTCCGCTAAAAGCGCACAGAGCACTTCTTTTTTTTTTTCAAAAAAAGAATATTTAAGCTAGTTCTTTGTTTTTCTCCACTTGGATTTTTTCCCGTGAAGTCACATCAAGATGGATCTGGAGGCGTATCTGTGGATGGTGATCCTTGGCTTCGTCATTGCCTTCATACTGGCTTTTTCAGTGGGCGCCAATGATGTGGCCAATTCCTTTGGTACAGCGGTGGGGTCCGGCGTGGTCACTTTGAAGCAGGCCTGCATCCTGGCATCGATCTTTGAGACACTGGGCTCAATGCTGCTGGGGGCCAAAGTGGGCGAGACGATTCGAAAGGGCATCATAGACGTCAGCCTGTACAACGATACCGTGCCTGTGCTCATGGCAGGGGAGGTCAGCGCCATGTTCGGTAAGTCTAAATTTTACATCCATCACAGAATTTTATCAATCAATTGTTCATTTTTCAAGGAAAAACATCAAACATTCTCTGATTTCAGCATCACAGTTGTGAGAAATTGCTGCTTTTCTTTGTCATATATGATTTTAAACTGAATATCTGTGAGTTTTGGACTGTTAGTCGGACAAGTTTGAAGATGCCATGATACTGGAATTTATAACTTTGATGCAATACTTTGACAAAAATATTGATATTCAAGATCAGATATGATACCACAGGGAAACATTTACATTGATGGCATAAAATGTAAAATTTGTATTAAAAGATAAATATAACAAGGCTATAAAATGTCTTGGTTAGTAGCAGAGAACAGTACAATGACTGTAGTAAACATTAACAGTAAGACAGAGCGACAGAGCTTGGCTGGTACCAGTGTATTGATGCTGCCAAAATGAGCATTGAAACTATTTCAAATATTCAAAATCAATGAATATCAATAAATAAATATGTTTGACAACACTTCTAACATGGGCTCTTGGGAATCAGAGTGGCCATTTTCCATAATTTTCCATCATTTTATTGGCAAAATCATTAGTCAGTCAGTCGAAATAAACAATAAACAGATTAATTAATGATGTAAATAAATGTTGGTTGCAGCCTTAATCCAGTAAGTCATGTAGTTGCAATGTATGTCCCACTTTTGACACATGAGTTATTGCTGCTTCTTTGCTCCATCATGAACTGAAACGGACTGGTAATAACAAGTGAGAAAAGGTTTTAGATGCAATAATAGCTTTGTTTTGTAACAGAAACATCAGTTGGGCAAAATGTGAAGATTTGCTGATTTGTTTCTCTATTTGACGCCATTGTAAATCAAATATCTTTGGGTGTAGGACTGCTGGTCGGACAGAATGAGACATTAATTTTTCACAATAAGCTGTCATAAGTATAATGAACAGAGTGATCTGATGATGATGATAATAATTGTCAGATGCAGCTATGAAATATATATCAAAAGAAACCTCTGTGAGTACCACAGTTTAGATGTGAACATTTTGAAGTGTGTGTAGAGAAAGAGAAATATCTCTCGAGGTAAACGCTGATGTTGATGGTATTTGGAGCATTATGGATAGAGGGATATTAGGACAGCAACGAATGAATGGTGCAAACTGTCTATCTGAAGCTCCTGCAGCTGAAGCTGACCTTTTCTAATTGTTTGTTTTGTCCAAACAACACTCCAAAACCCAAAGATATTCAATTCACGATGATAGAAAACAAAGAAAGGCAGAAAATGCTCACATTTAGGAAGCTGGATGTTAATGCTGGCATTTATATGCAAATGCAACAAATAAACAATTATCCAAACTGTTGCCGCCTAATTTTCAGATTATCGACTAATGAATAAATCAAATTACCATTTTAGCTCTAACATGTATTTTAATTTATTTGAGTTACCTCGCAGCAGGTTCTGCTGTTCCCTCTGCTTTGCATGTTTAATAGCAATTTGAATACATGCTTGTTTTCTCCTGTAAACACCTGCTGGGCAACTTTGCTTCAACTCAGGTTTTTATTTTCATATCCTGATCCGAGGACAGAAAGAGTAGCATGTCTGTTTTAATACATGTAACATTCACACATTCTCCTGGAAGATTACAGATAGTGAATCTAGATCCAGACCTCACAAACAGCTCTGAAATGCTCTGAGCTGCTGTGATCAGAGTCCACGCCGCAGCCTCACTGACCCCACATGTCCATAGGATCACATGTTACATGCTACATGAAAATGCCTCCATTCATCTAACCTGTTTGTGGCTTTAACTGTTTTTCCTTTTGCTCAGAAACCCAAACTAAGCTGCTAAATAACAACTCTAGCAGAGTCTGTTTTTAGTCTTAGTTGGTAAAGGTTCATTTCAGGAACATCTGCACTTGTTTTTTTAACCACTTATCTTTTTTTGGATTCATAAGAAATGTTGTGAAATTTGTTTTGTGCTTGCAAAGTTTCAAAGCAACACTGTGAAAGCAAGTTTAATTTACTCCCAGATAAACCTTAAGATGTGAAGCGTTAACTAACGCTGCATCATTGTAAACACTTCCAGAGAAAGGCCTGTCATTGTTCTTCGCATTAAAACACATCTACAGTGAAGCACAAGCACGAATTGTTGTGTATAAACAGCAGCTTTACACACCAACATTACATTACCTCAGTAAATGAATGGTGCAGAGCAGGAAACAATGGCGCTCCTGCTGAGACAATGCCATTTTAATGACAGAGTGACTGCTGGGAAATGGTGATAAATAAGGCGACATTATGCACAGGGGATTCCCGTTTCACTGAAAAGTCAGGTGTGATGTGCTGCTGGGAGTGAACATTGGGGAAACACTGAACAGTTTTTTTAATCTCAAACAGGAAACGCTTGTTCACCGCCTTATTGTTTTTACAGAATGAGAAGTTTTTATTTCTTGATTTGATGAGATAAAAGCAGAATACTTTCACTTTGCTCGGAATTCACAGAAACGGCACAATGCAGTATTTGCTGTATATGTCAGTGTCTAATTTAGGGCTTTGAAAAAATGTCCGAGCCTGACAATGAGTCACTGAGGTCCTATTATTCAAATAATGGACTCTGCTGCCTGAGAATAAATTGGCATGTGGGAAAATATTGTTTCACAGACCCTACGGGGTTTTTGTCTCGATAAATGAAGTGTTATTCTCTGTTGTTTGTCATTATGAGCGCCTGTCTGCAAATGCAGTTTTGCAGTAGGCTTCACTGCATCTCAGAATACGCCTTTGTTAAAGATGTATAATCCCATGTGTTAAAAGCACTGCAGTTACTGTATCTCATTAAGCAATTTTAGATCAAAGCATTTTGTGTGATTATGTTTATAGTATACCTGTGTGGGTGTTCCTTTTTCCATTTTTTTGGAAACTAGTCTGTGCTCATGGAGGTTAATGTGTCTGCTGTTTTCACATTATACTGATACTTAAAATACAGGTTCACCTGTGCCGACCTTTACAAACAACTCAAACCTAAAACAATAATTTTGAAGATCAAAAAGCACGTAAGATGTCACGTGCTGTCATCTTAAAAAGCTTCAATCCAGTGAAGAACGCCGCAAATAGTAGCACAATGTCACTACTTTAAGTTTTTGCACACAAAAATGACACAGAGCGGTCTGGTAGCTGAGTGGTTACAGTGCGTGCTATATAACTTCAACGTCCCAAGTTTGATTCTAACCTGAGACTAGGAATGGGAATTGGTAAGATTTTATTGATAGCAGTGACATTATCGCTTCTGCTTATCAGTCTGATTCCTAGGCACACACAGGTTTTCAGCATTATCGTAAAATAAGATATTTACCCTCGGGAACAGACTTGCTGGGAAGCAGTGGCACTCATAAATAAGCCCATGTTGCATCCACCGTCACTTGAAATGATCATTTCAGAGACATTACAAGCTGCACTGTTGTCATCATTCTTTGTTTCTTTCTTCCTCTCAGCCATGACTTCTTGTTGTTGGACACATAAGTCTGAAGTCTTTTTTGTTTTTCGCAATGTGCAACTGAGGAAATAAAAGACAGTTTAACTGAACTTGAAACCCAAGTAAAATCAGGAAAGGCTTTCCGACAAAAGTAGGTTTTAAGAAGGGACTTCGGCCGACCTGATTTTCTCAGGCAGACTGTCCCAGAGCCTCTTTGCCCTGAAATCAAACACTCTGTCCCATTTAGTTTTCAGCCAGACGTCTGGAACAAACAAAAGACCTCTGCCAGAGGACCTAGTGTACGTCCTGGCGTGTACGTTACTAAGAGGTCAGAGATATAGCTGAGAGAGAGACCATGAAGAGCCTTAAATGTAATCAAGTAAAATGTCAAAATCTATTTTAGCATACTGTGAGCCAGTGAAATGAGGCTAAAACTGGAGTGATGTGATCACGTCTCGTGGTTCTGGTTAATTCTGAAGGATCCCACAAGTTGGTTTTTCGCTGGAACTAGTTCTCAATTCTCATCCCTGCTTGGGATTGTTGTTGCGTGTCATACTTGTCTCCCTCTGTCTCATTTCGACATCTGTCAAATAAAGGCAAAAATGCCACAAAAAATCTTTTAAAAATGACAACTTACAGCGCAGTATGAATTTTTTTTTTTGTGCTTTATATTTAGAGGGAAAAAAAGCACAATGATGCAACAAATATATATAGTATTATTTGTCTAGTTGAAAGCTTTTACTTGTGGGAAATAATTAAATATGAAAAACATCTGAGCTTCTTGTCTGTTCTGATCCCAGGGTCGGCAGTGTGGCAGCTAATCGCCTCCTTCCTCAAACTGCCCATCTCTGGAACTCACTGCATTGTTGGCGCCACCATCGGCTTCTCCATGGTGGCCATCGGCACCAAAGGCGTACAGTGGATGCAGCTTGTCAAGATCGGTAAGGACTAGTTTGTGTTTGTGTGTGTGTTTGCAATGTTCACTGTATATCCTCATGCCTGCCTATGTATATCTGAGATGTTCACACACAGACAATAATCTTCACATAAATAAAGTGCCACTTTACTTTTGAACATTGCCAGAATATAAACTTAATATTGCCACACTGAGATATTTCCAGCACAGCTACAGCAGAGGTTTTTAGCTCTGCAAAACACTGACTGTAATCATCAGTCTGTTTTCAGCAAGGATGACTCCCTCGACCATTTTACACAGCCAGTAATCCATATTAGAGGAGGCAGAGTTACCAATTTCCTCACCATTAGGAGTCTCAGCAGACCAGCATGCAGTGCAGCCTCAAGACATACTTTAAGTGAAAGACTTTCTCTCAGATAGAGGAGAAAACTCCGGCTGTTGCTTCCTTAACCTGCAAAATAAAAGTCCATGCCTGTTCCTTAAGAGTTAAAGGTACTTCGGGGAAGTTTAGGATATTGCATAAGTACAGATGAGTCATGGCAGGAAAAACAAAGGGAAGAAAAGACAGTTGTAACAGTCATTGCTGCCTCACGATGCTTCCCACAGTCATGGAAGACCTGGAAAAGGCAGGTCTGGCAGATGTGGAGGGCTGGCTTCTCTATAGTTGATGAATGTGTAGGTGGGGGCATCAGTGTCAGCAGCAGTAGGAGGAGGTAGTTACCAGGGTAAGAGTGTGTATGTGTTGTATGTATATGTTACTAGGGTAGATAAGTGGTAATGAATGGAGCCCAACATCTGTGAAATGCTATTTGTCTTCTTATTGAAATGTACTGAGAGAGTAGATGATGTCACCGGGATGTTGAGAGGTTGTTTCTGTCTTTCCAATTCAGTACAATAGTCTTTTTTAAAATGTGGAAGTTTCCCATGAAGATGTGTGGGGACCCTGTGTGTCAATGGGTGATTGTAAGATGCTCTGTTCTCCTCCCTCTCCAGTGGCATCATGGTTCATCTCCCCCCTGCTCTCTGGACTCATGTCTGGACTCCTCTTCCTGCTCATCAGACACTTCATCCTCAACAAGGTAGACTGAAATTACTGCACTGTTGTTCTTACTCACCCACTCACACAAACACAAATAAACCCAATCCCCAACTCAGTGAATTCATAGCTTCTTATTTGTATTACTGGTTCAATAATATTTTAATCTTATAAACATGTGGGTCGTAAGCTTTTAAATCAGGGCACTGGAATACAGAGTAATAAAAAATACTGTTTGACGACTGTCCGTGAAGTGGACAGTCAGAGTGGGTCGAGCTTAAAAACAAGAATCTAGACACAGACGTGCAAGTGTACACACAAACCTGTCCGAAGAACTTCAGCCCAGATAAAAATCCATTTGATTTGGCAACACCCTCAGATCTGTTGTTACGTAACAGCCGATCTCTGGCAGACCAGGAAGAGAAAAGTGTTGCGGCTCATCCTGAGGTCACGACTGCAGGATTATGTTTGAATGACTCATAGGACGATTTGTTGCTCTGTAGCTTGGTCAAACTCGGGATGAGTTCATCTCTGTCTCTGCAGGCTATTTGCATCAGGAATAATTCATCTTTATGTCATGTGTGCTGTGTTGAGATTAATTACTTTTTAAGATTATGGTTGAGCAATAGGAGGGTGTAATATAAGGACAAACAAATCAATTTTTTACAGGTGAATCATAGTGTCATCAGGTCAGTCATATTGCATATCAGCTCCTCGTAACAGTAAACCATGTATTGTGTAAAAAGAATTGATGGATATCTAGTTTAACCTGATCACAATCTGTTGTGGATTTCATCACCTTTGAGCTGACCTGAGCCGAACTTCTGACCTCATTTGGAAGTTATGGTTTTATTAGATGTCAGCAATAAGTAACAAAAACACAATAAACACTGTAAGAAGGCCGATCAGTGATCAATCGCAGAAACACTTTTACCGTCCTGTTTTACAATCATGGGAGATCTGAAGTGAACTTGTTAATGAATGACATAATTTGGATCATCTTTGACGTGAAATAGAGAGTTTAAAGTTGAAGGACCAGGCAACAAATGTAGTCAACATCTGTATTACAATAGCGGCACAGTTGTGTCCCAGTACTGATGAGGATGCAAGTAATGACTGATTTTATTATCGATTAATCTGCCTAAACTTTTTTCAATTGTTTTGTCTGTAAAATGTCAGAAAAAAAGGAAATTTTAGGTTCCAAAAGCAACATCTTCAAATACCCTGCTTTTATCTGACATCAGTCTGAAGCCCAAACAGATTCACTTTAATACATATATGACAAAAAAGCAAATCCTCACATTTAAGAAGCTGAAGTTTCGAGAATATTTGCCATGTTTATTCCTCCATGCTAGCGCTAGCCATAGCCAGAGGCATTATATTTTCAGGTTGTACGTATGTCCCATCCTTGTATCTCCAGAACGCCTCAAGGGAATGTCTTCCAATTTGGCACCAATGTCCACTTGGACTCAGCAATGAACTGATTAGTTTATGGTGTTCAAAGGTCAAGGTGACCTTGTCTGTCTCGTTCTTGTGAACGTGATATCTCAAGAACATCTTGAGGGAATGTTCTTAAATTTGCCGCAAAGTCTGCCTTGGACTTAAGAATAAACGGATTAGAATTTTGTGGTCTAAGGTCAAGGTCACTGTGACCTTGTCTGTCTCATCCTTGCAAACGCGATATCTCAACATCTTGAGTGAATGTTCTTAAATTTGGCACAAAGGCTGACTTGGACTCGATGATGAACTGATTAGATTCTTGTGGTCAAGGGTCAAAAGTCAGTGTGACCTTGCATCTGTCTCTCATTCTCGTGGACACAATATCTCAAGAACACCTTCAGGGAATTTCTTTAAATTAAACACAAACGGCCACTTGGACGTAAGAATAAACTTATTAGAATTTTGTGGTCGAAGTTCAAAGGTCAGTGTGACCTCCCAAAATATGTGTTTGGCCATAACTCAAGAATTAATTTGCTACTTATGACAAACTTCACACAAATGTCTAACAGGGTAAAATAATAAAACTGATGACTTTTTATATAGAAAAGGCTAAAGGTCAGCTTCATATCAGCGTTATCGATATATATGGATGTATGTGACAGTATGGTGTGTGCACTGAAACATTCGCATGTAAAAATTTATTTATTTTTTTTAGAAATTAACTTGGATTTTCTAAAACAAATGACACAATGTGAGCACATCATATCACCATGAAATTAAACTAAAGATTAATTAACAGTTAGAATGACTCATCAGTCAAGCATAAGCTTTAACTCTTTCATCATCACATTAACAACTGTACTAAAAATCCATCTGTGTTTTTGCTCCATAGGATGACTCTGTCCCCAACGGCCTGCGAGCGCTGCCCCTCTTCTATGCCACCACCATTGGGATCAACACATTCTCCATCTTGTACACTGGAGCCCCATGTAAGTGCTGCAGGGCAGTTATTTCTAAAAGAGATTATTATGTGAGTTTATTCAGTCTGACACCGATGTACGATCAAATTATCGTGTCAGTCGTAACGGCTCACCGTGCCAATGTCGTTTGCTTGCTGCAAATTCCTTTCAAAGGTGTGACAAGAGTATAAGTTGATTATAATACTTGGAAACTACCTGCAAGATGTTATTTTCTTATACCCGTGTGTGTGTGTGTTCATTAATTGCAGTGCTCGGGTTAGAGATGCTGCCAGTGTGGGCCATTTTCCTCATCACTTTAGCTGAGTCGCTGATCTGTGCAGCTTTGGTCTGGATATTCGTCTGTCCCTGGATGAGGAGGAAAATAGCAAGTAGGTATCTGCGTGTGTGTGTATGTGTCTGTGTGTGTGTCCAGTCGTTCTCACGCCATGTGAAAGCCTGACACTCTCACCCGGGCCTTACAAGAGAGCCTCAGCCTCCGTTTGCACACTCTGTGCTCTGACACCCAGCGAGCGATGCCAGCGGATGTGTTTTCTGGCTGGCCTCTGCCAGAGCCACTAAAGCCACTAAAGAAACCCTCTGAACTCTGTGTAGTGCTGCAGTTGCTTTCCTTAGACACTCAGATTTATTTTAGGCGTACGGCTATTTGGCCAGATGCAAGGGGTTAAGATCATAGCCCGCAGTGTAGAAAGCTTTCAGATCAACGTTAGGAATTGTTTCCCTAATGGGAAAATCGGCCTGCAGCGAAGCAGACGGCGCTTTAAAACACACGACACATTAAATACAACAGTGGAAAGAGCAGTTGGTGGAATATCTGAGAGAGTGGTGGACATAAGCAAAGCAGCCTGTCTGTTAAATTTAACTTAATGTCATGCAGGATAAATGAGAGCTTCTGTTTACTGCAGCAAGCCAAAGCTGTGTAAGACATGCAAAGCTGCGACAACGTCACAACGACTGGTATTGTTTTTACCTCGTGAGTCTGTGTGTGTGTGTCATCACGGCAAAATGTAGTCTTGGACACATCTATTGTAGCAGGAACTACCACAGAAGCCAGGTGTTTATATGTTTGTCTCCCTGTAGACTGATTTTGTTGCACCCGACCAAGATGCAGTCACAAAACTTAAGACCAAAATGAAGGCTGAGTTTGAAGATGAGTATGGTCAGAGCAAGGTGGCTGGAAGTAGGGGGGTAGAAAGAAGGGAAGGGGCCATTAGTCTCTCACTTTACACCCCTGGCAAAACATTCGCCTTAAGTAGCAGATTGCTTTATTGCGGCTGGAGTGATTGCATCACCAGTCTGGTTCAAGTTGTCTGCAAACAGTTCTCAACATGGAGACTGGTGTAGCTGGAGGCTAACAGCTAACCATGCTAATGGTGTTAATGGTGGCAACAGTGCTGACAGAGTTAATGGTGGGGCAACTAGAGGGTGGGCGTTAGGCTTCTGCAACGCCGTTCCACCACCGTGGGTTGGGGCAGAGTGATCAGTATGAGTGCCCCGCCGAGAGGTGATGATTAGCTAGCCAGTGGGATACACACACACACACACACACAGGGACTCCCATGCACCACCATGTACTTGCAGCCGGACTGTCTGTCACAAGAAAGAACAGAGAAGTTTGGATTACAATACACACAGAAGTAGTTTGACTTATCTGCCCAGGACGTCATTACTCCACTAAATCTTTATAGATAGAGATGCCTGTCATATTCCCAAATTGATAGACATGATTAATCCTGATATGAAATTATAAAACAAGGATAATATTACACGGTCTTTGTGGATTTATCGACCACAAACTAAATGAAAAAGTGCTGTTATTGAAGCGGTAACGTCCACATCAAGGCTTAAAATAGATGAAATGTTTCTCAAACATTTCCTCTGACCCTGCACACGGGCGCGGCAGACTTGACCTGTTGCTCAACGTGTCATGACCTCTGAATGCCTGTCATGCTTATCGGTGATGTTACCGGTCCTAATCTGGATATTACTGCATCCGGCAAGGTGAGGCAGGCGATAACTGAGTTCATGTGTTTGTTTTGTGGCTGGTGGTGGTTTGAGGAGTCGGAGGGGCGTCAGGTCTGTCAGCACTGGGATTAGTTTGGATCAGCTGATGGCTTTCATTGTGTTTGTGGAATGTTGCTGCATAGTTTTCTGTTTGTGACCTGAAACCAGGCTTTTTCTTATTATGATTATACTTGATATTAATGCAGAGGATCGATGCAGTTTCAGCAAAAACATGCATGAAAAAATAATATTGAAAACAATTGATCTTTGTGCCAAATGAGTGATTTACTTATGAAACTCCAGATTTCATCAGCTTGCCCTAATTGGAAATCACCCAGATACTTTTCAGCAAAGCCTCAGTTTTTTCTATCAGCATTTGAATTTTATATGTTTCACTATCATACTGTAAATGACACATGAAAATATAAGCCCAACATGTAAATACAATTGTGATGTCTTTCTTCTGATTAGCACTTTTCAGGATGCTCTCTAAACTCACTTGATGTCCTCCAGGTCGTTTAAAGAAGGAGCAGGCTCTGTCCAGGATCTCTGACGAGAGTCTGGACAAGATACCTGAAGAGGAGGAGGAGAGCCCCGTCTTTAAAGAGCTACCAGGGGCCAAGGGCACAGATGAGGCCGTGTTGCCGCTCACCGGGGGCAGCAGTGATCGGAACACCCGTGACTCCAGCGGAGAGCTCACCAGCCTGGCTAATGGAGGCAACGTCCTGCCAAATGGCAGGGTGTATGGTAAACTTGGATTATTATTATTTTTAGAAAGAAAACTTGGACTAAGCTAAACTGTAACATTAATGGTGATCGAAATGACTTTAATGAGCATGAGGTGGCACAACATTTTTGTTGTAATTCAATGAAAAACAAGTTGCACAGTTCTTCACTAGTATAACATGCTTCATTTGCAAAATGTCTGCAGCCACCCTGATTCTAGTTCTTTATTTACAACTGACTGATCTGTCTGGTGACTTTACAAGAGAATTTTGAATTACAAATAAAATCCAATAATTAATTCTTAACCCATCATTGAGTTAAAAAGATTTAGTTTCAAATTTTCAGTACAAAAAAAGGACATTTTTAGCCTAAGAAAAAAAAAAAGAATGAACTGAACCCTCTAAAAATGGCTGCAAGTCTAGTTCCTCACTGATCTCAAGGAAAATATAATGACAGTGACAGCGTTCGAGCAGCCAGAGTTTGGTGTCAGTCAATTGGGCGGGTACTGCAAATCACACTTTATCCTATCATATCTCCGTTCTTTCAACTTTGACTGAAAAATCCCTCCAACAGATTAAAACACACACACAACACGATGCTCACTGACATTTTGAAATGTGACACTTACTTTGGTGGAAGGATTTTCAAAGTTGAAACGATAAATATATGGTGGCTTAAAGTGTTATTTGCAGTGCCTGCCCCAATGACTTCGAACTGACACCAAACTCTGGCTCCTCCAACGCCGTCACTGTCGTCATGACCGTTCTTTTATATTTTCCTTGATTGATCCCTCTTGGCCTGAAAGAGAACCTTGTGTATTTTTCAACCTGGACCCTATTTTCCCATGTTTTAGTGTCTAAGTGACTAATGGGAGCAATTTTTTAAATTGGTCCAGTATTGAGCGAGAGGGCTGCAGCCAGCAGCAGTGAAACAGGCTGCAGTGTAACCACTCAGAGGAATTGTGCACTGCCAGTTTACATCCATTAAAGTGCTTGTTTTGCCACTGACGGGATCATATTATTATTCTAAGTGTCTGACAACATTATGGAAAGGATCCGCACAGAGATTAACCTTTTTAATAAAGAGTAAGAATGGAGTCTGGTGGGTTTGACGATGGCAGTATTGGGTGTTTCTGGTTAAACTAAAAGACACTTCAGTGGCCCATGAGTCACTTTGGTCACTACATCAGGGCTGAAAAATACAGAAGTGTCCCTTTACAGTGCCAAATTTAGAAATCCAGCTTCTCCTTAAGTCATAAACACTGTGCATCACCTCTTCGTCTGCTCTCCTTCAGGCCGGACCCACTCGATGACCAACGGCTGCCTCAAGTCTCCCATCTCTAATGGCAGCTTCAGCTTCGACGGCCACATGCGCAGCGATGGCCAGGTGTACCACACAGTGCACAAGGACTCAGGCCTGTACAAAGACCTGCTTCACAAAATCCACCTGGGCCGCATGGATGACAGCGATCGCTCCGGCTCCAACGCCGGCCCGCCAGACAACAATTATCGCCTGCTGCGGCGCAACAACAGCTACACCTGCTACACAGCAGCCATATGTGGCATGCCCGTCCAGCCGCTCATGCGCACAGAGTCGCGCGATGACAGTGAAAAGCTGGTAGGAGAGGGAGGCGGCAGGAGCAACAGTGTGTCCTACTCCAAGAAGAGGGTACGCTATGACAGCTACTCGTCGTACTGTAACGCTGTGGCGGAGGCTGAGATCGAGGCAGAGGAAGGTGGGGTGGAGATGAAGCTGGCCACAGAGCTGGAGGGGGTGGAAGAAGAAGGGGCTCCAGCTCCGATGCCTCTGGACGACTTGGCCGAGGAGGACCATGAGGAGAAGGATAAGCCTGAGGTGTTCTTGCTCTTCCACTTCCTACAGATCCTCACCGCCTGCTTCGGCTCCTTCGCCCACGGAGGCAACGATGTCAGGTGCTGCCTCCTGCTGCTCACAGAACACGCAACATCCCATAAAGACACTTGTCATATTATTGATCATATATTTTGCTATTCCTGAAGCTTTTTGTCTGATTAGATTACACGCAGGTAATTTTTCTGCACCAGCTTTTTTCTGCTACATCATTTTGTCCTCGATGTTCAGCCGAGCATAAATACTTGAAGAGCTGCCTGAGGCCATAATCTGTTTTCTCACCTTCGCAGTAATGCCATCGGGCCCCTGGTGGCGCTGTGGATGATTTACGACCAGGGCGGTGTGATGCAGGACGCTGCCACTCCCATCTGGCTGCTGTTTTACGGTGGTTTAGGCATCTGCGCCGGTCTGTGGGTGTGGGGCCGCCGTGTCATCCAGACCATGGGCAAAGACCTGACTCCCATCACCCCCTCAAGGTGAGAAAGCCCCCAATGGGAGAGTGGGTAGAAGGGTGTGTGTGTCTGTGTCTGTATATATAAAAATGAGTGAAAAAGAAAATTTCTGATGAGAGATAGGCGGAGGTGAACTTTCCGTCTTGTTCCAAAAAGCCTCGGCATGCTGACACACAGGTCCGCCCAGTTCAACAGCTGTCCTGGTAAGTGTTGATGTGCACACACAATGTCGTAAATAAGGCTGTTAAATGTTATTGAACACATTATTGAACTGACATTGATGAATCCACACGATGCTGGCAGTTAAATGCATCAACCCAAGGCAGCACAGTCACATTTAAAGCACCTGCTCTGTTGCCTCGAATGCTCCCTGTCTACAGGTACAGTAAATTTATCTGACTAATCAAGGGTGTTTGTCTCCAGCGTGCACTGATTAACCACTGTCGACTTCCCAAATAGAGCTGCAGCTGCAGGCAAAACACATTTTACTGTGATTGCAGTGTTGCACTTGGGTTTTCTCTGACAGCTGCACCTGGAAAAGCATAAATGTGAATTATAATATTTCTCAACCACAGGGCAGACTTTTTTGAAAGGATATTTTCTCTCCTGTTTTTACATCTATGGGGAAAACCTGTGTTAATCTATTTAAAGGTCCAGTGTGTAGGATTTAGGGGGGATATAATTGCATTTTCTTTAGTGTATAATCACCTGAAAATGAGAATCAGTCAGAACGCATAAACCAAATGATGGCTTTAGATGCGTGTGTTTTCACGTCGAATTTAGCAGCGGATAATTCAACTCCCGGTAAAAACCCCCCCTGAATGTCAGGATCAGAAAAAAAGTGAGCACACTTTAGCGGGTGCTGAGCTAGCGGCACATCTGTTTCTCCAACACTGTCGCATAGATTGGCGCGACAGACATCGCACAGATTTGTAACGTTAAACTGCTTTATTCAGTGTTTTTATTGGTTTTAATCACCTGGTCTGATTGTTTTTGAGAGGAGGAAACCTCTGCGGATAATTTGGCTCGTGGTAAAAACCTCCCGAGCAATGAACACTGAGGGAATTCTAACTGGAAGAAGTTTTAGCTGGTTGCAATCTGCAATGCTCACCACTAGATGCCACTATATCCTGCACACTGTTCCTTTAATAATCAATATATCACAATCTCTGAATTGAATAATATAATTTAGACAGCAGTCACACAGTCATACTTGAACTTAAACTTCTCCAGAACTAATTCTCTACTGCTCTGTGCATAAATCATCTGCATTAATTTTCTCTTTAATAGCCCTTTGCATAGAGAATGAAGTAGGAGCGATAGACTCTACATTCCTCCTCTGCCCTTTGACTCATTACATAATAAACATGAATAAATAAGTAGTCTTTTGGACCACAGCACATAAAGCCTGAGGGTACACTTCGTCCCACAACCTAAGCAGCGGACATCACGCATCCTTAACTACCGCTGCTCCTCTGTCCTTGAGATCGATCTCTCTCTTTCTGTATCTTTCTCTTGCTGTCCCTTGTCCTCCCACGCGCTAGCTGAAGAATGTGTGTGCGTGCATACTTTAGGGATGTTTGTGTGTATCATGTCAGCTGGAGAAAGCTCGGCTTTGTGCCTGCAGGTCGTTATGTGGTGAATGTACTGTATGTGTGCGTGCACGTATATTAAGGTCTAATTGTTCCAGCCAGTTTTGTGTGTGTGTGTGTGTGTGTACTCTGTTGCCTGGCAGGAACATCACACAGGGTAACAGGAAGTTGTTTGGCATACTGGATGAAGAGAAGTAGAGCAGGAAGGGTGAGGGAGGGGCAAAGCCACAGTGGGAACCCTGGCCTCTCTTCTCCAACCGCAGGGAGGGACGCCAGCCTGACTCCTTCTTTTTCACTTTTCTTTTTCCCCCTCCGTCCTCCTCCTTCTTTCTCTATTGCCCTCCTGTAAATCTCTATTTTTGCGGTTAACCCTCTTCTTCTCCTCCTTGCCCTCACTCTTTCCCTTCCTTCATTCCTTCACATTTTCATCTCCTCACTGCATTTTTATGTCTTGTTTTTTATCGCCGTCTCACTTCTAAATCTTTCCCTCTCTTCCCCCCAAAGCCCCGCGATTGTTCTCGCTCTCATTATTTCTCCCTCATTCTTCATTTCTCCTTCTTTTGCCCCCTCTCTCTTGCTGTGTGCCTCCTTTTTTTCGTTCTTAATCGCCCTCTTTCCATCACCAGCTTAGGCTTTTGCCAGGACTCAAAGACAAATTTGCTCTGGTTCACTGTTCTAAAGGTTCTCTTTCCTCCAGTGTCTGTTTCCATGCATCAGTTTGACAAAGAAGTTTGTTTGGGGGCAAGGACAGCAGAGTGTGTCTGTGTGGGTGTGTAGGTGGAGTTGTGTGTCAGAGCACTGTGGCTGAGCATATATTCTCGCAGGCGCAGAGGACACTTGAACACTTCAGTGTGTCGCAGCAGTGAAACTGTTTTTAAACTTGAAATATGGATTTTCATCATTCTGGCCAGCGCTGCTGTTGAACTGTCTCAGAGACACGCTGCCTCAGGTCTAACCGGCCTCGCCACGTCTCTTTGTGATGAGCTCATCCCGTGTGGCACACTTATATAATTGGCCCGCTCCACAAATGTTTACAGTAGGAGTTAGAGGTGGATTGAGTGGCGTCTGCTCTGCTCTGCTCTGGTGACAAAATATGACCTGTCTTCAGAAAGACTGCTATCTGCTGATGATCTGGCCTTTTTCACAGAGGATAGTTGGACTTGTCGCAGTAGGAAAATTAGAAAATCAAAAGCCCCATTCACAGTTTCTGATCAAAGTTATACACGGATGACGGTGTAGTAGTCAAAACCGATTTCAGGGCCACTTATTGAAGGTCTTGTCTCAGTGTTGACTGCACTTTTATTCAGTCTTGTCTTGGTCTCGGACAAAAAGGACTAATTTCAAGAGATATCACTAAATAGTCTGTGGAAAAATGAGCATTAGGAGATGGTTAAGTTGATTTCCACTCCTCACAGATAATAAAAGTAAGATTCCCACATATAAAATCACCCCTGCAAGGCCTTTTGATTATTTTATCAGGACATTTTGTCATGATACACTTGTGAAGAGGAATCCTTATTTGGTTTCTGTAGGTGTTTCTATGGGAATGTGGATCTGTCAGATCAGTTTGCAAAGTGCCTATAGTTTGCATGTTCCACATTTTATCGTGTGCCACGCAGTGTTGGGCTCACACTTTGGCCTTGACTTACTCTCAACTCCTCAAAATCTTGGTCTTGTCTTGGTCTCGATACACTCTGGTCCGGTTATGACTTGGTCTTGGTGACATTTTTGATGATTTTTGTCTGACTTTGCTCAAGAGTATTCAGTGGAGAGCTGGCAGGAAATGAATAGAGAGAGAGAGAGATGCAACATATGTCCCCAGCCAGATTTAAACCAACTTTGCAATCCCCTGGTCACCGTCTTGAACCTTCCAGCCCGCCAGGACATCATGCACCAGTCTTAATTATTTTTTCACACGCAGTGAGGACAAACGGCCTCTTACAGATGGGTTCAAGTGACGTTCAAGATTGGCTCAAGACAAATCGTCAGAACACTGCTGTGAAAGTTATTGGCCCTCGCTGTTCATGACTGATTAAGTCTGAACAGTGTCTGTGCCCAGAACCTTACCTCAGTGTCGCTGATAGTTTCATTTGCTGCTGTATTTTTTTTATTTAGCACGTAATTTCAATTAAAGAAGCAGCAGCTAGTTATTCAGTGTCAAGTTGCTTTCTCATTCAGTTTCTCTTCATTTTTCTCTCTTGTTCTGTCTTAATAACTCAACTACAATCTTTAACTTAACATCCCAAGGGAGTGGGCAAATGTTTGTGTGATGGGATGGTGGGGTTAGATGTCTAAAAAATAATTTTCTCTTCTAGTGCGTCTGGTATCAAAGTGCGAATTATGTTCTGGAAACAGAGCATGGCGTCAGATGAAGTGTCTCCTAGTCAGCACAAGGCAGAAACACACACAACTGTGCAACACATGTAACCATACTTAGGACCTGATAGAAATGCTGTCTTTTTGTGTGTGTGTGTGTGTGTGTGTGTGTGTGTGTGTGTGTGTGTGTGTTTCAGAGAGAGATAAGAGTGTGATTACTGTATACTTTGCTTCCTGTGTGTGTGTGTTGAGGGTACTTTAAAGAGCTGTTGAATGTCCTAACTGTGGTATTTCTGTTAACGTGGACCGTGCCATCAGCAGCACATCCCAGACATTACAATGAAGGATGTCTCTTTGTTCCCTCCCCCTCCTCCTCTCCCCTCCCTCCCTCCTCCACAGTGGATTCACTATTGAACTGGCTTCTGCACTCACAGTCGTGTTTGCTTCCAATATCGGAATCCCTGTCAGTACCACGCACTGCAAGGTATGACTGAGTGGGCCTCCAGCTGGCCTCTCAACTCCCCCACAGGCATTTCCAGGGGACAGGGAGCTCACACTGCCACCCAGGGCTTCGGGTTGGAAACACACACACACACACCACTTTAGTCCAAATCAAATAGTCTTGCAATCAGATAATCTCGTTTATGACCATATTTATGACAGACAATCTGAGTCAATGGCTGTTCCCTGGTTGTGTGAGCAAAGTTCAGATTCCTTTCACTGCATCAAAAGACAATCAAACAATCTGAGCCGTGCCCAGCCCGCTGCGGACAGCCCCAGGTAGCCGTGTGCAGCCCCTCTCCCCTGTTTCTTTTCAGGAACATTGGATCCAGGCACATTGGAAGACACGACGGACCCCTCCAGCCCCAACCCCTCCCCATCAACATGGGGTCTCATGCTCTGTTTCATTTCCACCATCTCTCTTCCATTTTGCCCTCTCAGCACTGGCATGGTTTGGTGTGTGGGTCCTCCACCCTCCTGTGCTTGGCTGCAAGCAGACTCCCCCCACCCTGCCCCGTCCCCTCCCCCCACCACCAGCCTCCTCCTCCCCCGACCCCACCTGCCACACTTGTTTTCCACTTTTTTACCTCTCCCTCTCCATCTTTCTCTGTGTCTCTCCACTCATCTGTCTTCACAGCGGATTTTGCATTGAAGTAATGAGTGCGCTAACAGTGCTTGTTGCATCAAATGTGGGCATCCCAATAAGCTCCACCCACTGCAAGGTATTGGTGTCATTGGTAGTGAAGCCACTTCATGGCTTCACCTGTAGCTGTCAATTGCCAAAGCCAATCACAACTCCCGAAGTTGCTGTTTTGACCTCTCCTGCAGTTTTCCTCCAGTCGGCAAACCCTCAAGGTTTTTCCTAAAAAGACGTGTGTATGAAAAATTTTAATTTGATGCAAGCTTATTAGATACAGAGCAGCATATCACAAGTTTAAAACTGTTGAACTGTATTTTTGAAAGCAGAGAGATTCCCAAGGATGTAGCATTCTGAGATTTTTGTTTTCTATTTCTTTCCCCTTTTTTCATGTAGCCAAATTTTTCACATTTTTTTCCTAATTAGATTTGAAGTATGACATTTTTCTGTAGTCAGATTCCTTTTTTGATGGAACAGAATTTCCATTAAGACCAACCTTGAGCTCTGTCATTTGGTTAATCCATACAAAAAGATTGCTAAAAACATCCTTTCGGGGATGTTATGTGCCGGACTCTTTATTGGGTCTGAGCAGTTTCCAGGCAACCAGTGGAGACCTGAGGAAGTTACTGCTCTCAGCCATGAAATTGTGTGGCACATAACCCCCCGTGAAATCATTTTTACACTTCAGTTTTTGTACGGATTAAACAAGCTGTCAATTAGTGAGGTGTAAAGGTGCTTGGAGGCACATTTTGTAACCCCTTTCCCCTATTTACAGTCTCTATGCTAAGCTAACTGGCTGCTAGCTGTAGCCACATATCTAACGGACACCTTCAAATTGGTAGCTTGTATTGGAAGAGGGAAAGTTACACATGGTGACACAGGTCAAAACGAGGGATACAATTTAACTACATAATAGCTGCATCATGTTTAAACATTAGATTAATATTTTAAAACCAGTCTGCTGAAGGGAAACTGCACAAGACTCAAAACTGGTATTTAATTGCTGGTGATCAATTTATCTAAACAACATCCTCATCACCCGTGCCCTATCTTCACTTCTCACCTCCACATACCCTATTCGCTTCCCTAAAACCTTGAATAATTACCTGTTATGCCACAAAAGCTAAATCTACTGATGGTTAGAGGTATATTGTTGTGGTGGTGATTTGATTTAGTGACTGCGTCGGGCAGATGCGCAGATGTTGTCGGACGAAATCAGAATTTTAAAGATAAACTAATTAATTAAAGGTCAGTTTAAAGTGGCGTTGAAGTTTTCGGAAAGTAGCCGACAACATCTGTAAACATCTCCCAGAGAGAGTGTGAGTGTGTCTGAGCAGTGACGGGCATCCATTCAGTTCATCTGTTTTCTTTTATGTTACTTGGCTCCTTTACTTCTGTGCAGATCAAACTGAATTGATGCCCAGCCCTGGTGAGATTATGTGCAGTGACTCATTGTTTCAAGAGCTCTACAGGCAGTCAGCAGCACAAACATGGAGGTCATGCTGAGTTCAGGCTTTGCTGCTGCATGCCTGAAATACTACAATAGGCTTTAAACAGACATCTTGATCACAAAGTTAAGGTATTGCTCCTCACAGGCTTTTAGAATAATGCTAATTATCCAAATGAAGAAAAAGACAGTCAACCTACATCATTTCCTTCCCTAAAGATATTTTTGTGCAGCCTGGCACCAGTGTAACTTTGAGTAAGACTGAATTATCGACCACAAACGACACTGGTCTCTGTTGACCTTCCACATTTAGTCGTGAGTGTGACAGAAGGCGTCTCGTGTTTCCCTGGCCGTATAAGAGCAGGCACAGTCTAACTCCCGCCCACCTGCAGCGTCACAAACAGAGCTGGAACCAGTCACTGCACATGCCACTCCAGCACACTGAGCTGTCTGAAATGTGTCTTCTCCAAAATTAATTCTCATTCAGTACTACTTGGATTTAAAGACTTGAAAGAAGGTGAGAGAAGAGTTCGATTGTGGATGTCTGACATCAGCAGAAATTATGAAATTAGCTAAAAAAAAATAACAAAAAATACTTATTCACCAGAACTGCTGATTTCAGACATCAACAACCAAGAACTAAATTTAGGTCGTAGTAATTTTATAAAGGCTTGCTCTGACTAACACTTTGGACATTTTGGACCGAGCTGTTCTTGAGGAGCTGACGGTTGTTTACAGGCTTTTCTGTTCAGATATTTTTGTACTTGACATGTAGATCTTTTTGACCTGCTCAACTATAATCAGTGGGGGAATGTAACTAAGTACATTTACTCAAGTGTTATCATCACAAGATATACATTCCTATAGATTAGAGTCCTAAAAATATATGAAATTGTGTATTTTTTTTGATACTTTAAATACATTTGCTGATAATATAATTTCCATACTTTTAATTAAAGGGTAAGTTCTGTATTTTTTATTTTGACCCTATTTTCCCATAATTTTGTGTCAAAGTGACTAATAGGAGCAACAACTTTGGAAATTGGTCCAGTATTGAGGTGGGCGCTGCAGACGGCAGTGGAAAAACAGTCTGCAATGCAGTGTACGTCCACTAGAAGTGCTTGTTTTTGCCACTGACAGGCTCACATTGTTATTACAGGTGTCTGAAAACATTATGGAGAGAATTCCTACAGAGGCTGGCCTTTTTGTTAAAGAGTAAGATCCTTTTTGTTCGACCAGAAACAGCCCAAAAATGCCATCACCAAACCCACCAGGCTCCATTTAGATAAATAAATAGTAATTTTAGTGTGTAATTTTAGCATATTTTCATCAAACTGAGTGAATTAAGAGTTTATTTCAACTAGGGCTGCTCCCGACTAAGAATTTTCCTAGTCAACAAATAGTCGTCATTTATGGCCATTAGTCGACTAGTCGCCTGNATGACGCTGTCGGCAAAGCAGTAATGATTGTGCTAAGTGGCTAATGGGCATGTAGCTACTTCCGTGTTTCAGATGATACGTCATGTTTGTAGTTGACGAATGATAGGCAAATGTCACACTTTGGATTTCCTGCCTGACATGTTATTAACTACCCTGTGGAATAACTGCAGGTACCAGCCCTGGAAATTAGGGGCCGTACAAATGCCACACCTTTAACCACCTGGAAAATACAAGGTCGGGGGCTGGGCGCTACTTTCGTGCCTTTGTGCCTTGGTAATTGAAGAGACAAACCAAGGTGGTTTTTGTGAGTTTTATTTTGTTGGGATCCTTTCCATGATGTTGTCAGACACTTAGAATATTTATCTGAGCCTGTCAGTGACACAAACAAGCACTTTAAATGGATGTAAATTGACGGTGCACAAATGCCCCAAGTGTTTCCCACTGCCAGTTGCAACCCTGTCACTCAATAATGGACCAGTTTCAAAATCCCAATTCCCAAATGTCACCTAACCGCAAAAATATGTGAAATTAGGGTCCAGATTGAAAATACCAAAGGTACCCTTTAAGTTTGTAAAAAAAATACTCTCTGTGGCAAAGCCAGGCAACAAACATAAGTTCACACACCTGTCAAATACTATGGCTAAACATTCAGTTTAAATAAGAAGTAGGCAGGAACACAGATGCCTGTAAAAACAAGCTGACATCATCTGAAATGTTCAGCACAAGAAAAGCCTGAACAACCTGCAGCTCCTCACAGCCTCTTTGACTCTGCCAACTTTAAACATTTTGTTCTCTGCTGCTGCTGATTGTTTTCTTTCTCCCTCCCTGGCTGCGGCCTCCAGGTGGGCTCAGTCGTGGCTGTTGGTTGGATCCGCTCCCAGAAGGCGGTGGACTGGCGCCTCTTCAGGAACATCTTCCTGGCGTGGTTCGTCACAGTGCCCGTGGCTGGCCTGTTCAGCGCCGCCATCATGGCCCTGTTCGTCTACGGCATCCTGCCCTACGTCTGAGGGCGCACGGCTGGGAGGGAGAACAAGAGGAGGAGGAGAGAGTCAGAGAAAGAAAGAAAGAAAGAGAGAGAGAGGGAAACTTGGGTAAAAATCATAGCTCGAGTGTCAGGGGTGCAGATGAAAGGAAATGAAGAGGGAGAAAGGGTGACGTGGAAGAGATGAAGCTGCAGAGGTTACAGATGGACTTGGTTGTACTGTGGATGTGAGGAGGGTTGGTTCATATGCTGCCTGGCTCCGTAGTCCAGAGATCTTTTTTTGACTCATTTGAGTTTCTGATCGGTTTTTATTTATTCTCTTTTTTTGGGGTGCATAAGAAGGCGTGTAACCAACGTGTTCACCGTACCATTCAATCTGCTGTACATATGACAATAATAAGGAGATTTCCAGTAACTCTTAACAAGAATTATGTTTGTTTGAGAAACAGTGGCGGCCATTTCCTGTCTCTTCATAAAAAAAAATTAAAAAATCATGACTTAAAAAAAAATAAAAGACAGCACACGACTAAAAATCAAACGGTTAATCCTGCACACCTAAACTGCAGTAAAACTTGATCGTTCTGCCTCCAGTCTCAGGCAGCAACGTCTGTCAAGTGCTCATTAATATTGTTCCAAAATGCCAGAAAAAAACCCTGTACATATTGTTGTATTGGATTGAGTGTGATTTGTTGTATTGCGGCTTGCTTTAAAGTTACAAAAAAAAAAAGAAGAAAAGATGTGCGTGTGGTAAACCAACCCATCCATCATGTCACCTTTAACATGCTAGCCAGGTACAACTAGGGCCAAACAGAAAGGACGCCTCAGAGAGGGGTGGTGGGACTGTCACTCTGCTTTTTTTTTTTATCGTCCACATGATACCACAGAAACCTGATTTGCTAAAGAGTTGATTTTTGTCAAGAGCTCCTGTATGTTTTTAGAGATGGATCTCATATTTTTTAATGATGTAATATACTGTAATTTGTACTGTAAATACTGTCCTTAAAGAGTTCGGGGGGGTGGGAGGGGGGGTCATGGGTTGTTTTTAACATAGTAAGGGAGGGGGGGCTCTTAACCTCTTCATGATGTCATAATATAAAGTGTGGTTCATCCCAGTACACACACATACACACACACACTAAGAACACACATACGTGACAAGCTGCTGTTTTGGGAGGTTGGCAGAAGTATATTGATCAGAAAACAGTATTTAGATTTAAAGTAATGGACCCGTTCTCAACAGAGGAAACAGAGTCTTAAGGATTTTATCGGATCAGTGAATTCAACAGTATTTTTCAGTAGTTTTTAAGTTAAAGGTTTCCCCCTTGAGAAAATACTTTAAATTAGGGCTGGGCGATACGGAGAAAATCAAATATCACAATATTTTTTGACCAGATACCTCTATATTGATATTGCGATTTATTGTAGAGTTGACCATCGGTGCTTTCACAAAATATAATAATCATCAGTAATGTGGATCTAAATTATAGAACAGCTAGAATAGTCTGTAATGCAGCCTTTAAAACAAAGGAAAAGACAACACTTAAGATATTACGATATCCAAAATCTAAGCCGATATCTAGTCTCATATCACGATATCAATATAATATCAATATATTGCCCGGCCCTAATTCAGATGGCGACATTTAAGAGATTTAGGCCACGCTCAGACTGCAGGCAAATCAGATTCGTTTCTCAATTTAGATCTTGACACTAACTGTCCGCACTTTGCAAGTCATCTGATCAGATTTTTGTGTCCAGACATCACCAATCTATCTGCACTGGTTGCTGTGGTAATGATGTAGGCATCAGGAGCTACACAGCAACCCTGATGATGCGGCTGTCCAACATGGAAGCATGAGAAGTGGAGGTCTATCAATTCGCCCTCTAAACAGTTAATATCGATGTCTGTCCACTGACTGTTGCTCCTTGTGTTGAACTTAGCCCAGCGCCTCACTCTGGATTTGATGTTGTCATCCTGTGTTGCGTTTAGAGACACTTTGAAATCCGATCCGAGCATCCACAGTGTCCCGACTGAGATGCATCTGTAGAAATCCAAGTGGAATAGCATTGCAAACCACCTTCAAATGAGTTTCGGATCAGATTTGCAGAAGTCACATTCATGTGGTTTGTTGCTGACCACACTTCCTTAAATCAATCTGGATGCAATTTTAAACTAAATGATTTTGGCCGGCAGTCTGAACAAGGCCCGAGAGTATGAGGAGGTTAATGTGCAGCAGAAGCCAAAACACTAAACTGAACAGAGACAAAAACACACTCATAAAGTCCCATGAAACGTTCACATATCTTCATCCGTTTGCCTTTGTTTTCATATAAAGAGCTCAGCTACTGGAGTCGTTTCCTCATATTGAAGGCTCCCTGCCAATGACAGACCTCTACACTGTCCACGTTCGGGTCATTTCAGATCTCCCGCCCTGTTTCGCCGCTCGGATTACAAGTCTTAGTCCAGGGTCCATCTGTGTCTGTAGCCCTGAGCCTCGGTCTCACACCCCTGGTCAGCCTTGTCGAGTCAGACGGCGATTATGTGTCATATCAGAACATGTTGTATTATAACTCAGCCAGTTATGCAGAGGTGGAACGACGGGGGGATTCAACCCCGGCCACACGTGTAGCTCCTCAAAAAAAATGGGCTGGTTGTTGTTTGAAGTGTAGAAGCATTTAGTCTATTGATCACCTGTGTTTCAATAAGTGCTGAAGGTTAGGTAGATATCATAGGGTCAAGTTGAGGGTGGAATCGGAGCCCAGTTGGAGGCTTCGAGGTCGCTCATGTCAGCAAAATATCACAAGACTTCTGTCTTAGGATCATGATGTTCGAACGAGATGGTATCGGGGGCGGGGATAGTACTGATCATCACCAGCTTTTTAACAGGGTCAGCCGACCTGTAGATGAACAAAGCTTTTTTTATTTGAACAAACTCGATGCCAGGTGTTGCAAGGTTTTTGTTTTGTTTTCTTGTTCTTGTGGTGTGTTTCCTAATTTCATTTTTTTGTTTTCTCATGAACAAATCTATGCTTAAGTAGCCACTTGCCTTGTAACATTGTGTTTTACTTTGTGCAGATACAGTAAAATAATTAAGTACTGTGGTGTTTACATCGTAACCATATTGTAGAGAAAAAAAATAACTGTTGCCTAATGATGCCAATGAAAGACAAAATATTAACCATGAATTTTTAAGTGCAAGTAAAAAAAAAACCTGAAGTGTCTAGAGAGAGAGAACGAGAGCGAGAGCAAGTGTGCGCGCGGTGACTTGTTTTTTGTCGTAGCAGTAGTGCTAATCATGATCCCTGTCACTTTACACTGCTACTACAATGCGTTAACACTACATGTATGGGTGCAATTCAGTAATGAAGAGAATGACTTAGAGAAATTTCATCAAGACTATATATTTTTCTACCATATCTTAGTTTTAACCTGGGTGAGCTTCCAGACACTTTGGAGGACACACTGTGGGGGTCGATGGGAAACTGGAAAACAGGGACTAGCTGTTCTAAGATCTCTGTGATACTGAGAAACTTATGACAAGAGTGTCTCGCCTCACTGGTGCCATGTGCCACACTTCCTGTAAGCCCAGTGTGTTCTTCTAACATGTAGATTGATGTGTCGGTTGCCAATAGATCAGATTTTTAAATTACCATTTTTATTTTTGAATTTTAGATGTAAAACACTTTGTAATTTTGTTTCCCTACTGCTTTCGATCATGAGCTGTGAGAGCAGGACGGCATCTTGCTAAAACCAGGACGACTGCTCACTGGAGGCGAAAATCTAGAAGCAAAATATCTCTGTAGCAGAGAAACTTTAAATCTTAAAACTTGGTAACTGATAACTGGACTATGAGGACTTTTGTTTCCTTGTTTTGGCAGGTAACCACTCTTGAAGCTCATTCCCTTTCATTCTTCCGCAGGGTGTGTGTTACACAGGGGGCTGCGCAGGGCCGGTGTGTTCAAATGCTCTTTGTACTGTGGTACAGCAAAGATGGAGGAAATGAATTTTAAAGTCTCGGAAAAGAGGTTGAGCCTTGTTTCCCAAAACATCTACAGCCTGTAGAAGATCAGATGAGTCCCTGTTGTCTTCAAAGCGAGCCAGTTTAGCTAACTTTAATATAAAATGCACATTTTATTGTTTTACAGAGGGCAATAAGCTAAACTGAACAGGAAAGTTAAAAAAAAGTGGCTTCTTTCTTTGTTCATATTCTAAACCATCTACTGGATTTTAAGATATATGGCATTTATTCCAAGGCCAGATTCCCTTTCTTGCAGTGTAAACCAAAGTGAAAATAATTTGTGAATCCACTCCAAATTTTAATGGGCTCTTTCTTGGCCCATGCGACACCCTTCCACCAAGTTTCATAAAATTTGGGTTAGTAGTTTTGCTGTAATCCTGCCAAACAGACAAACTGAACCAAAAACCTCCTTGGTGGAGAAAAACTACAGCTCCCATGAGTCTTAGCCACAAGTGCACAGTTTAAACCTTGTTGTTGAATGCCAATAAATCCAAATGTGTTTATTATGATTAAAATTATATTTAATTTAGAATATGGACAAAAGACGCTGATGAAAGTTAAGTGAGCAATCACATGAGTCTGAACCCACTCTCCTCATGTTGGATTATGAGGTGAACTGGACTGAGGTCAGCCAGCACGCTTCAGACATCATGGTCGTGCTGCGTCACCGTGCTCTGCAGGGCCGCCCTCGTGTAACTCACACTCTCATTTTTTTGTTTTTCCATGCATTCTCAGTCCTGATAGGCCAAAAGGGATGCACTGCTCAAGATAGGGAGGGAAAGTGAGAATGGTCTTCTGGTGACAGCGTTAAACATATCTGATAGTGACGGCTCAGAATGTCTCATCAAATTTTAATAAAGCAACCAATGCTGCACGGCAGATATTAAAGTAGCATTGATATTTGTGTATTAAAGCCCTGAAATCTGACTTATGTCTTTATAACTTTAAGTAATTATAATTAAAATGAAAATTTGGGAGCTTTAACATTTGAAGTGTTTATTCAAATGCTTCTGATTGGTGCATGGAAATATGTGACATCACCACTTTAAACCAGTGTGAAAAGCACAAAAACACATTAATCTGTCATGTAAAGTGATGAAATCTGTTGTAACGTGCAGAAAATGTGTACTCATTTTGGACACAATTGCTCATAGTAAGACTGTGATTGAGAAAATAAGTTTTACAGGGCCTTTTTAAATGAGCAGACCTCATTATATTCTCAATTATAGATAAAAAGGAAAATTTATTGATACATTTTTAGTTAATATTGTATCCCAAAAGCCAATAATTCCAGTAACTGTGCCAGTAAAAGTAATGTAATCTAAATAAATAAGGGGTTATGTATGAGCGCAGCCACTAGATGGCGCAGTCTGACACTTTTCCTCCCTATAGAGAGGGACAGCATGTTAGACCAGTCCGTTTCAGCTGACCAGTATCCATTGACCAATGGTGTGATTGCCATTGAGGGAGTTACTGTGCTTCTACCGCATTCAAACCGTCTCGTGACCTCTCCGTAGAGAAAAAGTAGGGAAACAGAAAGGTGCCATTTCTTTCTCCCTGAATGTGCAATACAAGCTGTCTCTTGTGAAGGTGCAACTACATCGCTGTCACTCTGTGGTCGTGTAGCTCCACCTGCCCTGGTGTAATAGCGCCCTCTCCTGTATGTACGGAACCAAGCGCCACCTCTCACACACACAGGTGGAGGGGCATCAGTTCAGACCTTCATCTGGATGTGGCGTGCTGTCTCTAGTTTTCTGGTCTGTTGTGTAATAGAATGTGCTCCTTGGCTGGCCTGCAGGCTTTAAACAGCTCTGTGTTGTCTTTTTACTGTTTAACTGCTATTTAACTGTCCAGTCCTTCAAAAGTTTAAAAAAATATAAAATGATAAATAAATAAATAAATGAATAAAAAAAAAATCAAAAGAAACTGTAGCCTGCTTCTACAAAAATCTTAAAGCTCTTCTGATTTGCATATATCGTACTGTAATGTTTTATTTAATATTTTAGTGAAAGAAATGTCTGCATTTAAACTAAATTATGGGAATTAAAATTACAAAGAATACCTAAACTCCACTGAGTTGTGTCTTATTTTTAAGAAAGATGTGTGTGAGTTGAAGACATGATGCTTTTACTGCTTTATTACATCCTTTAAAGCACAGAAACCCAACTTGCATTGCCCAAAGGCCTCTTCTGCATAGCAACAGGAGGTATGCTGGGTAAAACAAGTGCCCTAACACATAAGCCTAATTTTTATGCATATTTTATACATACTGATTCAAATAAACGATTTGATTGTATTTCTCAACTTCAATGAGCAACAGTTTTGCCTAAAAGAAATTAAAGGCCTGTCCGATATATATAGAGACACCTGTCCTGAATATAAGCCTGTTGAGTTCAGTGATTTAAGCAAATAATAGCCCAAGCTACTCATTGAAGTTTCCGGTATATAATACCTTAAAATCTTTTGATCTTTGCTGTCCCTACTCATCTTTGCCAAAGGGCAAATGCAGTCACAGCAACCCCACACAGGTCAGGTGTACTCAGGACATACAGATCCTCCCCTCCCCTCTATCTGATGCTTTTTATGCACCCTGGCTCCTTATTTACATTAAAAATTCAACCAAAAATTCTTAGTGTCAATCAATTCATTTTCATCATGAATTAAAAAAAAGACTGACTGGCCTCCCAGCACCTTATCGTGGGCCATATTTGGTCCGCAGGCCATAAGCTGAGTATCACTGCTTCAAGATAAACAAGATGATAAAAATCTAGCTTTTTTATCAACATACAGTCAATGACATCCATAACAAAATTATATGCTTATTCTTTAACTATAAATAAACTATCAAAAATGTGAGATTAAATTAATAATTTCCCTTATTTCTTATTTGCTTTGTCATATACAGATATGTAATAATGACTGCTGGGTAATATGTATGTTGATGCCTTCCAGTGTCAGGTCTCTGATCATGTGATGAGACGATATGTGCCCGATAGCATGCACTGGGGCCCATCGTACAGGGTGTCTACAGGTCCTTAAAATGAAGTTTTATTCATGTAAGGCCTTAAAAAGTCCTAAATTGTCTTAAATTCAGATTCAATGAATCTTAAATATTTTCAGTCACATTACCGCAAAAATTTCCCAAGCCTGACAGACCCAATGACAATTTTGTTTTCTTTTAATATTAAACACATTAAACTTACACTCACCCAATTGTTGTCATTTTTCTGTACTGTTCATTTTGAACTGACATCAGTGTGTTAACTTGGAAAGAGTACTTACACATAACACACACATAATGTGTGTTTCCATTGCAGATTTCGTCTTAAATTTCATATAAGATGGTCTTAAAAAGTCTTTAATTTAACTCAGTTATATCTGTAGACACCCTGTTTTAACTACCATACGCCACTGTATACAATGACAAAGGTATCAGGATGTGTGTGTCATGCAGTTTGCCAGGAACTGCCAGTGTTCCTCCTTTGTTTTAATCTTCTTTTTTAACATATGGGGGAGCATTTCAATATCTTAAAGGCTGCATGGCAGATATGTAGTCAAGAGGGATGCTATTAAGATATTAACGTATGTAAATTAGTACTTGAAGTGCTGGTGCTGCACTGTGTTGGAGACTGGTATGTACAGAAATGCCTTGTTACCCCAATGTCTCATGCTGGTTTGACTGATGTGATGAAATCCCACTTTCTCAAGACCATAGTCAATGGCTAAATGTTTATAAACTATCCCATTCTTCATGATACAGTGAAATATTCCTTTAGTTTAACAAGAAACAAGCAGTCTTCTTTTTTAAATATTCACTGTGTACATCCAATATTGAGTTTTTGTTTTGCAGCTATATATCTGTGTGTAACTATACACTGCTGTGCCCCAATACATTAAGTGTTGTGGTTGTGTCTCTGCTCATTTCCCCCCTACTTTGCATGCATTTGGTTTCCTACAGCAACCGACCTCTTTAAAGACTGAATGAACGTGCCAGATCTTTTCAGGCCGCTGTTATTTAGGGTTTTGGGGCTCAGATGATAATTCAGTGACTTGGCACACATTGCACTTTTAAGTTCCCAGCGCTGTGGCTGTCTGTGCTGGCTTTAATTTAAGAAGTCTCTACAGTGACCCTGAAAAATGCTGGTTTGATGCTGGCACACAGCAAGTGACACCATTTATGTTCAATGGGATAATGGTTTCCATTTCACGTTGGTCAAATCAGTAACCAAGAACAAGAAATGGAAACCATAAGCTCCCTGAAGCCACGGGGGGGTTGCAGTGTTTCACTTAACAGGGATGTTGTTCATGCTTTGTGAAAGGTATTTCTTCAGCTTGATTTCTTTATTTGTGGCTCTTGTGTGCAACCTAATTGACAACAGAACGTCCACTTAAAGCCATCCTGAGGTTTTTAACTTTAACATTCAGTAATTTGCAGCATGTAGCAAATGTAATTATACCAACCTCCTTGTTTCTGAGTGACATTCACAACCATTTGAGACAGATTTTTCTCATGGAGGGAGAATCTGCATGTTGCTGAAAGCAGGTCTCTTAATTTGAAATCTATCCTCCAGCATGTTTTCAAAGTCTAGCTGAAATTAAATAGCATATTTTTTTTCTGCTACAATATACTGTACATATCTGCTGTGCAAATCACAAATTTGTTTTCCATTGCATTGATTCATGGAAATACCTTTAGTTTCCCATCTACATGGGTGTAAAGACACACAACCAGTCAGACTGTGACATTTTAAACTACATTTTCATAGTGACAGTATATATTTTAAGTGTGTGATCAGTTTGGAGGCTGCAGTTTGTGGTGCTGCTGAACTGTAATGCATTATGCTGACAGGTGTTTCCAATTTACACAGGGAGGGTAGGCTCGTCAGCAGCCTCCAGTTAAACAGCACAACAAAATACAGCCTCTAAAATGATCATTAAGAAACCAAAGTAGTTTCTGCTGTCCTTGTACACAGTATAACAAATTGAAAGATGTCATGTAATCATCTGCTGCATCTACACATTATATTAGTGAGGCACTTCTCGCAGGCCTGCAGGTTTTCCCTTCAGTCTCCATGAGGCCCTAGCTAACTGGAGCACTGAGTGAGGACGGTCTCTGCAAGGCGAAACCCAGGGCAAGAAAGGCCGCAATTAATTACTGCACCACTTGCAGCTGCTTGTTAAGCTGATTACTCTGAACAGACTCAAGGGAGTCAGATGACCATGTGAACACTTTGATCAACTCCTCTCTTCTCATATTCCAGATGAATACAGTGGCTGGACTGTCACAGGACGATGAGCAGAGAGATTTTAGGAAGTGTAAGAGCTGTCTGTTGTAGTCACCTGTACTTAATATAGTGCAGCGTGTTAATCTGATGTCACACAGCTGCTGTGAATGAGGACATGCATCAGGAGATGACAACACTAATTGAGATTGATTTGGACCTGTAAGATAGGTGTTTATTTTTACCATATGCTGTACATGCTCACCAAGAAGTTAGCAACTGAGAAAGAAAAAAAAGAAAAGTAAAAAACACAAACCAGAGAGCAGGATTGGGTTAGTTAATTTCCATCCAAAACATTTTTATTGTCCTCCAAACTGAAAGGTTTACCCTGTGATTTGGCTTGTTCGCTGAGCCAAAAACATACATTGCATTTCTTCAGGTAGCAGTGGAGGCATACAAAGATCTTTTTGACTGAGAGAAATTAATGGAAAGAGCAATACAGGATTCTCTCCTTCAAGTCACATGATGAGTAATCTTTGCATTCATGAGTAATGGAGAGAAGATTAATTTTCAGATCACGGGAAGCTTGAGAAAGTAGCGTCTGGTCTTCCATGTAAAGAGAGAGAGGAAAAACAAAAAGAAACAAAAATAAAACAACCGTGTGAAGACCAGGTCGTGTTTCTTCCATGTTAGAAAAGGCCTGAAAATGGTCACACTGAAGAGATTGTTTCATCTCTGTTTGCCTCCGAGTTGTGTCACGCCTTTACGTAGAGCATCTGTAGTGTGCACAAATGGACACTGGATATGCAATTCAAAACCAAAGTGCCCACAGTCGATATAAAGCAAGGTCACATGACCCAAAACAGGTGATGTCACACAAGGAGGAGGGGGGTTGAGACTGGACATGAATGTAACCAAACGCGGCCATCAGTCTGTTTGTGTGTGTGGTGTAGAAATGCCAGTGGTGTGGCACTCAGCACCGTTAATTTACAGTTAGTCAGGTGTCTGAACAAAAGAGAAAGACCTCCCCGTCTTGTGACTGTGCAGTTAAAAATGGGCACATGGTGATTTAAGCTCATGCTTAAGTTGTGGTAAACCATCCAAGCACTTCTTTAATTAATAACTATAAATACACAGCAGCGTTTTTACCGGAGAGGTTTCCGTCTGCCTCCTCTCCGTGGGTGAGTGTGTGACGTGTTTGTCTCTTAAAACGGCTAACTACGCTTTGCTCATCTGCTAGAGGAAACACGGGTTATGTGGAATTGATTATCAACTTTCATATAGATTTTTCTATAATATATTTATATAGTTATTTTTCTTTCTCTCACGCACCCACCACGCTTGCTTGCTTTCACATTCTCTCGTCTCACTACTTTTATTCAATGTACACAACGTAATAAACATGGGGTTGAGTGGGGAGCGACAGAGCTGAAATGACAATCACTGAGAAAAAAAAATAATAAAACAAAGCCAAAAAGAACTGCAGTCTTTTTTGTCATCCATTGGCAGTTGGGCCCGACTCGTCGGTCGGCCACGTACAATGGTGGTTTGAGGGGAGGGAGTGGCCATGTCATCAAAGAGGCGGCGCGGGAGGCTCTTTCTTCGTAGGTGCTGTTTTAGTCGTCGTTTTCGTCGTCTTGGTAGCTGGGGTCGTCTCCTTGAGGTTGAGGTTCTCCAGCGCCACGTCCAAGGTCATGACCTCAACACAGCCCATGGCCTCGAAGTCAGCGAAATTCCGCAACGAGCCGTGACAGTCGTCCTCGTCTTCAGAGGAGGAGGCCGAGGCGTCCTCGTCGGGCAGCAGCGTGGACAGCAGCAGCTCCGTCACAAACAGGCTCCTGTCGGCCCACTGGGCTTCACACGCCTGCCGCTCTGCCTCAGAGAGCCGCGGTTCGCTCAGCCTGCGGGAGAGAGGTCGAACAGTAATGACATAAGGGGATAACTGGAGGACGACACATGTATTAAAAATCAAACAGAGGAGAATAAAATAAGAACAGCTTTACGGATAAATTCTGTATTTTCTAACTTGGCCCTATTTCCCTGTGTTTTTTGTCTAAGTGACTAATGGGAACAACAATTTTTAAAATTAGTCCAGTATTGAGCGAGAGAGCTGCAGCCAGACCAGAAACAGCCCCGAAATCACTACTGCCAAACCCACCAGACTCCATAAAATAAACAGTAATTTTAACATCATGAAAAACGTCACTCAAAGTTGACACTTAAAAAAAATAAAAACTCAGAAAAAACATCTGAATCACCAACTCTGGTTTGGTTGAAATAAACCCTTCATTCACCCAGTTAGATGTGAAAATGGCTGGCTCCATACACGCTAAAATTACTGTTTACTTAAACGGAGTCTGGTGGTTTTGGTGATGGCGATTTTGGGGCTGTTTCTGGTTAAATAAAAGGTCTTTCTGTGGGGATGCTTTCCATAAATTGTCAGACACTTGGAATTATAATTTGAGCATGTCAGTCGCAAAAAAAAAGCACTTTTAGTGGACGTACACTGATGGTGCAACATGCCCCAAGTCATTTCTTGAAGCCTGTTTCGCCGGCTGAAGCGTTCTTGCTCAACACTGGACAAATTTCAGAAATTGTTGTCCCTGTGAGTCACTTAGACACCGTGGGAAAAAGGTCCCAGGTTAGAAAATACTGAACTTACCCTTTGCAGACATATAAACTCTGCACAATGAAGGTCAAACATCCAAGTGACTCTAAAGTAAAGACATTTAAAGTAGATGCAAAAACTAATGAGCGACAGTCCCACCTGCTGAGTAAAAACTGGGAGCTATGTGCAGTATGTTGTGTGTTGGACTCAGGTGGACCCGGGTTGGGGCTGGGGTTGGTATTATGATTGGCACTGGGATTGGGGTTCGCGGCAGCTGAATTGGTATTGAGGATTGCATTGGCCCGGCCCCCGCCCCGAGTTGCGTTTCGGGCCGTCTCTAACTGCTGACGCGCTGCCTGGGCCTGCTGGCGCTCCAACTGGAGTTGCATCTGAAGCTGTTGGAGCTGGGAGGCCGAGGGGCCCGAGCTGAGCTGGCCGCCCGCTGAACGCCGCACCCCTGACAACTGGGACAGAAGCTCTGGAGGAATGAGATGGAGAAAACAAGGGCTTAATGTCAGAAATGGTGATTACAACAAGGAGGAAAGACTTGGTCAATTCAATCCTGCTCAGTCTATTCAGAAAGCCAGTTCACCCAACAGTTGGCTCTCATTAAAACACAATCTTTAAAGTGGCATTTTCAAAGATTTCAGTCAGTTTTTTGGCAATACCTGCACTTTCTGGTGTTAATATAGTTTAATACTTCAGGTTACAGAGTTCTGGGGGCAGTGAAACAAACTGTTGTGGTTTTAATAAAGAAGTCGAGCAATAACTGGCTTGTTTCCATCAGTCTGTGAGCAACTGTGATCTGATTTTACACCGCACACGGCATGAGTCTGCTGACTGCAGGGCACAGTGAAAGGAGTTGGGTAAATCGCTAAGTTGGAGGTGTGCAGCCTGTCGCCTGCAGCTCTTCATCTAACAGCTCAGTGTGGCTGCTCCTGACTGTTCCACTACTCCCTGCAATATTTCCAATTGATCAGCTGCCAAAAAATGCTGAGAATGACTAATGTCTTGTTTTGTAGATGTATTTTTGAACGGTAGCACACTGCATTTCCTGTTACTCCCTCATAGTGAATGTTAACTTGTGTTTCACTAGTTAAATACTCTGAATGTAAAGCTGCAACAGTGGAAGACCTTTTAAAAATGTGTTAGTTTAACTGGACGTAAAAATAAGTTAAATTGGACACATAGTTTATCCCTTAAAACTAGTGTTTATGAGCTATAATGTCGCTGAACAAGAATCTAGTGGGACTGCTGTGCCGCCTCTGATCCATAATCAAAAGTAAAGCACTGTTACTCACATGTTCACTGTGTTACACCCACTCAGCAGTGGGGTTGTTGGGCTATAACTGGACCAGTTGGGTCAACGGCCCAGCAGGTATAGCGGGTCATTAGTGAGGAGGCTGCTTGTGAGGCAGACTGAACAGAGACCCTCATTATGGCACAGCTGGAGCTGACATGGCGAATGCCAAGCACTGAACCGGATTAAAATTGGGAACAGAATAAACAAGGAATTGCCACAGCAACAACTCTGCCCACACATTACTGTGTTATCCACAGTTCTTTCAAGACGAGGCATGTATAACATCTCCGTTACTGCAGCTAATTTATATGCATGTGTGAGAAACAATTTATATCGAGACAACTCATTAAATGTGACGATAAATGCCACACACTCAGTTTAGCACTGAGCACCAGTGTTTTGTGTGTCAGACCTCCTGCAGTTGTAGCTGGGAGATACTGAATTTGTCTTCTGCCTCACTGTGCTGATGTCAAGTATATAGGTTGTTTGCTGTCGTCTGGCACACATCAGGCTCCACAGCTTCTTGTTCTGCAGCTGTGAGCCTCAGAGGGAGCCTGTATCATACATGACAGCATGGGCGTACCATGTCACCATGACTTCTCCTCCGTGTGTGTATGCGTGTGTTGTGTGACTGACCTGCTATGGGGTCCATGGCCTCTCTGCTGTAGTTGGAGCTCTGTGAGGAGCTCTGGCTGGTGGAGAGCCCCCCTGTGGTGCTGCTGGTGAAGTGCATGTTAGACCTGCGGGCTCGTGGACCCCCCAGCCCACGTCCAGGGTGAAACATCCTCCTCACGTGCCGCACCCCACTGGACTCATCGTGAAGCTTGCCGTTAAGGAACATATCAAGAACATAGTGCTACAGCTCATTACAGTTTCCAAATTTGACATTTTTTTCATTAGACTTTGATGCTTATAAATGTCAAAAAAATCTGCCCTATCATGAACTCCCAGAGCAAAAGCTGATTACCTTGAATTTGCTTGTTTTGTTCAACCAACAGTCCAAAGCCCAAAGATATACACTGAACAAAAATATTAACGCAACACTTTTGTTTTTGCTCCCATTTTTCACAAGTTGAAACAAAAATCTAAAACTTTTTTATGCACACAGAAGACTTATTTCTCTCAAATTTGGCTCACAAATTTGTTAAAATCTGTGTTAGTGAGCGCTTCTCTTTTTTCCTAGATAATCCATCCAATTACGAGATCTGGCATATCAAGATGCTGATTAAACAGCAGTCTTGATCGAGTGTGCCGTCAGCATGTTGACTGCAGCCATGCCCATGAACTGAACATTCATTTCACTACCATCTCCAATTTCTTTTCTGTGAATATGGCACTACATCCAACCAGCAACACAACCACGAATCACATGTAATCACACCAGCTCAGGAGCTCCACATCAAGTCTCTTCACCTGCAAGGTCGTCTGAGATCAGCCACCCAGACCCAACAGCATGCACAACCGAAGAATATCTGCACAAACCATCTCAGGTCTTTTGATTCAGCTGCTGTCTGCCAACATTTGTATGATGCTCTCATGTCACAATGAACCCGTGCACAAGACACCACACTGGGTAACACCCACAAACAAAAGCTATGGTCCTCTTCAGTGAAGCTGAGGATGCATTTGTTCTGTCGGTGTCATTTAACTACATTTTTGCATCCTTTGTTTTGTCAACAGCACTTACTCAAAGTACTTTATAAATAGACTGCCAGACTGCATCATCAGTCCTCTGAGCCTCTGAGTGCAACTCGCATGGAGTGTTTCAGCTGGTTCCTGACAGGCAAACACAGATGCTGCCATTTTAACCCTTTACACAGTTTGATAAATAACAAATCCTTGAAGAGCACTCTTTTCTATGGCTCTCCTGAACAACGTGTACAGAGTAAGCCAGCTCATACATGGAGGCTTATTCCTGTATGAACTGCATTTTTAACCTCAAAAGCAATGAAAGGGATGAGTATGCCTTTCTGGAATACAATATGACTAACACACTTACGCAGAGCCTCAAGTTCAGATACGATTCTTAAGTAATTAAGTAGCAGACAAGACAAGACAATTCGAGAACACACTATTTTTGTGCTCCCAACTATTAGTGCCTTCTGCAGTTGGCAGGAATGCGTCACTGCTGTGCCTGTTACATGCCAGTAAAACAGGTGATAAAACCATAATTATGCACTTGGGATGTCAGGAGAACGGATACTTTGGTACCAAGTCGATGCCAAAATTCTGAAAACGTGATGGTACTCATTTTTCTCCAGTCAGTAGGCATCTGGGATGCAATCTTTTCCAACTTGATGGGGCAACACATATGCCTGCAAGTGTTCTAGTCTGGCACTAAATGCCAAAGGAAGAAGAGGACCATGTACCAGCACAAAAAACAACAACATGTGGAAGACTGCAGCAGTGCAGCTGCAGCAACAGCTCCGCCTTGACTCCTGGCCTGTATATTCTCATGAATTCTTCGCAATGAGAGCACCATGTAGTTACACAATGCTACTTATACCTGCAGTGTGACATGGCACTCGACACATGCTCCACAGTGTCCGCCCTGGGCTTTGTCCCGGAAGTCGCAGGCATTAAATGAGTAACAGAAGAAGACACTGGTAACAACATGGCAAAATCTACATCCAGAGCCGCAAATGTTTGGATGAACGAAATGTACAGAGCTGTAACGTTGTCAACCACGGTACCAGTTTGCTGCAAGCTAACCGTAGCTAACTTGTTTGTCGATTGTTTAGTCTGTGACGTAATCAGTCGACTGGATAAAAGTCCAATACTATGTCCAATAGTCGGACATACTTCGGTCAATAATCAATTCCCCTACTGTGTTTGTATAGTACAACAAGGACAGTAATCCAGTTAAAGTCGAGCTTTAACAGGAGTTCAACTTAACTGTGCATGTGATGCACTGACAGTGAGAGAGGGGCAGGACAAATAGCCTACCACAAAGACCAACTGTCACATCAAGTGCTGAACAGTGACAACAATGGAGGGGAAACATGTTAATATACTGTACACTGTATGTTAATATATGCTTCCTCACACACAGAATTTCATGAACTGGAAACACTGTGGCACTAAAAGCCTGTGTGGCTGAATGACTACACCTAATAGTGAAAATATGATGGCAAAGAAACTGTATGAAGTGTGTAATGTGGATTAGTAACATCACAGCCAATATCTGATCCACTTACTCCCATATCCCAGTCTATATTAATCCAGGTTGGACTGGTACAGCTCTACAAACCATCAAAACTACAAACGTCGGCCAGGGATCCCTCTCACATCTTGTGAATAACCCCAAAACAAAAACATGAAAGCAACACTGAGCTGCATTTGATCTGCTGTCTGGCAACACTCAACAACACATCTCATAATGCACTTTAACTGCCACAGTGTGTGTTATTGTGAGCTCATGTTTTTTTTTTCCTGAAGAGCTGCTCTTAAAGGAGGAAAGTAAGGACAAGGCCACACAAGCAAGTTTAAAGGAAAAATACAGATGAGCCCACTTGGCCTCCACTTTCCTCCTCTATGCATCAAACCAGTGGCAAACAGCGTGCAACCAACAGATCAATCTGAGTGAACTTAAGCTTGTCCCAATGGCATGAGACGCACAATTCTGTTAAGAACACTACAACAGCCAAGAAATCATTACTGTCCATATTCTGATATTTGGCCTCTTTCTTATGTTCACCCACCACAGTGACTGGGGAAACTACCACAGGGGGCTTTAATGTTATTACCAAAATGTCAACAAATGTCAGTTCCAGTGAACAAACACCTCCCTGGTGCGCTAATCTTTAAAATGACAAAGCAATCTGGGTGGCACAAAGTGCATTTGCATTTAAATATCTGAATAGTTTCCACACACAAAGCTTGAAATATCTGCTTTTCTTCACACAATTGACTAAAACAAAAATTCAGCTTGTTTTTATGCAGTCAATATATGAGCCAGGTTATGATGATGTTCGTGGAGGGGGACGCTACCACTTGAAAAGGATATCAAGTCTCTGGGTGCTCTGTGTTCAAGTGTGAGATGAGCAGCAAAGTCATCTGTCACATGATTCGGGTCGCCACCTGGCAGCGCTGCACATATGGGGCAGATCTAGAGGACAGGAAGAGAGAGTGTACACGTTAATACCAGCACACTTCACTGCACATTCAGCATTCGCCAGTTGGTGCTGGGTCCTCTTAAACAAACAGATCGGCAAACATCTATTGAACAAATCCTGTATTTGAACAGGAAGAGGTGCAATCTGAGGACAGCTCCGGCTCTGTGTTGAGCGTGGCAAAACTCAAACAGATGACGTGAAGTTGAAGGTACGGACTGATTTGAAATGTTTGACAATTTGGTGGTTTCATTTACTGAGGGAAGCTGCCAAACAGACACACATACAAGCTGCGCTGTATCATGCACACTGTTTTTTTTAGCCTTTATTTACCAGGGTTGTCCCACTGAGATCAAAGATATCTTTTACAATGGAGACCTGGACAAGAATGGCAGGAACACAGAGTTTCAACAATTAACATAAAAACACATAAAAAAAAAACAGCATGTAATGTTGTTAGATTATTGTATTTAAAACATTTAAAATAACTAACTTCCAGTGCTGACCCAGGACAGGTAGTTAAAGTATTTGACGAACATCCCTCTTTTCATTCAAAGGACAATGATTTACTGGCATACCCTAAAGGCTGGTACAACAGGACAAACTAAAACAATATTTGAGGTCGTGAGCTGCATTATGATTTTCTATGCTTGCTGCTGCAGCGTGAGACAAATGGCTAAGTTATTCACTATTGGACATTAATTGGCTGCCCTGACAGTCATTTACTCACAAATAGTAACACACTGACAACACCTTTCCTACCGAGTTATGACTGATAATGATTCCATCAAATGCCACACAAGGTAAGTATGAAAACATTTCATTTATAGTAAATTATTCTGCAGTATTTCAGCAAAGAGTGTGTTTGGTTGTGCAGGAGTTGATACCTGCTACATGATCAAAATCAGTTGGGACATTATTTGTACAATCTGTATAACAGCATTTAAATGTGCCACTCCAACACACTTTGTTATAATGGTTTGGACTTCTGTCAAGCACGTTTTCAAGTTGATTCACACATTGGTTCAACAATAAATAGGAAGCAGAAGTCGTCTGAAAGGATGACAAAACACAATATCTTCACTAATGATTACCCAAATGTCATGCCTTGTTATAAAGGTTGCAGCACATGGGGCTTATGTTCTTTAAACTATTTCTCAGCAGTGCAAACCTCTTTTCTTGCTGTCAGAAGAAAAAACAGTGAGCATCTATAAATAGAGCTGCACAGTCTACCTGACATCACTTGCAGTTCAGTTTCACTTGCAGAGTCAGAAGCTGACATCAGAACTAGACTTCGACTGGGACATTGTGAAGCAGGACAATAGGTGTGTATCCGTGCACATTTTTAATTGTATATAGCAAAAAAGTCGCAACTAAGTGCAATGGAAAACAGACTCAGCACATAAATGATGACGTACCATAACATTAGCCATTTGTGCCGTCATTGCACAGGCCACTGCGAGCTCTCTATGCTTTCTGGCTGGCTGGTACACGCTTATGTACGCCAAAGTTTCCCACACATTATCTGTTTGTGACAGCGCATCACACTATCAAAAATGCTGCCATGTATTGATTTTCTATTCCCTCCCTCTCTCCCCGTTAATTCGGAGCAATGACAGAATATATCTGCCATTTGTTTATTCGGAGCACAAATAGAATCCTCGATTTCTTTGAACAACAGCGTTCTGCATCTGACATTATTCCAACCAAGATTAGATGAAACCTCAATTAACCAACTCCCAAAATTCCCATAACAGCAGAGGATGGAAACAAACACACAACAGCATATTTTCAAAACCTACAGGGTCCTCTAATGTGAGGGACATTCTCAGACAGATTCAATTTACTCAATTGGGAAAAAATTCTGAGGTATGCGGGGAAAATCAACACAAATGTAAATGTTTCCAGTTCCTCAGATTTGTGCAAACATCTAGTCACAGTTTCGTACTGTAGATTGCTGTGTGTGATGCTTTAGCACCAACTTACAACTTCTGTGGAGGTCTCTGTGTGCTCTGCAGCCACGTGCTCCTGCAAGGAGATCTCTGTGTAGCCCATCCTGCCACAGTAGGGACATGTGAAGGCCTGAGGCTGCTCCACTGAAAACGCTTCTCCACCGTAGTACAGGTCTGGAGGGGAATCAAGATGGATAGTCAGTGTCAGTGTTGTTGCATGTTTTAGTTGAAACTGTCAGGTGTTAAAATTGCAGCATTTTTCCGACAGAGAACCAAAACCTGTATCACAGCTGCTACAGAATCATACACAATAAAAACTCCTGTGTAAAATCTCAACGTTAAGAGCTATGGATACAAAGTTAAAGCTTCAAAGTATTTTACCACACAAGAAGTCATGTCGAAGCCCATTTGGAGATGATTAATTAATAAACAGGTTCAATTCAGCCAGGTGTAGTTGACCAGAGATGCCTCCTAGTCAACCACAGCAATTTTCTAGCCTTGCCACACACCAGGAAACCATTCATATTAAAACATTCCCTGGCCCACTCACATAAAAATCAACCTGGAGGCAGTCAAAACAAGCTGTTAACACAACACTGACATATTATCACCTAATAAAGTTGTTATGGTGAGTGTGTTAGCTAACAGTTGCCTATTTACACATCCAGCAGACACAGACCACCATCAGCATTCATTTGAATAAGTGTTTGTGTCCAATTCTGACTTTCATGGTGGCTCTGTTTTCATCTCCACCAGCTTCCAAGGTAAATATCTGGTTATTGTATTGATAAATACTTCGTTTTGTTAACTGGCTCGTCACTAACTGTGTCTAGCTGCCATTTGTTGGTGGGCAGGTAAGGTACTGTGGGTGTCTGCTGGAAACAAGTTTGGCGATAGTGGAGAGACTAAACCAAAAGTGTGGCATTTGCAGGCTGCAAAAATGCTTCAAATAGCTGAGTGAATCTGCAGTCTTCTCTTCGGTTTCATCCATTCGGGATCAGAGGTGGCTGGAGCCTATCCCAGCTGACATTGGGTGAGAAGCAGGGTACACCCTGGACAGGTTGCCAGGCCATAACAGGGCTGACAAATACAGTCAGACAACCATTCATGCTCACATTCACACCTACAGGCAATTTAGATTCACCAAAATAGTTCATTCATTTGGTGGAGAACCAACAGGCACACCAAAATACACACATAAAAAAATTACAATCATAAAACAGCAGAATCTTTATGAGTTCGCACCTTCTGCTGTGTTTTCAGCAACAGTTTTTTTTTTTCCTCCAACAGATTGTAAAACAGCATTTCCAAAGTGTGAAACGCTGAATATCAACATATTATTTCACAGCACCAATGCATGAAATAATAGCAGAAGCAGTCGTCCAACAGCAAGAGAAAAGGTCCACTTAATCAAAACCAGAGCAGCCTTCCCATCTGAAAAGCCAGCGGCAGCAAAGATAACATACACTGTAACAGTTCAACTTGTGCAGGCTTATGAAAGCCACCCAAGGGAAGTTTCCAAAGACTACTAATTTAGAAATTTATCCTAATTATGACAGAACAAGAACTGCCAGTTCTTGATTATTTGTGAATTACTGTACAAACTTTGAAACCCCTAGTATAGAGTTTCAGGTCATTTGTTAATGGAGCTATCCATTCTCTTTATTTCTGGCACACTCTGTCAGTCTCGCAACTGGATGCACGTACACACACACACCCTCCCACTTCAGATGCAGATAAAGTCATACTTATTTTTGATAGTTCATTGTTGATACTCAGCTTACGACAATGTCTGACTCAGACGCACTCTAACATTCAGGCGATAAACCACTATGAGAATCCATTTATAAATACTGTGTGTCTGGTTCGGGGTTAGTTGAGCTATAGAGATGCCGCAAATGTTCATATACTCTGTTCAACATCTGTACTTTGTTGCCTCACCGTGAGCTAATTATAAGATAAAGTGAATCCAAGCGTTATAAATCACAAGAACAAACATAATACTGAATGATGGACAGCTCATGAAGGCACTCTGCTCATCATTAGCCTGATGTGAATATCTATTCTACTTACCAAAGTCAACTCGGGTTAATATACACTGCATGGGATGCTCTGTGGTGTGTCTGGTTGTGGTGGCACCGCTCTCGTAGCACGATGCACACAGATCGTAGTCGTAGCAGATTAAACATTTGTATCGTCGACCTCTGAAGTTGCCTTTTAAACATGCATCGCAGCTCACGCCTGAGGGAAGAGGGATAAGACGTGACAAGAGAAAGGAGAAAAGAGAGGTGAGATGGTATACATCAAAGTCAGCTTAATTTGAGTTGATCAACACAGCATGATATTTCATCAAATTTCATGATTGTAAGTATTATTTTATCAATACATGTAGATCCTACAAACACTTTAAAGTCTTCTCTGGTCTTATTAAGCATTACCTTAGATGTTTCAGTCCTTAACCAATTCTTATACTCAATTACAATGAAATTAACCTTTATATTTTTACTTAAAATAAAAATGTTAACTTCAAAACATTCATACACAAGAATGAGACGGTATTATATGGTATAATTTTCACAGAAAGGTATCAACATGCTTGCAAAAAGTGTATTACGCATGTGGCGCATGGATCATGAACACCTGCAAAATATAATGCCGTAAAAATAAGGTAATCCTGCAATAAGTAATACATCTGTTTACAGCAATGTTAGTTTAATTGAGGCTGTGACCCCACTTAAATTCTTGTGGTGCTGTAGTTATGTACTATTTGCATCATATTCAAATGTTTCTGCTTTGTTGGACTTTACTGTGCTATTTGTATTTTGTTGGTTTGTCTGTATATTCACTTGTGTCATGGTGGTGAAGGGACATTGCGTAAGCTGTATGTGATGTCTGTGTTGTTTGATTGCACCACAATAAAAACGATAATAACTATGGAGAAGAAACAACACTTCTTGGACACAGTCCAGCCGAAACTGGACATTTAAAGTGTCACATGGCGTGCATTTATTGCAGGGGTATTGCGTCGCATCATGTATTACAAGTATGTTACCATCCACCCTCTGCAGCAATCCTCTTACTTGGGAGTGACCAGCAGACTACTTGACTAGTGCCTGCCCTATTCACCTTTTAATAAAGCTAGACTCATAACACCCAGCTCATTCATAAAGCCACCCTGATCATCACTATCTCCAGTCCAGCACTATATGTAAAAGGCTTAACCTTGTGTGTTATATAGGGTAAACGGGACCCTCTATGTCCAAGCTCAGGGAATTCTTGATTGACTAGGACAGTCGTGCAGTCTCAGTGTATTGTATGTCACCAGGCTGTCTAAACTCCCTCATATCCCCATTCATAGCTAGCAAAGCTGAGTGCCACCCTGATCCTGCTGTGCAGCGGCTGACGACTAGCTGCTGCAGACACGTTACCGACTAACAATGATAACCACTTACACATCAGAAATAAATAACTTGAGGACTACTGACAGCAAAGTTGACAACAACAACACAGACATGGAAACTAAAGGCCGCTTGGGCCTGACTAACCTTCGCTGCTGGGCTAACCATTTAACCAATAAACCAGCTACTGTTAGCTTAACAGTTAGCTGACATGCAAGACAGCTGTGTTACACTCCACCTAACTCAACTTTTTACCGGCTGGTGAGCTCAAACATATAATGACAACCTTAGCTAGCGTTTACTTGACACCGACAACGAACTTCAAGCCCAACAAGGTTGGCCACAAGGACGAGGTGAATGTTGGTTTGCTAACGTTAAATGTTAGCTTGCGAAACTGAAATCTAAAGGCCAACTTTTACCAGGAAGGAGGCTAAAACACGCTAACATTTACGAGAAGACAAGCCCTCGACCCCGCAACGCCATCTGGGATTCGCTGCTCTCCTATGTTTCCTATTCTCGGCACTCCCCCTTGCTCCCAGCTCGTTAACGTTAACCTACATAACCTATTACCAGCTAGCTTGCAGGCTAGCTAGCACACTTAGCTAACGTTAACTAGCTTCTTCCGCTTGTATGTCAGCGTTGTTTTGGTCAACTAGCGCTGACTGCTGTACATTTTCTGACACATAAACGTCAACTGCAAGGTCCGCTGGATTAGACACACATTTGGTGTCCGCCATAATGCGTCCCCACGAAATTACACTGCAACCTTGCTGCTAACAGTAGCCAGCGTTAGCTAGGATGGGCTGCAAAACAAGAAATTCTCGGCTAGCTAACGCTAGCTCGCGCTGCTCTGTCAACGTTTTTATCACAAATCCAGACTTGCTCGAGCGCCCGTGTTGAAGCGTATTCTTACCTTCATGACGGGACATCCTACGAACACTAGCGCAGCCCCCTGCTCGGGCTCCCTGGCTTGCAATACAGAATAATATTAGTGAAGAGAAGAGAAGCCGGGGTTGGTTGGCTGTCCCTGGCCTCTTCCCTCATGAAGGATCCGGTCTGGCTCACTGCCCCCCCTCCGCCTCCTGCTGTGTCACTGTCCGGTGCGCTCCTCCTCCGGCCACAAGATGGCGGTGTTGTCTCAGTTTTAGTGTGAGGGTTGCTCTGGCTGATGGGTGGCTGAGGTTTAGTGACCGATAGTAACCCCAAATTCTTAAACTCTTTGCTTTGAACAGCTTACAATAGTTCCCCCTAAAACAAAGACTTTTTTAACCCTTTCATGCATGAATTATGAATACACCAGGCAAGATTTATTTATTCATCTTAAGGCATAAAAATGAATTTAAAGTTCATTTTTTAAACGTGCATCAACCAATGAAAATACTGATATATTTTGTGAAACTATAAATATATTTTCAATGCTGTTAAACTATTGCGTTCACATATTTTAACATATTGTAATACTGTTCAATGCCACTCCTCTCCCTCTTTCTACTCCTCCCTTCTGCCCCCCTTCCCCCATTGCTCTTGACTCTTTAGTCCCCTCACACACCTCCCCTGATGAAATGTGCATTTAATAACATAAATCAATTAATTTACAACCCCAAAATTTACTGCAGATTAAGCAGTTTCAAGGACAACAAAGTTCCCTGGTATTAACTGTAGTTGAAATATAGCCAGCGATGCATAATGTCCAGTTTAGTGGTCATAAAATCAACATAAAATCAATACTTGGAAATTTTATGACTCCTTAGATGCTAAAGGTCACCAAATTTTATTCACCTGCAAGTGTCTTGTATTACAGAACGGTTGGCAAGATATTCCTTTGCCATCTTGGTTTTAATATATTTGTGTTGCACTGACACAAAGTGTATATCATGACGCACTAGGGTCCACTGTAGTGGCTTATAGGCAGCTATAGCATCAAAACCTGTGCATATACAAGAAAATTGCTCTTAAATAGCTGTCCATTGTTGTGATCACTATGCATCATATGGTTTAATGTCGTTATTAATTATTTTATTAATTAAATGTTCCATGTCCATCTTTATGAACAGACAGTGAGACGTGTTTTCCTGTCACTTGACTTGATGGGGCTCCATGACTATAAACATAACCCACTGAAAACCCATTGAAGTGGGGTTGTATGGGGGACTTATCTGTATACAGACAGTATATTACATACAGTAGCTGTCAGTTGGCACACCCCCCAGTTTGGAGAAGCAGGCTGGAGTCCAGCATGGAAGCTAAGCAATGTAGCTACTCTATGCTGAGAGTAGTTTCACTGCTTTGCCTTAATGTCAGGCAGTGATTTCCACTGGGAAATGAAGCCAGATTCCATTGAGAAAAAATAGTGATTGCACGTTGATGAACACAGGAGCTGCTTGTCTACCACTGCCTCAAACAGTTATTTTGTTTGTGTTTTTGTGTGACTTTGGCATTTAAAAGGGTTGGATCGGATTCACCAAACTCACACAATAACACAAACTAACTTATTTTAGCAGCTGTAGACCAGCACCTCCCGTGTTTGGTGAGCTAAACTTATTGTTTTTGTCAGTGGAGTCTGGTGGCCTTAAGGAGAGCATGGATGGGAAACTGAAGATGTTAACGGCTTTCCTGTCAGAAGCAGCATGGTAAAGCCATAAAAATGCTCTCAATATAGCATACATTTAAACTGATAATGATTTTTTCAGGTGGGACTTTTTTTTAAGTGTCTAAAATATGTTTTGTTGCTGACCCCCATCCACAGCAGTACATTGCCTAGCTTCACCAGCCTGCTTCTCCAAACCAGGGGCACACCAACTGAGATCTACTGCATGTAATAAACTGACTATGGGTAAGTATCCCATACAACCCCACTTCAAGAAATTTGAACCATCCCTAAAACAGGCCTTATTATTTGTTTTAATATACACACACAGGGCTGACCAGAAAGCAGTATTGATTATAATAAAATTAATTAATGTCAGCCATGTAATATTCTGAGTAGGCTACATGAATAATACTTAGACCTACGTAACGTAGTTCAATGCCCATCACCTGTTAACCTAAAAAAAAAAAAAAATACCTTAAGCAGAACTCCTTAATTGTTCTTACTGACATTAAATATAAAATCCAAGTTATACAAAATAATATTAACAAATCTCTCATCACAGACAGCACTAAGGGCATCACTGAGAGCTTTAATTTACATTGAATTTATCACAATTACTGCAAAATGCAACTACATATGCACAGTTAAGCAAATCATTTTAAGAAGTGTTCAGCTGTGCAAACCTTAAAGCTTTACATCGCTTATCTACAGCTGCTTCCATGCAGGGAGCCTTCTTATGAGACACTGATGGGCCCCTCTGGTTAGTTGTAGATGTTCTCACTTGACTAAACTGTACCTGTAGTACTGAAGTAGCATTTGGGAAAAACATCAGTTCCTCAAGTTTTTCCACCATGAAAGCTTCTCGTTGAAGTAAACATAACATATTGTTATCTTCAGTATCCCACACACATGATAACTGGAATGGAGCCTTGGACATTCTGGTATTTTTAAAGAGGTGTGCAGAGAGAAACATGATGAAAGTAAAAGATTTCAAAAGTTAGAAGATTTTACATGAAGCACAAACCATAAACTGAAGTGCATCAAAAAGCTTTATGTGAGTCTGCCAACACTCAAACGTTGCTTTAAATCCATGGCTGAAACCTGAAGTTTTTACCAGTGACTTCAGGAATGAGTGAGAACAAGGGTGCACTAGAATAAGATCTATAAATTGCATTCTTTTTGCTCTCCCCAGGTCCACTTGATTGTTTTAGTATTTCACAGTGCCCCATTGTTGGGTCCTGCCAGGCAGACCTTCTAGGGCAAAATCACGACAGGTCAGCATAATACAGAATCAAACTGGCACTACGACTGGGCGGCTGGCTGAGGTGTGGGGATGGAAAGAATAACAATACCTCTGCATGAGAAGCAACATTAACTTTGAAGTAAATATAACTGCCAATGTCTGACATCAGTTTTGGTCCAGCAGACTAATTCTGGGAAGTCTTTGAGTTCTGTTTTTTTTTTAAGAGCTGCAGACTTTTTGTAACTTGACATTCAGATAAAAAAACACAAGAAAAAGGAGGGTGTCACATGAATTCAAGCTGTATTAAGTAGTTTAGTCACGAGCCAGACTCAAGCCAGAGTCCCTCTAAAACAAAACTGTGTTACTGCAGGTTTTAATATCAGTGTTAGGCAGGATTTCATGATAGAAATCACAAGTTTCTGAATATTCTCTCAAGACCCAAGTGCATCGTGTCTATTATATTGGGTGCGCAGGATGGATTTCACGCTCGACTCATTGCATCATCTCATTATTTGAACCCCACTGCCTCCTCAAGATGCACTCTCTGCCGTGTTCTTACAAGCATACAGTAAGGCTAATAATACGTGGGTAAAAATAGGACAAGTTATTCTGAACGGTCCTGTATCACGCCACAGTCTCATGCTCCTCCTTTGAAAGAGACATTTTTAATAGTGATGCTAACGTGAAAAAAATTAATGGAAATAATGCATCATTTATAGTGAAGTCAGAGCAAAGCTAATAGCATGGAAGAATTGGTCACATTTGAAATCTTTTACATGGACTGTAGATGGAAAAACACTCCTCAGTGCACTGATGACTCATTAGTGCTTTGGAGGATGGTTTACTATCAGTATGGCAATAAAGAGGCATAGTACACCTGCACCCTATGTATACACAACACGACACATTTTGCAGGTGATGTGACATTGTGTTGCTGTTCTTAGATTGTTTTTAAGCAGCATTTAAGGGATTTGTTTATGTTAAATTACAGAAAATAATTCAAGTAAAGAATTTGTTCAGGATATTTGGCACATTTAATAGATAGATAGATAGATAGATAGATAGATAGATAGATAGATAGATAAATTATGTCAATATATATAATAAAATGAAAAAATTAGATTAAAGATGAAAATAAATCCCGGAATTAGGGTCTTAATCTTCACCTCTAATAACACACTGCTGTCCAAGAGGAGTAACTACAAGACATCATGATAAACAGCATGAGGAGACACCCAGTCACTAAATAGTTAAATGTCTTTATGGCTCGCAGACCTCACAGAGCTCTTAAACCCACTGACCTACTGCACATTGTACCCAGCGGCACCACTTTGTTTCCATGCGTGCGCAAACGCTGTGCGGATAGCAGGTACCAAGGGCTGCTGGGGTGGCAGGTGACACTTCCTACTGGGCAGTGGGTGCTGATGTATGTACACAAAACAGTGGTGTTATTGTAGCAGAGACCCTTGCGTGAGTGCGCCCATTCTTCGCCTCATCAATTGAAACCGGTCGGTGAGCTAAGCTGATGCTTTGGCAGCGCGCCAGGCGGAGGGGACGATGCGTTCAAGGGGGGAGGGTGCCTGGCCATCCCCCTTACACACGGCCTGGAGCCTTTTAAATATTCCCATCAATGCGTAGAGGGGGATTGTGGGATTCCCGCATATTACAGACAACTGGGGAAATATATTTTTGTAAATGGGTCTACTTTGAGATAAAAAATTACGTGTCTAATTCTCTGGACGTGCCTCCTCACGTCAGTGCGTCACAAGTCATTGAAGATTTTCACAGTTTCTCTGTTTGGTTCCGGTTAGGCAACAAAGATATGAGCCAGAAGACACCAACACTGAGCAGGTTTTATGGTGGTTTGCGTCAGTCTGACACACACACACACACACACACACACACACACACACACACACGCCCTACAAGGGTTAAACCACGCGCAACGTGAGACGCCTACTACGACTTCATTCAGTTTTGCCACGCCTTTCAACGTAAACAAATGGGGGCTTGACCAATAAGATTCACGATAGATCAGCCGATGATCAGATGACTGAAAAGGGGAAACTATTTAAAACTCTAATGAGACACTTGATGCAAGTTTGTACGTTTCTCGAGCAGTGCTTGCACCGGCGCGCACCAAAACGCACCACCGGCTCCACTGCTCTTTGTCACCACTGGATTTAAACTCATTCCCCTACCTAACGCGCTACCACCGGCAATACCAAAAGAAATTTTATATTCCAAGGAAGCTTTTAATTCCTCCAAACTCGCCTGTGACTGAGAAATGAATCATAAAGCGCTTTTACTGTGGATTTTCCTACAGTGTGCTGCTGCGCTCTTCTCATCCGCTGTTGGGGAAAACGCTGTTCTTAAAGGTAAGAAATGGCTTTGTGTCTATTGTTCATTCATTTCTGTCATTTATTTCTCTCCCAGCCTCAAAGGGAAATGTCAAAATCTAACAGCATGGGTGCAAAGTAGGGCAAACGCGCGCTTGTGGGAAATCTATGAATGGAAAGATATACCAAGTATCCCAAACCTCACATTTCGTCATATTTCCCCTCATCCCTGCTTGGTTATTTTACATTTTTAGTCTATTAAGCGAATTTCTGAAAGCGAACAAGTGTGGTGAGCAGAGTGGACCGGAAAAACTGGGATGGATTTAAAAGACTGCGACGTGTCCTTTTTGGGAGCAGCATGAGTGTTGAAAAGGGAAACACAACGCCACGTCTGTGTGGACCATTTGGAAAGATGTTCCGCTGAATCCGCGTTTTGCCGCGGACCGCTCACTACCGTTTTTACTACCCAGCTGAAGTCATTTTGGTCTGTGTGGCCCATCACCAAAGGGTGTTGAGTTCATTTAAATTCAGATCTGACGTTTCTGCTGTGCGCGGCGGGATTAACGCAGCCTGGTTTGAATTCACTCACCCCTTCATCAAGAATCAAACACAAAGAGAGCAATTTAGGACCGTGCGCTCTTAAAATAAACATTTAACCAACATTTTTGTAATTAAAATTTATTAAAAATCGCTGGATAAAGTATGAGCATCATCTGGGTGTTTCCCAATGCTTCTTGCATCCTTCACATGCTTCCATTGTACCTTTTAGCCCCCAGTCCTGAGAGCGCACTCTTAAAGTCAAATGGCCTATAATTATACAAGCTCTCAGGCTGCAGCTGTGTGAAAAAAGGTGACATAAAAGAAGAGAAGCCTTGCGGTGAGATTTTGGCCCAGGGCCTGCATCTCCTGTACCACAACTTGCACCCAATCCATTGGCTTTATTGGAACAGATGTTGGCTGCAAATGCAAGTTGATTGGCTATCTCAGCCGCTTCCTGATTGTGTGAGGCATGATTGGCTGAGTGCCCTCTACATTGGATTTAAAATTCAAATTTTGTAGTGAAGTTAAGGTTGTTTTTTTCCCTTTTTGATTGAGGTGGATGCATGAGAAAAGCATGAGAGGATTTATAGATAATCTGAGTGTTTCCTCAATTTAATCCTGTATGATTTTTCCCTCAGGTGAAGACGGTGAATTGGATGGACTGCCAACAGACAGCAAAGCTCTCAGTGGCCTTGTCAAGTACAACATGAGGAAGAATTTAGATCTGGACCAGGATGGCTGCTACCTGCAGGCTGGGAAGAAGGAGTGTCTAGAGGAGTGTGGCTTCAACGCTACAGCCAAGACCATCTTCATCATCCATGGCTGGACGGTACGTATGAGCTGAGATTATTTTGTATCATCTCTTTCTGGCTGCAGTCCCTCGCCTTCTCTATGTGGGTCACTCTTGGCAAACCTCACTTCACTGAGTGAAGAGCACTTGTGCATTGGATGGAAATAAGCGTTGGCTCTCCATCCAGAGCGCTTTGATTGTTGGAATTTATCATGTGAATGTGAGCTAACTGGGTGCAGAGTGTCAGAGAGAGGTCAGCTGGCTGAATGACTGACTGACTCCAGTTTTCTTTTTCTCCCACAGATGAGTGGGATATTTGAAAGCTGGATGTACAAGCTGGTCTCTGCAGTGATGCAGCGAGAGAGCGATGCCAATGTGGTTGTTGTTGATTGGATAGCCATGGCTCAGCAGCTGTACCCCGACGCAGTAAACCACACCCATGATGTCGGCCTCAGCATCGCCGAAATGCTCAACTGGCTTCAGGTATGTACACAGTCATTTATAATCCTTAAACACCTGCGAAACTTACTTGGCTTCCTCTTATGGATCCATATTTGAGCCTTCTGCTGAAATTGAATGATTAAAACTGGGTCTCTAATTGGAGTCCTCAAAAAAGATGCTGTCACCTGCTCTGATGAAGTACCACAGTACCCGTGATGTTGCCAATCTGTGATGTAGCTTAGTCTCATAAAGCCAAGATGTCTTTATGTACGTAGATCGGAAGCATCAATGGATCCCGTAAACTCTCATATGTTTTCGGATGTTCGTCTTCTTTATAAATGACTTATGGTGTAGTGTAATCTGAGCTATCTTGGCAGTCAAGTCAGTAATGCTGAGTGACAGATTTGCAGCTGAGTACCTGCAAATCCATAAGTCCTGCCCTAAGTCCTGCCCTATCTGTCTTACTATAGGAGTGATTTGTTAGCATGACAGAACTGTCAAAACGTATTTGAAGAGGTGAAATATCATGCTCAGTATTGATTTTATCTTAATGATTGATGTTTGTGCCCTGTGGCAGTAGCTCAGTTTCCTTCTGGTATGCTGTCTTCCTGACTGAGGATACTTGATATATTCTAACAAGGATCAGGGTCCGTTAAGTACTTCAGAGGATAAGACAACAATTCCCATTCAGCTGGACTGTCACAAAATTGGACCAGTGCACGAATAGCAAGTGAGGAGAGATTCAGGCACCCTGCCACGTACTTGTAAACATGGACAAAGAGTATTTCATGGAGACAAACTGAGACAGATGGTGGAGGCGCTGTTGCATGGAGGGGACTGTCAGTAGATTCTGTCCGGGTTAACTGGGCTTGGCTCAGCTGCAGGCACGACTGATCGCTGCTGGCTAAAATCCAGGCTTTGCTCAGTGTGGGTTAGTGTCCAGTGTTGCAGCTGCTGATGTGAGTGTTGCAACTTTTTTTAACAGGATGAGCAGCAGTTGCCTTTGGAGAAAGTGCACCTGATTGGCTACAGTTTGGGCGCTCATGTGGCTGGTTATGCTGGAACATATGTGCGAGGGACCATTGGCAGAATCACTGGTAAGTTAAAAGCAACATGAATCTGCAGTAAACAGACCTCAAAGATGGTGTAGCCTCATTTTTCTGACTGTCATCTTTTTATTTCTGACAGGTCTAGACCCAGCAGGACCAATGTTTGAGGGTGTAGAGGAGAGGAAGCGCCTCTCCCCTGATGATGCCGCCTTTGTGGACGTTCTGCACACGTACACTCGAGAGGCTTTGGGTGTGAGCATCGGGATCCAGCAGCCAATTGGGGACATTGACATCTACCCCAATGGTGGTGAAGTGCAGCCCGGCTGTTCACTGGGTGACGTGTTGACAGTGGCTGGAAGTAAGTGCTTAAGAATTGGCTCTTTGTTTGCAGAAGCCAGCAGTCCACAACAAGATTTATCTGTTAAACTACATCAGCAGAAACCATTTACATCTGACATTAATTTGTTCACCTACCTCAGTTGGCATGACCATATATAGTACTCCATCTAACAAAGGAGGAAAATGACAGTCTTAGCTTAATATTGCCTAAAATTCAGACTATATGTAACATTTACATTTACTTTTAACTGTAGCACATCTAACCTGCCTTCCTCTTCCGCTCCAGATTTCATGGAGGTGATGAAGTGCGAGCATGAGCGCGCTGTGCACTTGTTTGTTGACTCTTTGATGAACAAGGAGCACATGAGCTTCGCCTACCAGTGCACCGGCCCCGATCGCTTCAAGAAGGGCATCTGCCTCAGCTGCCGCAAAAATCGCTGCAACAACATCGGCTACAATGCCAGGAAGATGCGCAAGAGGCGCAACAGTAAAATGTATCTGAAGACACGTGCTGACACTCCATTTGGAGGTGAGTCTCAGTAACCACATGGCCTGTAAATGCTTTGCCGGGTTTATCTGTTATTACTATAATGCTTACTTCCGCTAGTAAAACAACTCAACGATAAGATAATCACTGTTTCTTATCTTTAACCTCTGCGCGTTTTATGGTTCCCCGGCTGCCAGTGTAAATTACTACTGTACACACTTCCACGGTTGATCAAAGATTTACGCTGCATTTATGTTTTCTTTTAAGGCTACCACTATCAGATGAAGATGCACGTGTTCAACAGAAAAAAGTTTGACAATGCAGATCCCACCTTCCATGTCAAGTTGTACGGAGCCCAGAATGATACAGAGAAGATATTTGTCGATGTGTAAGTACAATATCTAAATCCTTTTCTGCAAAACCACCTTTTCTGACAACACCTCAGCATGACAACCCATAAAACCGCCGCACACTGGCTTGGCTACTGTCCTAAATGTACAACCTGGCAGCTATTCTGCCTGTGACACTGAGAAGCACATGGCCTGCTGTGATATGAAGTTGGAACTTGAACCTTGTTTGTACTGACCTTTTCAAAGTCACAAGGGGTTGTGATGTACAACAAGCTCAGGATAGAGGAGGAAACCCAGTCACTATCAGTTCAAGTTTCCATAGACGCATATGCCAAGTTGAAGTCGCAACCTTTGACGTAAAAGCACGACAAAACAATACGTCAGCAATCAGACAAGGCTGCTTTGGTCACTCACTACTCTTGTTAATGATTTGCCTTACTTAATGCAGAACTAGAATAGCTGACTTGAACAAACAGCTGAGAGATCCTCAGTTTTCTGGGCACCTGACTTAACCTGATTTCTCCCTGTTTGTGCAGCCATGATGAGACTATTGGTCTGAACCTGACCAACACCTTCTTGGTGTTCACTGAGAAGGATATTGGTGACCTGCTGAAGATCAGTCTGAGCTGGGAAGGAGAAGCCGAATCCTGGAACTCTGTCTGGAAGAACATTAAGAAGACGTTCTGGGCCTGGAACGCCAAGCCTCCCAAACCTGTGCTGGAAGTCCGGCGGATTCGCGTGAAAGCTGGGGAAACGCAGAAGAAGTAAGTAGCGTTAGCAGGTGTCTTAACACCCCATCTCATCAGGATTAATTTGTCTTGACCATCACTTACACTGAGATTTCTTTTTATGCTACAGGTTTACGTTCTGTGCCCAAGATCCTGCAAAAACCCAAATTTCACCAGGGGACTCCATAACTTTCCTGAAATGTCGTGATGGCTGGGAAGTGAAGCCAAGAAAAAGGTATGACACATGACAAAAGTTTGGATGTCTTGTTTGAATACTTTTGAATTCAATTATAGTTAATAATACTGTAGAGTAAGAGGAAGCTGTAGTATGTTGTGTGTGTGTGTGACTATTCCCAGTAAGTGAAACCTGTTTGTCTTGACAGGGTGCCCATGTAACAACTCTACACTTTCAACAACAAATGCACCATCACCATGGGGGACCCAACATGGATCAGCGAGAAGCTCTGCCTTCTCTTTATATGAGCACTTTTTGTAGGAGGAAGATTGATCAGCGCACGGTGGGAGGGGCTCTACCAGAATCTTGACTGCACCTGGAAGGTCTCCATCGGTTTCTGGAGACAAGGACTCTGGGGGTCTGTCCAGCGTATACCAGACGGCTGGAAAATGTTGCGCCGGCTGGAAGCAAAGGACAGTCCAAAATGTGTTGATTGCCCATGGAGTTACAGAACGTTCCTTTGTGTGGACTAGTGAGGTAGAATACAGATCTGTGCCAGTGGACATACACCAGCAATTGTAGTCGCTGTACTGTACATTTTAAAATATTTTTTTATTTATAAGAAAAATGGAAGCACTGCAAGACCAACGTTATTTATCAGAGCACATCCTACAATGAAGCATATGTTGAATGAATTTCTCCTAGATGCAGTATTTTGTGTGAGTGTGTGTATGTGTATTGTGTGGGTGTTTGTTTGTGACCAAGAAGTGTGCCTTTCTGCTGAGAGATTACTGAAACACTGTATAACTGATGGAGATACCTGATCTCATTGCACACAGTTTTGTGCATCGTGTTACTGTTACTGTATGTGGCTTACTTTGGGGGTGTGTTCATGTACATACTGTAAATAACTTTTTGGAAAAATAAATTCACCCGTTATTTGTAAGAAACTGTTGGCTTTGCTTGTCGTTTTCTTTGCATCTGTATTGTTATGTGCCTCAGTAAGGGTGGAATTATGGTTCCCAGAGTCCACGTAAACTATGAACTGTGTTTAGTGGTCGGCTAATCGTAGGCTGCCAATTTCATGAAAATGTGCAAAATACAAGCTAAGATTTGCAACATGAGCTCTGTTCCTTTCCTGTTAATTTTGATGTTTCATTTATCCAAACAGACTTTAAACCCATGCATGACTCTCATTTATCTGCAATTTGTAAGTGACAGTCATTTGTGAAACGTGACACTACCACCACTTGCAATCTGAGTGCAAGCAGCATTTGCAAATCCCCGTTGTGAAACTGCTGTCTGAGCATCAAGCAAGCTTTTCTGGTTGATCCAACTTCCTTTGAGCACAACGTCTCCATAAAACATATACAGTGTATATAGAGACCAAGACACAACCAAGATCAGACCAGCTCAAGTCCCACAGTGCATGACACACTCAGGATAAAATTAGAGCATGCAAACCATAGGCACTCCTCAGATTGATGTGAATGATCCACATTCCCACAAAACGCCCAAAGAAAACAAACAGACTCCTCTTCATGCGTCTCTTTGCATGCATACTGTATATACAGTATGTCAGTATGTATAAGTCAGTCCCTTAGGATGTTGTGATCGCAACAATTAGTGCAAATTCAGCCAATCCCTGTGAACACAATCTTGCAATTTTGTTCAATCTCCACAAAATACTGCAAATTTTATGTAAAATGGATAAAAAATAAAAAAAAAATCATGGTGGAGCTGCGTGCGGCATATTGATTCACACAGGCCCTCCTTTCCCTACTCACTCTCTGTTTATCATGAGACTGCTGCTGCAGGATCAAAGCTCTGTGCCTGGGACAGACTCACACACTCAGTGTCAGGGCTAATCGTCAGGGATTATTATGTGTACCATGAGAAATGTCTTGATAAGATAACTAAAAGGCATTGCAGAGGTGATTTTTTTTATACGGGAAATTACATTGTTGTCTATGAGCAACACTGAGGCGTTGAAATCAACTTAACCATCTTTATCCAACACTCCTTTTTTGAACAGGCCATTTAGTGATACCCCCACAGTTGTGGTCCTGACTGGTCTGGAAATAAAATATGAGGTCTTCTTTGTCTGAGATCAAGACATAGACCAAGTAAAAATGTGGTCGAGTCTGAGACAAGACCTTCAAAAAGTGGTCTTGAGTCCAAGAATTATCTCGACCACTACAACACTAAATGCTCAAAATCTGTGGAATGCTAAATTAAACAGCGTCCGACCTGATACACATGTTCCCCCTTAAACAATCACATCTCAGTAAACTAGCCCATTGCTATATGCTAATCTCTTCAAAAGTTTCACCAGAATGTTAACAATTATAAAACACTTCCTTTTTTTCCTGATATGTTATTGGGATGGTTTCTTGTAAATGACCAACATCACTTAATTCTCTGGTCTGCTTCAAATCACGTGTCAACTTAGGAAATCTGGGTTATTTATTTATGCTCCCCTTACACTGGACATCTCATGAATAAAAACACAAAGTTACAGCACCTTTTGGCGTAAGTAGAAATCAACCGACCGATCAAGTGATACTGAATTCCTTGAATTTTCTTCTCTTTTAAATTGCACAGTATATGTGTTAACACATGTTTACACATGTACCGCCATTATTCACAAGTAATCCCATCTTTCAACATAAAGTAAACCCTCGCTGTAATACACTGGTTGAATTGTGGGTGGTGATAAATCAGGAATGCAGGAAGCTTTAATGACACATTTCCATTTGTTGGTGCATGAAGCGGCAATATCGTGCTCCTCTTGAACTTCATGCCAGAAAAACCAGATGACGGAGACTGAAATATTTCTCGCCATTGTACCATCTTCTGCCCTGTAATGTCTCAGTAAAATGCCTTGAAGATTGGTAGGAGGAGGAATGTTGTACACTTAACATCATGTGGCTGTCTATTACTGTCAGTTTTCAGTTGATGTATTTGCTGGAGGGGGAAATGATTCATGCCATCGACATTTTGTCCCTCTCATGTTCCTCTCAGTTTGTTTTCTGGTTGTAAATATCTTCAACAGGCACGTTTTGCATTGCAACAGCAACCCATTTTCCCCACAGATAACCTACAGTAACCCCACACGTCTAGAGCCGACCGTTGACAATCATACCACCCGGGGCTGGTTTGGTGATTCACTTCAGTCTCATAGTCAGAGTATCTTAACTGAGGTGATGCCATCTGCCTCCTACTTACACCAAACCACGACCCCTTTAGTCACTGTCTGATTAGCCAGTGAAACTTTTTTTCACTCTCTAACTGGAACCTGTGTGTGTCAGCCCACCAGAACGCCAAGCTAGTAAGCACCGCAATAATAGCAGAGAAGCAGAGGAGTAAATCTGAGTGTTTTGAAAGCTTGAGAGGGGAGCTTGACGAGATAGTCTTGGCTCAAAGTTTATTTACTCGTTTCATTTTCACAGGTCTTGAAGTACATCTCAAGTTCTACATTAGCAGATGGTGTTATTGAATGACTAAGATATGATAACAGGTTGTCAGGGGGACAGTCTGAACCCGCATCTCTGTTTAATTATAATTTTTGGATGCAAATGGCCTTCTTGATCTCTCTCTGGTTGTCCACCCCTTGGATGAGGCCTTTGACACTCTTCTAGTCAAAGCTGTAATTGGTTTTGGGCTGGTGTTCACAGCCAATGTCTGATTCGGGTGTTCATTCAGTCTCTTGTCATGGGCCTTGTCATTTCACAAGTGTAGGTGGTTGTTTGAAGAAATTGTTGTCACTCTCATGTCTGTACGCTAAATACAAAGTCACCATCAGCAACAGTCTAACTTTGCTTAGCACAAAGACTGGGAAGGGGGGGAAACGGCTACCCTGGCTCTGCCAAAGGTGACAAAATCCACCTATATTATATTATATCATATCTCAGGAGCTCTTTATTCAGAGCGTATCTATGACTGGTTGCACACGACTCTCAACATGGAGACAGCCTGCCCGGCAGCTATCACCTAATTGTCCTAACAATGCAAATAGTGCTAACCATGGCAACCGTTGTTAACTGGAAGGAAGTGGAGTGTGCTACACTTATATGACACTGCTGTCCTGATATCAGCATTAACCGCTGTTTGATCAGAGTGCAGAGCAGCAGCAATTAGTTAGCCAACAGGATACACAGTTGGCCCTGAGAGATCATTTGTGTAAGTCCAAGATCTAAATATGAGCAAAAGCAGTCTCACAGCCAAGATTTCAAACACAGCATTGAAACCTGCTACTGCTCCTGATTTGACTGGCAGGTATTGCACTGCATAGACAACTAAATCTAAGTTAATCCTTTTTTAAAAGTGTTTTTTAGGGCGTTTTTGCCTTTATTGTAGAGCAGCTTGAGAGTGACATAACGGGGGAGAGAGAGAGAGGAAGATACCAAAACATTCTCACTCTGACCTCATCACATATTGACATTTTGGTCATGGTCCTCATATGACGTGCAAGCTACCCTGGGTGTGTTGGCTGTTCTGGGACACCGTGTCAAGTTCTGCCTGTTAACATGCATTGTCTTCTTCCAAGCTACGCTTCTGTTTTCACAGGAAATTTAATGTTTACGTACAGTCTCTTTCAAAGTAAATGCACAACATCAGTACAACAACTTGAATTGACATTTTTTTTCCTTCAACAACAAAAACATGTGGTTAGGTTTAGGAAAAAAGAACAGGGTTTGTTTTTTGAATCTTACAGGTCATGAACACCGCTCTCTCTCAGTGTTTGTTGGACCCATCCACCACACCTCCCGCCTGCCCCACTCGGACTTTCGCCACCTTAACTTTCATTCATGTCCCACAGCGTTTCCCCCTGACGCCGCCGGGCACCGTTAAACTATAATGGTGTTAAAGAATGTCTTTTTTCGTTGGTTTCTGACGCCACAAGTCACAAGTCACTGCCCGAGTGTCTGATTTTGACGACTTTGGATTGAGACCAGGCTCATGACACACAGAAAGGGCTGTAGGTTGGGATCAAACCATGGCCACTGCCAAGGACTCAGCCTACACAGTGAGATAGAGGTTGCCCTTGTTATCAAAGTCTCTGATGCTGATGGAGATTTGGGTACACTGGAAACAGTTACAATAATACATGCGTGTATTTAAATGATTTCAAGTACTGCGTTTATGAATGTGACTCAAATATATGACATCAAACTCATAAAATACTACAGTTCTACACTGGCTACTAAAGCTGTTCTGTTTCTATTGATAGGATGACTACACAGTATATGCTTATACTGTATGCAGCAAAGCCTGACTATGAATCATCCCAACAGTAGCCTTTTGTGTTGTTATTCTAATTCTGACAAATACAAAAATTTAGGGGAATTCCACTGACAAAAAATAAAAACTGAAACCTGGCGGGGCAAAATGCAACCACGTTTTGTTACCACAAAGCCCCTGCAGTGGAATCACATGATCAGAGGAGATTAAAGACAAACTTGTTCTACATTTTCAATCCAAAACTAAATTTATTTGTGCTTAACCTGTGAAAAAAAAGAAAATGAGCTTGTGTAATTTTGCACATTTAAATGTGTTTGTTTCGAGGTCCTTCAGTGCCTCCATCATTGCTTCCAGATCATTTGGCGCAGCACTCCGAGCAGCTCTGTGTTGCTGGTTACCCCGGTGCCACGTGCCTCTCAGATTAAAGGGTGGTGGTGCACACATTGCCACATGTTGGGATGTTGGCTCAAGCATCACACCAGCCACTGGCCTGCGGATCAACAACAAAGAGTAAGAAGGGAGAGGCGGGGTAGGTCACCTCACATGGTCCTGGCCTTCCACACACGCAGAGATGTAAATCAGAGGGAGAAACTGCTTGAGGGATGATTCTCAAAAGTTTAATGACATCACAGCGGTCACAGTGGAAACACTCTCAGCAGAGCCGGCTGTTGACCTGTACTGTACTCATGTGATGCAGCTGAGGGATTTTGGCATGCCAGTCAGAGTCTGGCAAGAGTTGAAAGCATCGAGGTCACATGGACTGTGTGTCTTTCCAAGTAAGACGTCCTCCAAGTCTTCTAGGAATGTGAGAGGTTAAAGGGATGAAGGTGGACCCGACTTTTGTTTTCAGGGAATATGTTCTTACATATAATTATCTGAACAAATAATCCATCGGATATTTGATCGCAGAATCAATGTTTTTGCAGAAGACATGTTGTGATAATGGAAGGTTGGAGAGGTAAAGGATTACACCAGATAAAGCAGCCATTAAATATTCTTTGTTTCTACTCACACAAGTTTTTTTCTCTTATAGCTTTTGGTGAAAGTGATAGAGTCATCTGTTTGGCCTGATTTCAGTCTGAGTCTGCAGAACACATTGTCAGACAGAAGTGAAAGCTTTTCATCTCCGGAGATGGAAAGATGATGGTTTTTTCATATCTTGATGCATTGTTCACACCTCTGCAAACAGGTAAAACTAGACAAAGACCCTACAGCCATGCTAGTGGGTCTGTGAGACTGTACTTAAGCTGTCAGTATGCATGATTTGTCAGCTGTGCAGAAATGAGAAGGTTAGCAGTGTTTGAACTTCTATCTATTCTGTCATATAGGTATGAGAGAGTGTTGATATTTACCGTGTATCATATTTCCCCTGTCTTTTTTGCTCAGTCTTCCAGTGGCAGGTCCATATAACTGTAAACACTTTTGATTTCTGTCATGGTCAGACAACACATCCTACGAATGTAATCTAACGTAACCTTACTCCAAGGCAGCAATGCTTTGAGCTGTATACTGATGTTAAACAAGTCTAATGTTGAGCAGTACAGTTTGTTATGCTTGCAAACATTTGCTGAGCACAAAACACAACGTACACTCGAGGCCGCGTGGATCAAACAAACTCTGGACTTTCACCCTGGAGACCGCTGTTTGTTTCCTGTCTGAAAGCAAAAGTCAAGTATTTCTTTAAATAAAAACATAGCATCCTAATGTGTCTAGCACACAACGCTAGTGACTGCCTATGCCTATGTGATGTATGTCATGTGATGTGACATTACATTAGTGACACATTAGTGTACTGAATTGAGCCAAAGTTTAATTCATTTGATTGATTTTGATTTGAAAGTTTATTTTGAGCATTAAAAAAGAAAAGAAAGCAACAACAGACAATGAAACGATTGTTCAAAAAGGAGTGGAAAGAAGTCGAAATTTCATCCCACCCCTTCATAAGAAAGAAACTGATCATTTGCGGACACTTAATAGCACCATTAATTAGTGCCAACATTTTTTTTTGTTGGAGGAAATGATCCCTGTTAAAGATAATGGGCCTAATTGACAGCTTTGCTGCTGGAAATGTGGAAAGTAGCCTATCATGTCTACACTTCATGGTGTTTGAGGGATTTTCCTTTTTGTTTTTTAAAGAGGGAGACCAGGTATATTTTTGCGCAGCTGTTAATTTCGAACACAGCTCAATATCAGGATGATTTTATTCAGACTATCAATTTGGTGTTGATATGATTTAATTGTGGCGTCAACTTTAAGCTTTATTTTAGCATTTATAACGTTATGACAAAGAAGACCAATTTATCAGACGCAATGATGTTAGACAATAATTGTAATACACGCAATTCATCTGCGCAGCATTGATTTCATGGGATTCAAGGGTGTGACCAGTGTCAGATGTACAGGTACTGCAGCTACTTGAACCAGTGATGAGTAATTTAACCTACCTTTGTCTTGATTTTTCCCTCTCTCCTCCTCTATTTCTTCTTTCCTTACCTGTTTTTTTCCTTCTCTATTATGTGATTTCATTGATGTTTTGACAGGGGAATTTCTTTGATAAGCTTTTACTGGCTTCTAACCTCTTCAGCACTTTTCTTTTTTTAATCTTGTCAATTTTATACTGTCTGTTTTATACTGTCTGTGTGCTGGGCATGGCCTTCTGGTTCCCTCCTCCTGCCGATCATCCTGAGTGCCAGCAGCTGCTGAACCTCCACACCTGAACCTCATCAACCTCATCAACAATCAAGGCACTGCAGTATAAAACCCTGGCGCAGACATCCAGACTCTGCCGGACCATTCATTCTCCTCTGCGGTACACTTTGTCTTTTTTGTGCTTTTTGGACTTCAATTTACACTGTGTTCTGTGTCTCAGTTTCACCATGCCTGCTTCAAATATAACCAGCCACATCCAGCTTTATCCTTGTCTTCTGCCTCCAGATTTGAACTGCCTGCTCTGCTTCACCATTCCCAGCCCACCTCAACCATCATTTCACTCAAGCCTTAAGCCCTGCATCTTCAAACTACAATAAACTACCTTAAGCCATTCACAGCTTCCTGGTTGTGTTTGCACTGGGGCCCAAGTTGAACTGTGGGACATTTCCAGTGAAAATGAAAGCTTACGTTGAAAAGACACAATGCATGTAATGAGCGTAAATAGACATGCCGGCCCTGAACCTCCAAAACTGATGCTTGAGGAGGACACAGAGCGTCATAGTTTGCCAGGTAGGGCCACTGACCAGGCATCATCATATGATGAGTAGAGAGTGATAATGTGTTGGATAAATTGTCAGGGATCAATAAAATCAGTACAGTTCATCCTGAAGGGGACGTGATTCTCTGTGCCAAATTTCATGGCAATTCATCCGATAGTTGTTGAGACATTTTACTCAAGGCCGCAAATTTGCCAGATAAAAAAAGTCTGTCGATCACTAAAGTAATAGAGGAATGCATCCTCTTGGGACCATGAATATCTGCACCAAATTACATGGCAATCCATCTAATAGTTATTTAGATATTTCAGTTTGTACCCGTGTTGGACTGACCTTCGCCTAAAGCCAGCTCGCTAAGAATCATCTGCATCATCTGCATTTAAAAGTGAACTTAAGTACTATATTGTAAGAACCTTGCTTGAGTTTCTTGAGGACGTTTAAGTTCTCATCCAAGAGGCTTTTTCGGTTTCAATAGACTGGTGCGGAGTCGCAGGCTTTTACAAAAGCTGATGTAGCCCTTAAGTTTACCATGACCTGGATGACTGAGAATCTTCACCAACATTTAAAAGTGACAAGCTTTACATTTGAAGCAACCTGTTCTACATAGTTTCCAAATAGCTGCCTGTCTTATTTATTGTCATGCCCATTGACACTGTGCCATGTTATATATGGGAGATGTCATGACGTCAAAGGAAAGCATAACAGTGCTCACATGACAGAGAGTGTGTTGTTTCTCAAGGAGAAGGTGCACAGTCACATTGAGTATTATTATAAACCAATCATAAAACAGAAAGCCAAAATGAATATCCAATCAGACATCACATACTTTGAAGTCTACATTTATGTTTAGACAGTACACATGTTTGTTTACAGGCGGTTATAATTACACTGTCACCTGATTCCTGTGTTTGAAGGTGGGCAATTTTCCACAGGTCTCCTATTGGTGGGCACGTCATAACTCAACACCACTGTTCCTTTGTGTTTGTGTTTACCTCAACTGTCCGGAGCATATGGGATCAGTGCTGCACTGTACAGTGTTGTGACTGGATGAGAGGTGCGTCACAGTGACAGCTGTTGTTTTAGTCGTTATCTTTTATGACTTCTAAGAAGAGTTCTCTGAGGTCGACTTCATAATCAGAGTTACCCTTTTGTACAATGGAGGAGACAGAGGTCATCAAAACAAAGTCAACCATATTGTAATCTAATTTTGTTAACGACTTGCTTGGACTGTGTTTGAGATAATTAGGTTTTAATTAAAGATGCATTTGCCAGAATGAAAGCTTATGTAATGTGTCCAGCAGTGTCCAGTTTTTTTGGGGGTTTTTTTTTAGATCAGGCTTGTATTATGGCAGCTGCTGAAACTTCTTCTATTCTTGGATAACCACATTTTGCATATTTATTTATGACAAGTTTCTGCCATAAAAAGCGCAATGAGGAACTGAGGAGGATTACCGGCAAGGAAGGCAAATCTATCACCGTGGATGGATTACTGAATGGACCTACTGGGCACAGGCCCAGGGGCCGAAATTGTCAGGGGGCCCACTGAACCTTTACTCGCAGAATGCCAAATTGGCGCATACCAAACAGGAAGAGACTCAAAATGACCACAAAGAGATGCAAAGGAACTGCAAAGAGACAGAGCATAAAACTGGCAAAACAAACACAAAAAGATACATAAAACCACAAGGAGATATAAAAGGACTAGAAAACAACCAAAAAATACACAAAATTATTCTCAATAAGACACAAAATCACCTCAAAGGGACCCGAACAACTACAAAAAGACACAAATCAAGTGCAAAAAGACACAAATCAAGTGCAAAAAGACACAAAATAATGACTATAAGGTACACAGAGAAACAAAAAGGACACAAAACCACAGAAAAAAAACAACAAAACCACATAAACATCTCTATGTAGAAGAAGTGGTGGGGCCCTTTGCATCACTGGGAACTTTTGCACATTGCCGAACTATAATTTTGCACCTCCTGCACAAACTGTACAGCTTATTCTGATTCAACTATAAACAGCTTTATTGTACATTTTTGTGATGCTATATTTCCTTTTTTCTCATATTTTTATAGTAAACTTTCTGTTCTATATTCATGTTCTTAAGGGGTTTCAGTACTTGCCTTATTTCTATTCCTCTTTATATGTTTATTGTATTTTGTTTTATGTATGCACCAAAAAAACAAAGTAAATTCCATGCCTACTCGGCAATAAATCCTTTTCTGATTCTGATTTCAGATTCTGATCTGTGCCCACAGACCCATTATCTCGTAATCCTTCCATTGCAACCACAAGAAAAAGCAGAAAATAAATAGTTCACACCCTTATGAAGGTGACAGATAACATCAAAAGACAAGCCTTGGACTACAACCCACAGAAAGAGGATGCCAAAAAACACCCGAGGACGCTCCACCCTTCAAGACTTGGAGAAATCGAAGTAAATTGGCATGAAGCAAAAACCCAGGCCCAGAAAAAAGTGAGTGGTGATCAGAGATGTGCCCCTAAATGGAGTAAAGAGGTTTAAGTCAAGTCAGTAAGTTTCTACTGGCATCACACTGTATATCATTATGTCTGAAGACCAAGAAGAATCATGAATGTCTTCACTGAAATTTTATATAAGTTTGCGTAATGATTCAACATTTTATCAGTATATTTCGATGGGGGGGTTTTGTTTTGTTTTTATGCTAGGCAAAAAAGGGCCATCCTGACATGAGACACTTGTAAATAACAAGAATTAACGTTTATACTCAATTTGTCTTTATTCAGAAAAACAAAAAACAAGAAAACAACTGACACAGGGAAGTGTTCAGCGTGAGTTATATTCTAAATGTCGCAAAAACTGGAGAATTTCTGAATGCCCCTCTCAAATTAAACATTTTTCCTAGTGTTTTGGAATTCTGCTCGGGTTAGGGTTTGTGTTGAAAAAAGGATCATGTGCATTTGGGGTAAAAACTATTTATTTGTGCTCTAAAAATAGACAAATAATACAAAATGAACCAAACCAAATCCAGTTAATTCTTCGATCTTTTACCACTCCAATGAAAAGTTTTGATAAACCTCTAATTCACAGTTTTGGCCCCTAAAAACTGAATTAGAGATTTATCAAACCTTTATATGGAAGTGGCGGAAGTGGTCAGGACTGTCACCTCACAGCAAGAGGGTTCCTGGAACCCCTCTTTGTGGAGTTTGCACACTCCGGCTTCCTCCCACAGTCCAAAGACATGCAGGTTAACTGGTGACTCTAAATTGTCCGTAGGTGTGAATGTGAGTGTGAGTGATTGTCTGTCTCTATGTGTCAGCCCTGTGATAGTCTGTTGACCTGTCCAGATCTGTCCTAATGTTAGCTGGAATAGACCCCCTGCTACAGAAAATGAATGAATGAATGACTGAATGACTGAATAATCTAATTCATAGTAACTAGTGAATAGCATTTTAACCTTGGCAAATGAACTGATACATTAAGTACAATTGGGATGTTTCTCAGTAATATTGTTGGCGATGACTTGCAGGAAATGAATCAAGGTTATCACTACATGGCTCATTTATAACCTGTTATTTTGTGTGTACTGGACTGTTACTATCATGTTTTGACAAAAAGCTGGACGTTAAACTCTGACGTTATGCTGTCAAACAGAAACAGACGGGGAAGAGACAGAACAGGGTCAGGCCACGGGTCGTTGTCCTGACGAAGAGCTCCCTACACATTTGGACCTATGCCTGGCTAAGCAGCCCACTCTGTGCTGTCCTGCCATCACCTCCCCTCCCCGACAGGAAGTTACTGTATCATACCATATTCAACAATGACCACATCTCTACTCACTGCCAACAGACGCACAACTGGAGAGACTGGAGAGCCAATGGTGGAAGAGCTGGCCATCTGGTAAATTCAGCTGACCCAGTCAGCTGTGAACATCATTTCTCAGCACTTGCTCTCATGGGATTTCCCAAATTAAAGAGGAGACTTATTGTCTGTGTCTGAATGCCACATATTTGCCATGACTTTTGCTCAGAAATGTCAAATGACAAAAGAGGAACTTAGACACTAATCGTTCACAGGAGAATTAAATATACTCTTGGGAAAACACTGGTTTGTTACTGTAGCAGCAAATTCATCAAACAAGGAGTCTGAAACCTAACAGCGTTGACATGCAAAGCTTTGTTTAAACTTCCAAACAACCTGTCTTATTGATTTTGATGAACAGGGTTTGCGGTTTTTTTCCACAGGTAAGGTCTCATTTAACTCCATGAGATCTTGTCTTGTGGTGAACAGTGCTTCACTTTTTAAAGGAAAAGTTCCACATTTTGGGAAATAAACAAATTAATTTACTTCAATGAGTAAGATTAGATGAGCACCACTCTCTTGCTTGGGCCCAGGATTAATAATTAGCCTAGCTGAACATAAAGACTGAAAGCAAAACGAAACAACCATACATATGCCTACCTCTAATGCTCAATTAACATGCTGTATTGAGTTTGTTTGATTTGCACACAAACAGAAATGCAAAAACAAGAATTTGTGGTTTTAGGGTGGGTTACATGCTGTACAAACAACAGTTTATCTATTTACCCAGTACTTCTGTGTGTTGTCTCCAGCATTAGTGTGTTTTAGCGCCTAACTGTTGTTTGCCCAGACATAATGTAAAAAAAAAAAACCCTCCCCCTAAAAAACAAACAGTGTCATTAGATGTCTGTTTGTTTACAGATTAAACAAATGAGACACAAATGATTAATTACTAAGCTTGGAGATGTTTGCAGGTGTATTTTTTAAAAACTTTGCTCAGAGCCAGACCAGCTGTTTCTAACCTAAACTTTGCATGTCACAGCTCCAGCACAGACATCAGATTGATATTTATTTTCTCATGTTACTCTCACAGAGAATAAGTTTATGTCTCAAAATGTTGGAATACTCCTTTAAGTTGTTTCATCGAGCTGTTATGAGTCATTGGGGGTACAGAGTCATAGGGTCATAGGATCCATTTCAAGCTTTGACGTCTTTTACAGTCCGCTGCGAGGGTTCCTCACAAGGTCAGAGGGCAAAGATGAGCAGGTGCAACGGACTTCCTTCTCTTGTTCAGGTCACTCAGCAGCTTGGGAAACAAATCTGTGAGCGAAACGTCTGCATGGTGTCAAACTGAGTCATGGCACGTCCAGCGTAAGATAAAAATGTAAATATGACGCATGGCAAGGTGTTTTCTGACACCACTGTTTCCACAACAGTGAGCTCCATGTGTGCCTGTACGTTTTACACAAGTATGACATGTGTCTGTTACATGATTTCAACCTGAAGTATGCTAAACAAGCTTTATGATTACGTATATCTTTTTACATGTCAGGCCATGGCAGCAAACATTACTACAATTTTGTGAATTAATTTTTAACCAGAAATTTCTGTGATGCTTGGTTATTATTTATCTATCTAGATTGTTTTGGTGTGAGTTGTGGAGTGTTCGAGATATTGGCCATAGAAATGTCTGCCTTCTCGCCAATATAATGGAACTAGACGGCACTCAGCTCAGCAGCAATGTCTCTTTCCAGAAATCACAATCTGTTTACTCAAATTAATCTGCAGATCTTGTTGTGAGCAGTTTCATGTAGGAACTATTCTCTTTCCACTGAACTACACACAAGAACCGTATCCAAATGCAGAAGGAAGTGTGTTTCGAGAAACAGACATCTCATGTTTTTGAGGTGAACTGTGCATTTAACATTTTTGGAATAATGATGTTAGTTATGATCTGGTTATTTGTATTCATAAAACGCTGTACAAATATCCTCTCATTCACACATACATTCACAGAAAGTAGCAGGGTACCGTGCAAAGTAATCACCTAACAAACAGGAGAAACTCTGGGTTTGAAGCCTTGCTCAAGGACACTTCAATGTGGACAGGAAGAGCTGTGGACTGAGCCAACCCTGCAAATGATACACAATCCACTCTACCTTTACTATGAATAAGCACTAAACGATAACAGATAAGGGCGCCTTCTTTGCTTAAGGGGTTAAGACGCAGACAATAAACCGTTACATATCTCACTCTCCCTTATTTCCTGTCATCAGTTAGGTCTGTTAGATGCTCTGACAGCACTAAACGGCCTCTTCACTTGTAGTGTTAAAGGAGAGAAGGTCCTTCCATGGTCCCTCTGGGTCCTGGTAAAATGTTCTCACTTTGCAAAAATGTTTTTCGCTCTAATGTTTTAAATTTCACGAAAGTACAAGAGCACAAACATGCCCACTGTTGTGCTTCCTTTTTCTTACTCAGCATCACACATCCAGAAGCTCTCCCACAGTATCACAGAGAATATCACTGTTAATGGGACCAACACACACACACACACACACACACACACACCAACAGATTCTCCAAAGCTGGTCTATTTCTTCTGTGGCTGTTTTATGGTGTCAGCAGCATAGGCTGAGACTTTCTCATGGGAACGAGCCAGACAAGATGTGAGGAATGCAAAGAAATGTCCGTCTGGCTAAAAGAAAGTGAAGAAAAAAAACTATAATCTGCTGTGAATAGGATTTATGTAATTCTCACATGTTACAAAAGGATACGTTTGAGTCCGGGGTGAATTTTTAGAGCAGGCACGTTGATTTGGCTTAATTTCTCTGCTGACTGAAACCAGATTTGCGGTCACAAACCCAGTCTGGGCATGAGAAAGCAGGTCAGTGAATAGTTGGGATACTGTTGTGTTTATGGCAAAATTACAGAGCAAACGTGACTAATTTTAGCTTTTATTGTTTTAAGGATTTTAATGAAGTTTGTTGGTGTTTTTGATTGTTTTTTTATCCAGTTTTGAAGAAGAATTTAAGGACAAATGTTCCAGTGAGTCCACGTAGGGCTGATAAGCCTTCGACTTGACTTGCTCCCGTGCCCGTGGATGTATATATCAGCACTATCAGTCCTCTAACTGTTGTTTTTTCACCCTCAGATAACAACACTACTGATACTGTGAGTTTTCTGCACACATGTTGCAGGTGATTTAAGGCCAGTCACCTCTTAAAATAGCTGGTTTGTACTTGAGCAGTCCGTCACTCTCATGATTGCAGCACCTTATTTGCCTGCGTAATGCAATAAGCAGCTTTATGACGAAAGCATAAACCAAAATACTTACTATTGTTTCTCATTTAGTCTAATCCCCATGTGGTTCTTGGCTGGTTTTGTAAACATGGACACATTAACATTTAAGTAACACTCACTACAAACAACAGCCTGCATACAGACATGGGTCTTTTATGGAATTCAAGTCGCTGTGCTGCTGTCGAGCCAAATCCATGAAGTGTATATGAAGGTATTCGGCTTTGAAGTCACATGGTTTGATTCATATGATTTGAAGATTGTAAGTCACTTATACAGTAAATCAAACTCACTGTACCCGCAGACAGATCCCACCTCAAAGGGAACTTCACTTCTCATCAGAGCTACACTGGTGCAGAACGAGGATTTGCTCTTAATCTTTTAATACCAACACCATGTTTGTCAAAGTATTTTTTTTCTCTTGGGGTAGACAGCGAGGAGGGGCAGCTGTAAGTGCAGAGAGGGCATCCACTCATTACACGCTTAAATCCCTAAATAATACTTCAGTGACACTTAATGGGTCTGTGATTTCCTTATGATTTCTAAAGGAATTTTCCTGGAAAGGGTATAGTGATTATAGAAAAAGTAGACACCATGGCTGTGTTTCCATTCATCTGTTGTCATGCAGATTTTCATTTTCCTCATAAAAAAACCTGAGTGGAAATGCCAGAATTTAAAAAACGTTTTAGGCTTGGTTGAGGCGGAAAAGTTGGTGTATCGATTAAAGCAAAATGCAACAAAGTGCAACGGAGACAGACTTTAATGTTAGTTCCACTGAAGAGACAAAAAAATGGTAGTATGGACCTCTGAGAAGACTTTAACATTCCTCAAATTAATAAATGAACTTAACATTAAGGCAGTATGTCCACCACATTTTCCGTCAGCCTGATCTGAATCATGACATTAAAAAAAATCATCACCAGCTCAGTGATCCCCTTAGCCTCAATTCTTCCAACAAAATTCTGACCAATGAGTGAAATACTTTGCGATAACCAAACATCAATGACTAATAGACACATTTTCATTTGGGTTTAGACAGAGCTACTCTGACAAGAATGTAAGTCCTCTCACATGCCATAGTTCTTTCCAGGAAACCCTCTCGCTTCCTAGGAAGTTACAGACACATGAAAGAGTACACTACTGCAGTGGTTCCCAACTGGTCCAGCCATGGGGTCCAGATTTCTCCTTGGTCATTAGTTCAAGGTCGACACAGTTGAATATATTCACCATCATTTGGCTTTGTCCTCGAGCTAGTTTGCTGTCTCTGTTAAGTAGCTGTCCATTAGTCACTCACTCTACAGCAAGAAGCGGCACTTCAAAATACAAGCTCTGTACCCAAAATTCACTGTACTTCAAAATAAAGTCTGTTTTTTTACAAACAAGTCACTTGCGGTCCATTCAGAATAAACCATGACCCACTTTTGGACCGTGACCCACCAGTTGGGAATCACTACTGTCACTGAACCCATTAGAACTTAATGAAATACTTTCTGTTCTAAACATCCGTCTATTATATAAAAGAAGTTAAGTGATGCCACCTTTTCTGTTTCTCAGTTGTCTGTTTTGGCTTAAAAAGCCATTTTTGTAATAGACAATAATCAATGACAGATAAGTAACGACAGAAAAGCCAAAGAAAAGAGCGCCATCTTCCAACACTTGCATGTTTTATTTATCTTATTATTTCACAGGAAATCAAACAAAAAAGGAAAGATCCTTTAGAGGACAGCAGGGAGGCAAAAAGTGACGATTACAAATGTCTTTGATCCAACTGTACATCTGCATTAAATTTCCAAGTGAAGGAAGGGACCAAACAAAGAGAAGACAATGAGGAGAGAAGCAGATGTTTCTCTGGGCTTGGACTGGTATTTCCGTTTGTCTTGATTAGAAGCAGGAGAATGTTGAAGGAATTTCATTATTAGATTGGACCAGTGCAGCATACGCCTGGAAACCTTCACCTATTGCTAACACTGCAGCAGACAGTTTTTAGGTCAGTATCCTGCATATTGTAGTAGGCTACTTCATGCAGCAATATATTTAATGCATCCTTTAATGAACGTAGAGGTTTAGTCTTAATACTCCTTGTCTCTGATCATCATGAAGCACCATTGTAAAACCACTCATTTCAGTATCATCTACTTTGGCAGCTCCCACCTGTGGATGCACCATCTGATGGATCTGAAATCCTGTTAAACCATGGCAAGATTCTGACACATGGGCCCCTGGGCCTGGATGCCTAAAAGGCCCTCATACACCCCTGGCAAGCATGCACAACATGCTGTTGCTTCTCCCCTCAGGAGATGAAGTCCTACAGATAAACTGGAGGGGATTAACACTCACGTAAAACGTATGATGATGGTGTCTTTCGTGCGACATCTTCAAAGTGAATGTTTGGGTAATTTTTTCAGTTTTTCTTTTTTTTAGGACTTGAGGGCTCTGTTATTGACATGAATGACTAAACCCTTTGAAAAGAAAAGCAAATTTAACAACAGTGACTTAACACAGAGGCTCTGGCTATAGGCCCTTAGGCCCATTTGGTGATGCACCCATGTGTTCAACCAATTATCCAATCAGAACTGCTCACCTGCTGTCAGTGTTTGCCTTTTGGCTTTGCTCTCGGTGGTGTTAAATATTAGTCTGTACATTGATCAGTGTGCTCAAGTCCTTTCTTTTCCCCTGTAAGTATGATTTGTGTGTCTGTCAGTGAGGAGCCTGAAACTACTGTTAGACTGCTGTCAGTATGAAAAGAGGTCCCACCCTGTAATGCAGCCTCATTTACTTGTGTTAGGAATGAATCAGCAGTTCAAACCTGAGGCACACCCTCCTTAAAGAACAGGCAAACCAGGTGATAAATTTGGCACACATAGTGTGAGAACTCATTTTGTCAAACAGCAGCATTTTATGTAGCTGATGCTTTGAAAATGCAACAAATGGAGCTCCTGGAAAAGTTCATTCAGGGAGACTATACTTTTGCACGTTTAGGCCTGTAATTTATCTGTCACAACATCTGCCATTCACTCCTCACACACAGGCTCACTCATAATTCCTTGCTGTTATTGTTTGGGGCTGTCACTGAGACATCAGCTGTTGTGTCAGCTGATCTTATTTGACCAATGGCACAGAGACACACCTTCACCATTAGCCTATCATGTTGCTGCTTCTTGTATGAAATTTGGTCCTCTTTCTGCTTTAACTACCTTTGTGCTGCAGTTGTGTGCACCTTCCACCTCCCCATCACCACCTAGTCTTTGCAGATTCATCAGCTTCATCAGCCATCAGTCTCAGCAGAGACATTATCCATCATGTACCTTTTAGCATCTTACAGCTATTCTCTTAGCTGCAAGCCCATGGATGTATTAAGAAAAGCTTGATGCTGCATTCCAAAAAAAGAGTCCCCAAGCTTCCTAAAGCTTTCTCATTTTTGGGTCCAATAAAGCATGTGTACTAGCAATAGTTAAAGACTTTCTCTGGCCGAGTCAAACTGCACACATCAAAGTAACAAAATGTTTTAATCATGTTGCTCTTCCAGACTTTCAAAATTTTCAAATAAATTAAAATTAGCTGATGCAAAGAGACTTTTCTGGAAGGCTGAAGGTGCTTAGAAAAATGTATTCACCCTTTTTGAAAAAATAGTTTGTGACTGGCTTTTTGGGGCCATTGTGCATCACATGATGCTGGGGTATGGCCACTACCCCAAACACAGCACTATTCCTGTGGGCTTATGTTAGCCATATCCATATTTCATATATTATCTAATATCATAAGGTCATGATGTGTCAGTGTGTGTTTACAGCAGTTCCAGTGCCTCCATTTGTCCCAAATTTTTTACAGTGTCCACAGTGTCAGATCTTGACAGTGTGAGATGTCACAGATTCCTGTCTTTGTTTCACATTAAAAGGAAATCATTTGGAAATTTTGCACATTCTGCAAGTACAAGGGTGGAGGTTCATTTTAACAGTGAATTGTGTCATCTCAGATTACAGTAAATTAGGCAGAAGTATGAGGCTCAGAGTGAGCTAATAATTGAACTTAAGTTATTTTGCCACACATATAGTGATCTACTGAACTAGTTCTAGCCGCTACAATTTCACTTGTATGTTTTACTGTCACTCTGTTTCTTGATATTTTCACTCTATTTGTCCTTAGTGTAATTTTACTATTATTTGTCTCTACTCTGTATTTACAACATGTCTGTCCTGCTTCCTCATCTGTGGCTCTTTCTGAGGTTTCTCCCTTTTCTCCCCATTAAAGGGTTTTCTGTGGAGTACTTTCCCCATCTGAATCCAAGGTCCAAGGGTGGAGGATGTTGTATGATATACAATCTCTGATTTAGTAGGGGTGCAATGATACATTGATCTGGACTGACATATTGAGTCAATAATCAGCAATCCAACATCATCAGTGCAAAGTGCAAACACTATTACATATAGTCATCTTTAACAAATAACTTTATTTTGAAATTCCTATGGCACATCCGTGTCAGCATTTCCGTCCAAGTGTACCTCCATCCTAAACATTCAAACAGTGCTAGCAGTCCAGCGCCAGGCAGATGACGGCAAGATATTTACTGATATCTTCTCATATCCATTGCAGGCCACTGACTTGAATTGAATTGAAATCAAATGATGGCAGACTTTGTGATATCAGCAAATATTGTATTGTTGCCCAAAGGAGCAATATAAATTGTAGCATGTTGAAACTTGTGATATACACCCCCTACAGTTTGGCTTCTAGGGGCAACAGCATATATTTCAGGGGTTTTGATATACTGGTCAAATACTGCAGCTTTATCAGTGATTTTGGTGTCAGATACCAACGAACAGAGGCACCTTTTACAGCGTATGTATGCAATAGCTGCCAACCACAACCCAACTTGACAAATACTACTGTTTTGTCAGTGGATGTTGGCGTCAGACACCGACACACCAAGACACTCTCTGGGGAAGTATGACACTCACTTGGAAGCTGATGCTGTTCACAACTACTGTCATATACAGAGCAAGAGAGTCCATATGACGCAGGTGGGAGTGCAGGTGGATGAGTCAAACAAACACTGGACTTTCACCCAAGAGACCACTGTTAGTTTCCTGTGTGAAACCAAAGTCAGTGGAGTCATTTTAATAACAACGTAGGTGCTAGTGTGTGTAGCATGCTACACAAGTCACAAGATGTGACATTACGTTTTTCAAACCTATCTGCATGCTTTTGTTGCCTGTTTTAACGATGTAGTTAATTCAGTTTGAAAAAGACTGCATGCATTTAACAAGCTAAAATTGAGACACACTCCATAAACGTCTAAAACTGATGCAGGAGGCTACCTAACGCATCATATTTTGATTTTTAGGGATGAGAACTGGTTGCACATGCAGAGATTTATCGAGGTTATATGTTGTACAGACTGTAAAGTCCTCTGAGGCAAATTTGTAGTTTGTAATTTTGGGCTACTAAACTGAACTTGACCTGTATCAAAGTCTTCTGCCATTTTTTCAATTTCTCTTTCCCATCACATTTTTTTTTTCCACTTCCATATCAGATTAAATCATATCCTCCAAAACAAGGTTTGTGCTAACTTTCCTCCCTCCAAATAAAACAATGACTTGTTATCACCAAAAGCTCACCTCTCAACCCTCCCACTCATCGATGTATGGGAACGGACCACCTGAGTTTTACTGTATGTTATGGTATCCAGAGGGAGTCTGTGTTGAGCAAGAAACAGATACAGCCATGTCTGGTCTGACATAGATTATGACATAGATTATGCAACCCCTGGGGGCAGATGACAGTGTTCCCACCTCGAATTACACTCGCAGCGGGACATCTGCGCACATACCTAAATACACTCCCGCTAACATAGCTAAATGCACTCCAGCTCACACGTGGCTACGAATCCGACTACAACCTCTCCAAAGAGGACAGGATCAGAGGTGACCATGAGTGGAATAGAGTCCTGTTCAGTGCAAACACAGACATAGTCAGAACAAAATCACCTCGGAGGTTGAGGGATTTCCCGAGTGTATTGTGTATTTTGTGAATGAATGAGTGATACACAATGGCGTGGCAGACAAGCTCAGGAGATACAAGGATAAGAGCTTTGGGAGGGGNGGGGGTGGAGGGGGGGGGGGGGGGGGGGGGGGGGGGGGGGAACGACTGACTGGCAGACAGCAACAAATGGTAACCACTTCCGCTTCTGTGGGCTGGTTGTTACTCATGAAATAGTATTTCAGAAAGAATGAAAAGGAGCTGGGGAAACTGAGAGAGCGGGGGAAAAAAGCACAAACGTGTTGATTGGCTCAGGGCAGGATGCCTGATTCCAGGCCCTTTGTGATTGGCTGAGAGGTATGGCCTCACCTTAAAAGAGGGTTACTCCAGTTCATTGACATTGAGATTCATGTTGCATGTGCTGCCGTGACTGAAAACCATACATTCACTACAAGGACATGCCTTTCAAACCAGCAGCAGTCATTGCAGCATGTGTGGGCGTCACTCTGCTCATTCCTGTTCCTACAGTCACTGTATTACACAGTTGTATTACTTTTTTACCATAGATCCAAAAAGGAAAAATCACATATTTATTCCATTTTTTGTCAAAAGATCCAAGCTCCTGTTTGTAAAATAAACCATATTAATCCACAAATATTTTAACCTTAAGCTAAAATACCCGATTCAAACAACCTAAAGCAGTTTATTGCATCACATTAGCAAAGTTTAACAAATAACTTCCTTCTCGGTCACACCATTTAGCCATTCAAATGTGACAGGCAGTGTGTCAGCGTAATCAGCTATGGCATGGAAAGTAATCGCTTGGAAAACATCACTAGAGACCATAAAATCAGCATTCACACCAAATTCATTTGTAGGCATGTACACATTCCTACCCTGTGTAGTTGAGCCATCTCCCCCCACGCCATGCCAATTCGAACCTTAACCCTGACCCCTTCCTCGCTCTCCTCCACAAACCTTTAAACTGACCCTAATCCCCGGACCGTGACCCCGTGCTCGCTTTGAATGTTAGTCATTGAATGTGCGGCACTTAGCCAAACAAAGGGACTTTGTATCGAATCCAAGTCGAGCGCTTGGTGGGAAAGTTGCTGTGATGAGTTATTTCCCCACCAGACCCACTTTTGATCTCGAATTTATGGATGTGCTTTGATTTTTTTGTGAGAAAAATTCACAATGTGACCTGATTGATTGAGAAATGACCTAAAATCGCATTTTTTTCTGATATATGTTTTGATTTTTTAGTCACTTGATTGTCACTTCTTTGCAGACATGGTACAGCATTAGCTTTTATGTAAAGACATGTTTCTAGAAAAATAAAATTCTATCTTCATTCTCCTTTTAGCTGTGTTTTTGGCAACCCTTTCTCATTCCAAAGTCATTGAATACTGGTGCTTGTGACAGAAAGCAGATATCACACACTAGGTCAACAAAGCCAAACTCTCTGCATGGCTAAATACCACCATAGACTGTTTAAATAATGGGAATATTATTTCTCATAAAATATTATGGGAAAAACTAAACCTTGATACTTAGAAGCAAATTATCTAGGTAGTCTGGGAACCTTGCTTCTGCAAAACTTTGTCTCATCAACAACCAGTATGCAAGAACTTTAAAGGGGATTTTGTCTTTAAGCCTCCAAAATCCCCCTGTGTCTCCCCTGCAGGAAGGCAGGATTCTCGTAAACTGAGTCTGAAATGACACCATTGGCTTGGAGTTCTCATTGCGGTTTGGATGTTGTGAACACTCACAGGGGAAAGATACATTTTCTTGCCTGCAGTCATGATTTCAACCATCGTGGTTTAATGTCAAAACTGAAAGTGAGCACCTGGGATGGGGGGTTGGACCAGAGTTTACCTGAGGAGAGTATTCCATTGCATCATAACTTAATCAAATGGTTTAATCCACAAATGTGTGTATTTACAGGAAGTCTAAGCAAACCAGTTGATGTGGCCTCTCTGGGACTGTAGGTGCTTGCCAGTGTTGGGCAGACGTGTTACAGTAATAATATTATTATTTCCAGTAGCGAGTAGTGTAAAGATATACTATATAATAATACTTTATTATTATTATTATTATTATTATTATTATTATTATTATTATTATTATTATTGTTATCATCATCCCACTATTGGCTAGAAATACAATACATTAATCACACCAGCAGAATCATTTTCGTTGTCGTCGTGCTGTGCATGCACATCACAAAGCAAGAAGCTAGCTTGTAAGCTGGGAACGCTTATATTCAGTGGCTGGAAATATTCCCATGGCTTTGATTTTGTCAGGAGAAGAGATGACAAGAACATCATTGCTCCAGGTAGTGGTACTAAAACTCTTTCCACTGCGAAAAACACAACCTCAAACCTCCTGAAACACCAACTGCGACTGACAACACAACATCAAGCTTGTGGAAATACACCCTGTCAAAGGTGAGCCATTCTCTGCAGCAGGTGACAAGAGACAAAGAACTAATAAAGCTGGTGGCTGGATATGTGCTGGAAGAAATGTTGTCTATGTTCACGACTAACTCTTCGTCTTCCAGACTGATCATTGGAAAGATACTGATCACAGGCAAAAGAAGACCTCCATTTGCAAGCTGTCTGGCCTTAGCTGAACTTACTGGTGATTACCGTGACATCAGCGACGCGTTAGGTATCCTCCTGCGTCTGTTGTTGACACTCCGGGATGCCGTATCAATATATGTTTGCATCATGTCTTGTCAAAATACACATCCGTTGTCACAGGGTATGTACAGTTTCTAGTTGTTAGATGCATTCAGTCTGTTTCAAAATAGACTTACAACATTGGTAAAACACCTTATATTTATGTTTATTTCCTTGTGCAAGAAAAGCTCTTGGTGAGGTTTAGACAACAAAAAGATGTGGTTAGGTTTGGAAAAAATTATCATGGTTTGGCTCAACATTTACATGTGAAGTGAACAGCTGCCTCCTGGGCCAAAGTCCAGGGTTTGTTGGACCCATCCACTTCCCCTCTCACCTGCCCTACAGGGACTTTCCAGCTTCTTATATTTCTGTTAATGGTGGCGTTTGAAAGTGACGCCATCTGGCAGCATCTGAAACTGATCCACCTTTTACAGTGGTATGATACACCATTGTAACGTGTCCTTTTGCGTTGCTGTCTGACTCCAAAATCCCAGACACAGCGGCAATATTTGAGAAGTTGGGAATGAGTAAGAGCTGATGACAATCAGATTCAGATTCAGACAACTTTATTAATCCCACCAGGGGCAATTTGTTTGAACAGCTTGCTTTGCACACACACTATAACATAACACCCAGTAACATGTAGACACATAAATGAATGAGTGATAAAATAAAAAACCCAAATAAGAAATATGCCAAGGAGTTCAGTGGAATAAAGGAACAATAAGCAACAAAGGTGGATAGACAGATTATTGTAAAAGAGATTAAAAAAAAAACATTTACAAAGAATTTAAAAGACAAATAGCAGAGGGACCGGTTATTTTACAAGCAGGTAAAGCGTAAAGACGCCCTGATGGCAGCAGAGAAAATTCACCTGCAGGAACATGTCCAAAAGAAACTAAAATAGTTGTGGCTTTCTGGAGGATTTGTTGATTGCAAAATCAGTGAAGTCCTGTTGTGTCACACAGAGGTGAACATGCAAAGTCTAAATTCTGAGGAAGAGGAACTAATAACCAAATTGTTTGATGAAACAGAAACAGTCATATAACGAGTAGTGTAACAAATTGCTGTTGGAAGGGAGTAATAAGTATAGTAAAAACATAACTTTTGAAAAGTGTCACAAGTAAAGAGTAATAAATTAAATTTGTTTGAGTAATGAGCTGCAATTCTGCTGGTGGCTCTACTTTTGTTTAAACTGTATTTCAAAATATTTCTCCAGACTAAACAAGAGGCCCGGCACACAGACTGATGAGACAGACGAGATGGGACAGAATCTGTTTTAAGAGATGCACCTGCACACGGAGCACAGGGAGGTTAACACGGACCTGCAGAGTCAGAAGCACTGTATGCATACCTAGTGACGCACCCATCAAACACACCCATGTGTGTAGAGGTGAAGATGAGAGGAGGGTGAGGAGCGCTTAATGTCAATTATCACAAGTGCACCGCTGCAGGGGTGTTACAGGACAGCTGGAGAACACATGAGTCTGCAGCTGGATGTTGCTCACACACACAAACATACACACTTCATACCATTCAGGACACACCTCATCCACGGGTGATACTAAAACAAATATAACAAAGTATGAATTGTTTGTGTCTTTGTTCGCTTTGAGTCTTATGAAGCATGAAAATGACCTGCATAAATCTACTCCTGAACAGGTGTATCAAGGCCCAAGCACCCGACGCAACAGGCAGCTAAAGTGAGTGTGTCTGAGGGTTCACAGCTATGGTGGCCTGAGAGGAAAACTTGTAGTTATGTTCATGAATTGTCACATACATTTTGTAAATAATCTGTGGAACATTTAAGCAAAACAGTTGAACTGTTGAATCTCAACTAATAAGCAAATACGAGCTATACCCAAATAAAGTGTTACTGAAAATCCAGGTCAAGGACTGAAAACACTTTCCACTTTCCACAGTGCAAGTTCTTCTAACCCTGCTGCATGTAGGTCATTACTTTTCCTATGTTCCTATTCAACTTTTTCACCATCTAAGGTTTATTGTTTTTTAATCCAGTGTTGAGTTGGGTGCCTGGGCCTTGGTACGCCTGTTTGCGAGTCTAGTTTTCTATTGTCATTGCTTATAAAGCTCAATACCTTGAATATTTCAGGGAAGTGATGACCTATGTTTATTAAATCCAAATGTTTTTTTTGTTCGAATGAGAGAGCACTTAACAAAGGTTGCTGTGCAGCTACTGATTGTTATAAAATGCAACCTAACAACTGCGTTGAGTCAAATCACCTGAGGGTAACCTGGCCTAGTTCTGCATGAGTGACGCAAATGATGCAACATAAATTACAGAAAGACATAAACATGACAGAAGTTATTGGAGGCTGAACTGCAACCAAAACCATCAGCAGAAATCTGCAAAGTGAGTTGCGCCGGATTTGCACATCCAGTAACTTAATTCATCTGAACTGGGGACACACCCAGCAGCAATAAATGTAATTTACTTTTAACCTGAACCGTAAATTAAACTTGACACGTTCAGACATTACAGTTGTTAGCTGTAATTATTATATATATAATAATTCTGACTCATGTTGATTTTGACCTTTCAAAACCACCATTAACATTCACATCTGCTCTCACCATGACACAACAAGTCACATGGAAATTTGAGAGCATATCACGTGCCCTAAGTTCATTTACCATAATTAGAGGTTGCTATATAAGGTGTGGAACTCCTGCCTGTTGCTTCATGCTCAACTATGTGTCCACCATGTCAACAGTAAGGACAAGCCAAATTCAGAGTAACGCTTGCACTTTGGGCAACTGTTGTTTGCCTCTGTGCTATAACGAGCTGGAGGGGCATTTCATAATAATGACATGGTAAACACAACCTGCCTGTGTCTGCCTGAAGGAATGACGTAACACTTTGCTGTTTATTTTGCTGTTTAGCCAGAAAGACCAAACGACAGCTCCTTTGGTTTAAGTCCATCTGTCTATTCAGGTCAGGTTTGCAGAAGGAAAGCAGAGAGGCTCAAACGTACATTTCCCCTTACAACTTCCTGGTCAGACTCAATACAAACAGCACATAACAGACACAACAGTGATGGGAAGGCAAGCCTAAGACTCTTAGAGTGGCCACAGTGTCAGACTGAAGATGTAAACGTGTAGCTGACGGCTCTGTCTGCTATCACTGAAAACAAATTATAAACATTTCTGGAACACAGGTTGATGGCTCAGGATGAATACCTCTTTTAAACAGTCTGCTGCTATAGCAAAAAAGCCATCACAGGAAATGGCTGCAGCCAAACGTTCAAACACACATTCATGAGACGACGGGGCTGCAGCTGTCAACAAAATAATCTGTACGATGACTGTGATATGTTCAGTATGGAAAATACTGGAGATAAACTGCTATGTGTAGGTTATATCCCCATAAGATGAAACCTATTACAAGGGATTTAGTTTTGTTTAGCATTGTTTGTCCTTTCTAGGCTGCTGTAGAAACATGGTGGTGAAACAGTGAGATCTCCGTGGACAAGGACCTGCTACCTAAGTTTATATAAATGGCTCATACTAAGGTAACAAAAACATAGTTCTTATTTTCAGGTGATTATACACCAAAGAAAACATTTCTGCCAATATATCTGCCTAAATCCTACACACTGAACAGTTAGTTTCCTGCATTCTGGTGAATTTTTATGCAGCTATTTGTGCCTATTCTCCACGAATTTATGGTGTTTTTCTCTTTAATTTTGTCAAAATAAAAGTCCTCTGCTACTTTGATGTTTTTATTCAGAGGGGATGAAGGTACATGTTCCTGCGTCTCCCTTGAAGCCCTCATCTATGACCCATTACATGTCTTTGAAAGAAAAATTTCCGAGTCAATCATCTTTTTATTGCCTGGAAATATCAATAAAAACCATCATGTTTGTCTTTCAATTTCCTGTAAAGTATCCCTCCAAGTAAAGGTGCAGTGTTGACGAAGTGGCTGCCATGGAGCTCTAGGAAAAGTCCAATCAGGAAGACGTAGCCTGTAACTTTCTTCCTCACCCTGCCATTCACTCGTTGCACACATGCTCACACTCTATCCCTGACTGTCAGTGTTCAGGGCTGTCCATCAAGTCATCAGCTGTTCGACAGCTTCTCTGTCAGCCTATCATCTTACTGCTCGTCATTTTATATACAGTTCTTTTTCTACCTTTGATGCTTTAGTTTCACCTCCCCATCACCACCTGGTCTTCTCAGATGCAGCCTCTATTCACCTCAGCAGTCATCAACCAAAGTCATCAGCCACCACCACCCCCACCAGTGTCTAGACTTCATGTGAGGAAGTTGCATTCAAAGGTTGTCCTGTTGATCACATTTGTAAATCTTTAAGGTAAATTTAACCTGTACTTATCTGTGGGTAACCATGGTAACATCACTTCTGCTCTGTAGCACGTTACCTCTTACCTGTCACCATAGACCTAACCATGACCACAAGCAAACTTAAAATCCTGTGTGATAACTTTGGCACAATAGCAGCACCCTGGACAGTGTGCCATAGATCAACGCTCATGACACCAGGACACCACCTCTTGCATTTTTTACTAATTTATCAGACACCTCTCGTTGACCATACACAGTCTGGTAGTGGCCTAAGAGTTTAAGGCACTGACTGTAGACTACAACGCCCCAGCTTTGACTCCAGCTGCAGACCCCTGTTGTCTCCCATCTCTGTCCCCAGTTCACCCCGAGTCATCTTCCCACAGTGAATTGCCAAAAAATCGTGGCATTTTATCCCTGATTATATAATGAATTCAATATCAGCAGCGGAAAGGAATGTGCTCATCAGATCAGATTGTCCAGTGAAAAATTTGGCGTGCTTAACACCTTTGTTCTGTGACAAAAAGTTTGGCTGCAGACGGACGTTCCCAGCAGAGCGGGGTTATCACAACGAGTGTGTGTGAGTGTGTTCAGCCATCTGAAAGATAGACTTGATATCACACCACTCTGTCTGTCTGTCACGTCATTTGCCATGCAAAACCCATCTGACACCACCCACCAACACGCAAGTGAAACCACACGCATACACACACACACACCTCTGCCTTCGCTACTTTGCTCGGTCCAATCTCCTTTTACACACACGCATGCAGATTCTCATCCCACTCACCTCATGCACATCACACCACATCACACCAATTGGGTGTCAGGGAGTCTCCAGTAACAGGTACTTTGTGTGTGTCTATACAAAACATGTCACTCTTAAAGCGACAGTTTACACCAAAATAAAAAATAAATGTTTTACCTCTTACCTGCTATTTATCAGTCAAACTATTATTTTGCTGTGAGCTGCCGAGTGTTGGAGATACCAGCTGTAGAGACGTCTGCATTCTCTCTAATATAATGGAACTAGATGGCAGTCAGTTTGGGCCAAAAATACACATTTGAAAACTCAACAGTAATGTCTCTTTCCAGAAATCATGACCCGGTTATCCAAGATAATCCACAGAACCTTGTTGTTAGCAGTTTCATGTAGGAGCTAGCTAACGTTACAGCTCAGCCAAGGAGGACCATCAATGTTTACATCTAATCCTGTAACAAGCACAGATGTACAAAGATAAATAGATGCTGTGTTGGAGGCGTTGCCCTGTTTATTTTTATGAAAGTTGCTCAGTGGCGCATAATGCCTATGAAGCTTGATTTCCCTGGTATGAAATTACTTGAATCTTCGGCATCGTGGGGCCCATGGAGCAAGCACACTAGAGACTTAAGGCAGCCGAGCAGCTAACTTCAGGTTCAGCCCTCTGCTAGCTTGAACGGAGATAAAATAACTTAATTGTGCTGCTCTTCTAGACTTTAAAAGTATTGTCTTGATAATGAAACAAGTCATTTCACAAAGGTTGAACATAGATATATATACATAGATGCCGCACCCTGGCTTGTGGGATGCGTCAATACCGCCGTCATCTTGCCTAGGTGCTCTGACCGGTTCAGACCCGTGTCAGACTCGGCAAAAATGCCACATTTTTTGCTCTGCATTTGGGTCTACTAACGAAAGAAGTGCTAAAACCAAGCAGAAGGGAATAACATTCCACAGGTAAGAAGTTGTTTTACAATATTTTACTGTTACGAACATGTTTAATGAGATATATATCTCAAAAAGTGATCCTTCTTTTAAGCTAATCAAGTAAAGTAACTGTCCTGATCTGGTCCTAATGCCAAATTAAGCTAACGCTATGTCACACAACTTAAAGAAAAAAGGTTAACATTTATATAATATTACTTATAAAATTATGATGCTTTGTCAAACAGCTATGTCGGTGTATGTGTTATTCCAAATTGTCAACTATCTGTTTCATGGCACCAACGTGACATAACGCAGTATAACGTTAGTAGTTAACTTGTGGCCTGAATTGTAACTACAAATTATGTGGAACTGCGTTTTTCTGACACACTTATTTTGTGTGTAGTTTCCCAAAAAACACAGATAGGAGACGGGCATGGGTAGCAGCAGTGAGGAGAAAGGACTTTGTCCCGAGTGACTCCTCAGTCATCTGCAGCTGTCACTTCAGACCTGAGGACTTCGACAGGACTGGGCAGACTCCTAAAAATAATACTAGCTACTGTACACTGTATTTTTTGTAAATATGACCTAATAATGTAAACAGTTCTGTGTCCAGGCTCCCATGAGCACTGTGGTGTTATACATATGAGATTAAAGCAAAATTTTGTGTAAACATGCAGCTCTAAGTCATTTATTTTCACTTGTACAAAACCAACATTTGTTAATCAGAATCTACACTGCAGCTCGGCACAACCCTGCTGATACACTATTTTTTGCACATTGTGTGAAATGTGAATAAACATTTATAGTCAAAATTAATAATTAAATGACATCATGGTGGGCATTGTACATCTAGTAAGAAAAAAGAATATTTATTACATGGGGAAAGTTTAATTTAAATGTGTTGTAGAGCTATTACTGTTACTTTATCTACATAAGATCAAATATTTTGGTATGAAAAGCTGCATTTTTTTATTTAAGCAAGTATCCTGTATCATAACTACATGTCTGACGATTGTAACAAACCAAACCGCATGAAAATCAGTTGAGAATTCAGCGAGTAATGATGATTTTAGTCATAAATAATCTCCTGCCTCAATAGACATACATGTATTAGGCAGCGCGGCTCCACCTGGGCAAGATGGCGGCTGCGTTGACGTATCGCTCCAGTGAGGAGCACCGTTGAATGCGGCATCTACGTAGCCTATATATATCTATGGAGGTTGAATTAGACACTGATTTATGCACGTCTCTTTCACAATGTAAATCTATGGGGGGAGAAAGCCTTTTTGGGGCCCATAGCATCAACTGACAGACGTAGAAGTTGTAGTTCCACATTTGACCACTATATAAAATTGTCTTCAAAAACTGGCAGTGTTCTTGGGGGGTTTTCATCACAAGCAAGAGTCTTGTCCAACAGTGGATGTGCGCTTCCTTCTGCTCAGTGATACAGTTAGTGGGTGGTGTTCGGTGTAAATAAAAGAGTTCCTACATGCAGCTGCTCACAAGATGGTCTGTGGATTATCTTGAGAACTGTCCCTTCAAGGGGTGACCAGTGTGTATCTGATCTAAACATTTTTTTATTTGAAATACAGTAGAATCCAGCATGTTTTTGAATAATATTGAGTAGCATAGTTGACATTATGAATGGCGATTTTATGGAGCTTTTTGTTTCTATTTGTATTTTAATTTTTGTCAGAAACACTTTCTTAGCTTTGTATACCTTCCGTTGTTGCATTGTTAATCATCCTGTTAAAGGCTTTTCAGTGCCAAATAACATCTATAGCTCTCTTTTTTTTTGCAGTGTGTAGGCTGTATTATGCATGTGTGGAAAGTTTTTGAGTTGCTGTAGGCTATACTAAAGATTAAAAAGTTCGTCAACATCTCAGTGTACTTACAGAGGCTCAGCCCTCCTGGGTGGTTTTGTATTCCACTGCCTGTAAAATCTCTGAATTTTGACCTTTGGTTCAGGACAGACAATTTTTTAGTTAATTGTTTAGCTGAAAACGCTGCCATGAAAACCTGATTGTTTTGTTTTTATTGCCTCATTCTTCAGCATGTAGACACCACATTCACAAACAGCAGTGTCATCATGGTCATCAAGTGGTTGGAGACAATGCTGACAGTCTGGATGGACAGAAAACATTTTAACACAGTCAAACACACTTATGTCTTTGCATATCTAGACACATTTTGTTTTCTGATAGTTGATTTTTATTATTCCTGCAGAAATCTTTCATGTCATTGTGTTAGAATAGTTTACAGAGTCACAGAGTACTGTTCAGCCTTTTGAAAGCATCAACAGTATCCTGTATATCAGGTTTAGCTGTGCAGATCATGTTCATGTCTTTCTGTTAGACTCACAACATTAGTCTCATCCATCACTGAGCGGTCACAGATTTTACTGCCATCACTGATGGCAACACAGTAGATCACTTGAAAAAGAGATTTTAATCTCGGTGAAACTTTGAGACAAACTGGATACACAAACAGTAAATTATAAGCCCACATCATAAAACAGCAGCTGGAATGAAATAAACGTTACACGCTGACTTACTGACTCAGAAGGAACCATTTTAATTATGCAGTCAACATATAATTAAAGTCCATTTGTAAAAGCAGGCATACCATGAAAGTTTACGTGTGGCCTGAGGCAACGGCTGAAGAAATGTTCTAGATACGTTGTGTTAAACTATGTGATTTGTCACTTAAAGCACTGAACGTCACATGGCGCCTATACGTAATTACACCCTACTTCAGTACTGCTATAAGGTCTGTTGTTTCTCCTCTGTACATACTGTGACAGGAAGCATGCTAAACCTGAGAGTAAACAGTATGTCCTCATGTGTGCGCAATATATAGCTAATATTAAATAGATAAATAAGTAATGATACTGTGAACTTAATTCAGAAGCATAATTTATTTTTCCTGATGTGTCTCTAGAGTCAACACATTATCTTCTACATTGTCTTGCAGTGTGCATTGCATTGTGGGCATGAATGGATTACTGAAGAGGGTTACCCCTGGCCTTCACCTGCAAAATGTCACTTAAATTAACTCGTACTGACCAGGAAGAGACTCAAAATTACCCCAAAGAGATGTAGAGGAACTATAAGGAGACACAAAACAACCAAAAAAGACACAAGATGACCTCAAAGAGTTTTGTCTTGCTTCTATGTCATAGAGGTCACAGGGCCTTTTGCATATCTTTGCCCAGTCTAAATGTATTACACTCTCAAAAAAGGCTGGATTTAATATATGTTGTGCGAATCAAACACTGTCAAAGTGTTTTATTTGTATAATGTTGCACGTCAGCTTTAAACGTAGGTCAGGAGTGAGAAAGTGAAATACTGCAGTGAGTTTAATGAGGGATAAGCGACAGGTGTGGCTCGATGAGGGAGCGAGCGACAGGTGTGCAGGGTGGAGCAGGATCAGGTAATGTGCTGAGGTGTGAACGCGCTGATGAAGTGTACGTTACTGCTGGCACTAACAAGGGGTGACGCAATACATGCATCTGTAGTTGGAGATCAAAGTTAGACTTTGAAGTGACACTGCCTCCTCAAACTGAAAAAATGAATGAATGAATGACGACGTTTCGAGCTACCGCTCTTCATCAGATAATGCCTCCTCACCACCATCACAAAGCGTGAGGCCCTGCACACCTACACAGGTGTCTTCAGTTCTGGCTGGTTTGACCTTTACAGACATGAACTTACGAGAAACGTGTGACGTGACTAATGAAGGTGTAACAAAGGTAACAGAAGAGTGAGGAGGATGTCAGTCAAACACAGCTGATAAAATGTTCACTGACAAAGTATTTCTTTTGTTTTCAACGATGAGCTGCAACAGCTGCTGGTGATGACAGTGTTAATAAACCTTTTTGTAGTTATCTTTATAAAATGGCTGCACTTGGTTATGGTTACATGAACATCATAGTCTTCACTTGACCCATTTGAGCTAAAAGATTGTATTTAGTATAATGAGGAAAAATGCCACAACATTTCTTCTGATGGGTCTAAAGTCATGAAATCTGGTATTGATATACTTTGGGTAAGTATCTTATGGTGCATCTTTGAAATTTTTGGATCATATAAAAATATCTAACTTTTATCATGAGTCAAAGTCAGGATTCAAAAAATTAGGAAAAATGCAAACGTGTGTAAATGTATATGATTTTTTTTACACTCTGTGTGCATATCTTTTATATTTAATTTGTTATGAATTCATTTATACAATTCATACTGAGATACAGTCATTTTGCTGTCATACTATATTTAGTCTTTATATATGACCATACTTTATTTAGTCTACAGGCACATGACAGGACGAATGTTTATTCCCAAAATAAAATGCAATATGTAGAAAAAACAGAAGTCCTGTGTGCCCAAAGACTAAGTATAGTAAGAAAAACTTGCCAAGTCAAACCCAAACCCAGAAAACACAGATCCACCAAAGGAAATCCAGAATTCCAGGCACAAATGTGTCAATACAGATACAAGTCTGCAGGTTTTGCGCTTTGTACTTTTTGCACAGGAGTCCAGAGAAGTTCATAAACGTAGCCTTTTATCCATTAAAAGATTCTGAAAAGTATCCAGGCAGTAAATGTATTTGCCATCACAATGTACTTTGGGAAAATATATGATGATAATTACATGTAATTTTTATGAAGCAGGCTTCTTGAGAAGAGTTTTCAAATGAGGTGGCAAGACCTTTCATTTTCCAGCTCAGCTTCCCTGCTGTGCATTGTATTGTTGCATTGTGTGGTAACAGTTGGTTTCAGGATGCAGCTGAGGTCTGGAAAGTTCACTTAAGTACAAGGCCGGGAGAGAGAGTAGGGGTCTGATGCTGAAGATGGGAAAAGCGAGACAGACTGGGTGTCACTGGGTGTCATGGAAGGAAACAGGTTTTTCTGTACTGTTGTAAAGGCTTATGTCTGTCTCTCCATCACCTCAACTGGCATTTTCTTCCTGTCATATGTAAACAAGTGGCATTTTACCCAAGGGATGTGAAATCGCTCTGAATACCTCCTTCCTCTTGTGACCTTTCGAAAAGAAATGGAAACTTTATTTGTTTCAGTTCTTTACTTTTCAGAGACATCATAACAGGTGATGAGCTCTCCTGTCTTGCCAACCCTTGCCTCCCTTTGCCTCACTGTTAGTACTCTCTTGGTATGTGATATGCTTTTTTCTTGACTCTCTTGACATTTAACACCAGGGAAACCCCACAGTGTGTCTGCTCTCAGTTTCCATCTCTCATCTGACACAGTTTTTGGTCTTAAAATATGCATTAACTGTGTTTCCAATGGGATCACTTCCAGTTCTGTGAAAACAGAACAGTTTGGTTGTTGACTTATTACTTTGGGACAGTTTGACTAATTCATAGATCCAGTGTGAAGGATTTAGGGGGATATCTTGGTAGAAATGGAATAGAATATAATAAGTATGTTTTCTATACTGTATAATTTCCAGTATCATAATCACCTGTCAATATAGTGCAATATCATTTTCAAATCATGTGCAACACTACTTCTCATTGTTATATCAAATTTTTTTTTTTTTTTTTTGTTTTTTTTTTTTTTTTTTTTTTTTTTGTTACACCATTTTAGTTTGTTTTTAGTCATTCTTGTACTTATCTTACTCCTAATGTTACTCTGTTAGCCACTGTGGTTTTGCTTTTGTTTCTTGAAAACACTTCTTATGTTGTATATTTGTATATTTTGCAGATATTTAACACTCTGTTGTTCTAAAACAGGGCCCAGTAAGTGACCCTGACCTGGGGAACCCACTGGTTGTTACTGGTTGTGAACGTTAAATTGTGGTTACTTGAATTAGTGTTACTGTAATTCGAAGCATTCTCTGACACAACAACTTCCCTTAGGGATAAATAAAGTTCAATCAGGAGGGACTCATTTTTTTTTATAGTAAAAAGAATATTTATCAACATGTGCACATAAGACTAAAAATGTGAAAAGTCTTAGGCGATTAGACCCCGTAGAGATGGTATGATTTAAGGAGGCTGATGAATCCATAGTCGAATAGGGAACCCCTGGGGTCTAGACGCTGGTGGTGGTAGTAGAGGTGGTGAGGATGAGATGAGAGGAAGATGGAAAAGTGCTGATGATCTGGACGAGTAGAAAAATGATCCTGTGTCGAGCTTGTCTTGGACTCTGGATACGATGGCTGGAGGTGAACGGGGTGGAGGAGGGCACAAAGATTCTGCCTTAAATGGCAGCAGCAGAAGAGAGAGCAGATTTAAAATTTTGCTGTAGCATCCTGATTGGCTGAGAGAGATCGTGGCAAAGTTTGATTGGATAACTAGAAGAGTGAACACCCATAGTCAACTGATTAGAGGAAGCAATGGGAGTAGGAGTTGAACTAAACTGAATTATCACCTGAAAATAAAAATCCTTGTGTTTTTGTTACCTTGGAATGAGCCATGTTTTATTTGCATGGGGAGCAGGCCCTGTTTCATAGAGATTGCATTGTTCACTGCCATGTTCGGTCAAACCAAACACTGGACTTAGATAAGGCCACTTGCATCAGCCACTGTAGTTGGCAGCCCATCTGCGACAAGCAGCATCAGAAAAACACTGATTTGTAACATGAAACCACTTTATTAAGCTTTTTTTTCTTTCCAAAAGATTATTTTTTGGACTTTTTCAGTTATTATAATAAAGGCAAAAGTCCAAAAAATTATCTATTTCAGCTCAAGATTGACAGGAAAGGGGGCAAAGGGCAGAGAGACGACATGCAGCAAAGGGCCTCAGCTTGAACTTGAACTTGGGCCACTGCAAAGACTCAGCATACATGGGAGCACACTTTACCAGCTGAGCTAGAGGTCACCCTTTATTAAGCTTTTTTTAACGCAAGACTGTGGTTTAAAGCACCTGGTACAACACCGAAAGAATTCTATATGGTAGAAATTTCAGCTGGTTGCAATCTGCAAGTCACATTTTGGGAAACACTGTTGGTATTCTGGCACACACATCAGAAAACATGAGGACATCACCTCATCACCTCATCTTGATGGTATTTATAGAGGCATGTTGTAGATCTCATTTTACATTTACTTTTTAGGTCTTTAGTTGACACTCACCCAGAGCAACTTAAAATGAGCTGATGCACGAGGGGTCAGTGGGTTGTTTGGGGTCAAATTTTTCTATGTGTTCAGTTTTATCTGATGCATATTATGCAATATGTGGTTGACTGCCAGAGCTACAGTTGTGGTGTAACATGTGTATGCATGCAAGGTCTCACCATGCCTTGGCACTGGCATGATAAAACAACAAGGTTATAATCTGTAGGCAGGATAACAGCTGTATGAGGCTGATTATTTTTGGCAAGAGTAAAGTTGACTGGTCTGGTAATATCGAAAGGAGCAAATACAATATCCAGTTAATCACCTCAGGACAACACTGTGTCACACCATGTTGCTTGTGCAAGGTCTCTGAGAAACTATTTGCTGGCCATTGCTTCAAAGCCTGCTTGATTTTTGTAATGTATTCCTGCTACACAACGTCAGATTTGTTTTTTCAACCTTCCCTCTAATGTTTGCCTTTTCCTGTAAATTGCTGGTCACGTCTCCAGGATTTGATTTATTTAAATAAATCAAGCGAATACATGATTCGTCATTGAACTTGACATAACCGCTAGGCTCATGCAACCAGAGATGAGGGGCTGCAAGTAGACTTAGCTTTGTTTTACAGACAAAGCCAAGCCAAAAATGTTGGAAGCCCCTAAAGTAAGCAGTACTTTAGGGGCTTCTGGCTGAATGCTAATAACAGCATGCTATAGAGCGCACAGGAAGCATGTCAATAGGCAACTTTACATATGAATTGGGATACAAAGGAAACTGTAGGACAGACAGAGAGGTGGTTTGAGGGATCATTAGAGATAAAGTCAACATGGCATATAGCACATTTAATGAATTCAATGTGCTTTGCATCAAGGTGCATACAACAACAAGTGGCGTGAGAAATACATTACATAAAATTCAGGAACAAACAACACTGTCAACACCCCACCCTCCAAAAATATTGACAAACTATAATACCATGCCACGGGGGGAAAAAACACAGACACACGCACACAAATAATACCTAATGATACTGAAAACAGTAAGTTTCTGTCTGCTGACATCAGGCACATTGTTCCAGAGAAAAGGACGACAATGACACGTTAAAATTCTGAGGAAATTAGGCGAGGAGGTGATTTCCCTGGATGTTTCGATCACTTTACTGACACCATAGTAATCTCTGTTTTTCTGGAGGATTCACCAAACCATGTGGTGTTATTTTATGTTTTAGTATGATATGCTTGTCTGCTTAGGAAACAGGAAAAATGCACCCTCTGGGGTCTCCGGTATCACTTCCATCCAGTGTGTTGACACTAAAGTGAAACTCTGCTGCTGAACGGAGACATCGGCACCCTCTCATACTTCTGCACAGAGTGTTTTGTGAATCTGATGATCTCTGATACACCGACTCTCTCACTGCTTGTGCTGTGCATAAAACCACAGTCTGATAATGAATGAAGAAGGTACTCCCTCGTTCAGCCTGATAGTCCACATTCCTGATACTACCAATGAAACAAAAGCATCAAGAAACTTAGACTGAGTTAGTGGGCGGATCTGTTCAGCTGTGATTGGATACCAAAGAATCTCCCTCCTGGATACACTGTGGGAAAATAAATGTTTTTATCACATGATATCTTACATGCTCATAACATTCTCTCTGAACAGTACAGTGAGTCAGCAGCAGCAGTTTTAAAGCATCATCATGCAACACTCTTAAATATCTGAAGTACTTAAGGATTGACACTGTGTACAAGCGTCAGGTGTGACGTGGCTACTGATTATGAAAATGCACAGTGATACAATGTGCGGCCTTGTGTAAATGTGTTTCTTTCCCCTGGATGAAATTCCAAAGCTGTGAGAAACCTCTAGAAAAGGTCACAATGAGTTTACTTGTCGGATTAAATAGTTATCTGTGTTTTAAGGTTTTGCAATGTGCTTATGCAGGATTGGGTCGCGTGTTAATCTCTGTTCACAACTGTTTTCCAAAACAGATTATGATTATAAAGATAGGTCTGTGTCTGATATAAGGACATACACTGAACAAAAATATAAACGCAACACTTTTGTTTTAGCTCCCATTTTTCACGAGCTGAACTCAAAGATCTAAAACATTTTCTATACACACAAAAGACCATTTCCCTCAAATATTGTTCACAAATCTGTCTAAATCTGTGT
>NC_065513.1:31993599-32248300 GCF_006386435.1 Epinephelus moara | reverse complement strand
GCAATATTCATGCTGTCTAATCAGCATCTTGATATGCCACACCTGTGAGGTGGGATGGATTATCTCAGCAAAGGAGAAGTGCTCACTAACACAGATTTAGACAGATTTGTGAACAATATTTGAGGGAAATGGTCTTTTGTGTGTATAGAAAATGTTTTAAATCTTTGAGTTCAGCTCATGAAAAATGGGAGCAAAAACAAAAGTGTTTGTTCAGTGTAATTTCTGCCCTTTTGGATAGACTAAGAAGATGGAGTCAGCCTTGGCCCATTCTTTGCACACATAATCTAGGACAGATCAAACTCAAATTATGGGACTCATGCACATAATTAATCTCCTCTGGTATTTCAAATATGCAGCCATGGGTATCATTATGAGTTGGAGGCAGCATGATTACCTGCTGGAAAACTTTGCAACTTTGGATTTTATCTCAGTAGCTGACTAACTAATGCTTAAATTAAATTCATGCCTTTAGAATAGTGTAAATCTCTCTGTTGCTCCCATTCTGCAAACATCTACCAGAGTCACTTAATGCCCACACCTACTTACACACCTGCTCCTCATTCCTACATCAAGCCACACCTTTGTTTTGTTTTGTTTTGTTTTGTTTTGTTTAGAATTTTCCTCGAGTGCGTGGGAAAATTTTAACTTTTGCGACAGAAGTGTGGTGGCGTTTTTATCCATTTGTAAAGAGATGCATTTCCTTGGGTTGAACACTGTGGGCATACTCTGTATACTATACAAAAGTATGGACACAAAACAAAACTGTGTGGAACCAAGGCATCAGAAAGTTCCAGGATTTTTCACATACCCACTTAAACATGTGCAAGGATACATAAAAACGTAGTTTTGTGACAGAACTTTCACTTCAGCTATTTGTTTTTGCAAATACAGGGTCGAGAGATGTGACAACAAACTGAATAAATGCTGCAGAATATCAGAGACCCCTGTCTTTCCCTGCCCCCACCCACTGCAGTGAGGTCACCACAGTATATTCACTTCAGTAAAAATGATACCCACGGACACTAATCCTTGGCCTGATTGTTTATCGTGCTAACATACCGTTCTTGTTCCTGTATTGTTTGCCTCTTTGTTTATTCATGATCTCTTCCTGTTTTTGTAATTTGCCTGCTCTCCATCAGGTCTTTTGTCCTCATGGCTGACCACCTGTTTCTGACCTCACAAAGGAAACTATATAAAGGATTTCCACAGACATTCATGTTTCCCAGAGGATGATTCCTGCAGACTCTGATCCCCTGACTTTTCCTCTGGGGTTATCATGAGGTTGACAGTTCTGCATTTTATGTCATAGTCCCAATTTAATTTACATGACTGGTTGGAATGTGCATCTCTCTGAGTATTTATTAACCTACTCCTTTTGCTATCATGTAATTTAAGTTTTACAATAAGCTCACGTCAACTGAGCCATCTCAATTACAACTGAGCAAACCCAATTGGCTGAGAAAGACTGCAAGATGTGGTTGAAATAAGCGTCAACCTCTGGGGCTGAAAAATGTAGTCAGTGCAGAAATGCCAAAAATTGCAGCTCCTTGGATGCCCACTTGAGGCTGACTCCAGGAAGCCAGTCAATCCCCACAGACATGCACAGCCTGGTACAACGAAACATATTCGGTCTCTAGCTAATTTCATAACAACTGTATGGGGTTAAATTTTTATATAACTCATCCATTTACATTTCTTGCAGTTAAGCATAATTAAGGATGGACCACTTGGTGTGACAGGCTGTCTGTCAGATCCACCCTTCCCTCCTCCACAGCACCAATCTCTTGCCCAAATATGGTCACTTCTGGCTCCAAAAAACCAAGATGGTGACAGCCGATTGAGGCTTCAGAACAGAAGTCCACAAACAATGGGCAATGTCATGGTAGCTACGTCCATTATCTTTACAGTTTATGGGTTCATAGGCCCTTGAGTTGCTCATCTGTTCAGTGAAGCTGTGGGTTGGGGTGAATGCGGTGAAACCAAAATAGGTGCTAAAAAAAGAAGCATACTGTTGCCCCACCAGAAAAAAGAAAATGGATCAGTATCACCTTATAACATGAAAAGTTTATTGTTATAATAAATCATTTTTTAAGTTATATTTGGATATTTTAATGTTCTATCAAAATATTTGCAGTTTATTATGACCAACAAAGTTATTAGGTTATAAGAAGAAGAAGAAACTTTTCTTTTTGCTTTCTTGATTAATCCTATGGTTGAAACATGTTGAGATCTTGCTGCTATCGATGATATTGTGATAAATAGGCATACACTAAAAAGGATTAAATGTATCAGATTGCGCAGAGGGAAGAATACATCCGACCCTCTAGAGGTCGCACCGTGTGTCATTGATTCGCTGGGGGGTCACAGAGGTCTCCATGGATACAAGCTACACCTGTTTATTGCAAAAGGCCGAGCGCCACTTAACAATAGGGGTACACATCAGAAAGAGTCCACCTGTGCCCAAGACCAACTTATCTTAATGTAATTTTAAGCACAATGCTTCATCAAGCTGCTGATGACTGACCATGTGCACCTGTAAGAGTGACCAGTAATATATGGTGAACCAGTATGCATGCCTCATTCTGCACTGAGGAAAGTCCAACATGGGCTGAAACGTTTGCACGTTTTGCACTCTACGCACATGTTCACTGTCTTTACAGCCCTGCAACATGTAAAATAAAGATTTTTGAAATCCAGACTTCAGTATAAATCTTTTTTTGTTCTGTGTGTGAGCCTTCCTTTGCTACATTGTGATGTATGATAATAAAGGCTTCCAAGTGGGGAAAGGAGGACAAATGATCCAACTGCAAAGTATGCATGACATACAGCATCATTTAAAGCAATAGTCATATGATTGCACTTATTTGGTTACTAATGAGATCAATAACTGTTGTTTTCAACAGTGTGAAACACTTGTTAGTCACAGGTTTAAACAAAGTGGTGCTCCACTCTGCTCTGAGGTATTTCATGCCCCTAAATGTCAGCATGCCTGAAGCAGAGCTCAGCGTCTGAAGTGTCGGTGCTGTCTCTCATTGTTAGCATTTACAGTAAGCTCTCCATGACGATGCAGATCAAAGGCCAGAGCAATGCTGGAGTCATTAACTCACTCCCCTTGTACACTTTGCTGAAGTTTTTGTTCCTGTGGGGTTTTGTAAGGAATCCAGTCGCTGGACAAACGAGGAGCAATGTCCAATTTGAAATAACTCTGCACGAGGCAGTTTGAAGGCCAAGCCCGAACAGCTTGGTGAAAGGAACACCAGTATTTATGTTGGAATTGTACGCTGACTTTTTCGTGTAAAAATCTATAAAATACCATAGCTTACCTCAGTTTGAAAAAAACATTGGTTTTGTGTTTCAGTTTCACATTATTTGATACTGGTACACGCTGTGGAAAGAATGTCTCCGATCCTTGCCGTGGACGCTGCATGCAAAGAACTGAAAAGCAAACAAAAGGGTGCTGAATACAACATACCAGGCTGCCACTATCCCATAATACTATTATGATTCTTCTTGGATTCAAGGACACAGGAGGGAATCTGAAAGAGATAGACAAGGTACACACTGGACAGGCCACCAATCTGTCTAACACATGCAGTCAAACACATCCTCACTCCCACTGACATCTTGCAAATTAAAGGTTCCACACCCTCTTACCTAACCTGCACATCTGTTTTAAACTCCACAGATAAAAGCCTCAGGAGGTTGTCAGCCTCTTACTTGCGATAAGTATGAGCGGATTAACCTGCTGGGGGGGTCCTGAGGCACAGAAGAGCTGCAGGGCCCCTACTAACCCCTTGTTCCTCCCTCATTCTGCACAATTTACAATTTGTTTGTTTGCATGCTTTAATAATACCTAGCCTCTAATTTGCTGTACTTACAGGAACACACAGCATTAACCAGATTTTGGCATGTTGACCCTCCTCAAGACAGGGCCCTTAAGGCCCTTATCATGTCAATTAACATTTTTGCTTTAGTGTTATGTAAGTTTCTAAAAAAATAAAAAATAAAAAAAAAAAGTTAGAAACTTTTGAGGCTCACAGTTACACAGTTTACCTGGCTGGTAGAAGCTTTGGCTGTGAAGTGACCACTAAGCTTCTTTGTAGATATATTAATTCTTGTAATCAGCATGGGGAGAGAGTTACTGCCTCAGGTGAGGGAGTTCTAGTATCTCAGGGTCTTGTTCACGAGTAAGGGTAGAATGGAGCATGAGATGAATCGGCGGTTTGGTGCAGCTTCTGCAGTGATGCAGCTGTGGTGAAAAAAGAGCTGAGCCTGTCGATTGGTCCATCTACATCCCAACCCTCACCTATGGTCATGGGCTCTGGGTAGTGACCGAGAGAACGAGGTAGCGCATACAAGCGGCCAAAATGAGTTTCCTCCGTGGGGTGGCTGGGCTCAACCTTAGAGATAGGGTGAAGAGCTCCGACATCTGGAGGGAGCTCGGAGTAGAGCCGCTGCTCCTTCATGTCAAAAGGGGTCAGTTAAGGTGGTTTGGGCATCTGATCAGGATGCCTCCTGGGTGCCTTGCGTTAGAGGTGTTCCGGACACATCCTAGTGGTACGAGGCCCCAGGGCAGACCCAGAACAAGCTTAAGGGACAACATATCTCATTTGGCCTGGGAACACCTTGGTGTCCCCCGGGAGGAGCTGGAAAGCGTTTCTGGGGAGAGGGACGTCTGAGGTGCTTTGCTTGGCCTGCTGCCCCTGTGACCCTGCTAAGGATAAGTGGATGAAGATGGATGGATGGATGGATGGATGGATGGATGGATGGATGGATGGATGGATGGATGGATGGATGAACAGCATTATGACAAACCCAGTTTTAAAACTCAGTTTTTCCAGAATTAATGTTGGCATTGTACCTTTCTGCAAACTATAGATATGTTACATTTGTATGTTTAGAAGCATTAGAAGCAAAAAGAAGAAGAGGAGGGACATGATTTGTTTTTGTATCATTTACGTCTTTCAGAACATTAAAGACAATTTCAGCAAATATGACACAAAGTTATTTTCTTTTTTTTAAAGATTTTTTTGGGGGCATTTAAGCCTTTAATCGACAGGACAGACAACTGTGAAAGGGGGAGAGAGAGTGACATGCAGGAAATGGCCACAGGCTGGGGCCGAACCCCAGACCCTGCAGCAACAGCCTTGTACACAGGGCACCTGCTCTATCCACTAAGCCACCGAAAATGTACCATCCTCTCATCAAAAAAATACGCACATCTGTTGTGTGTTGGTGTTGAACAGAGTTCCGCTGCTGTCTGCTGCTTGGCAGCATCTCGTCAAGGTGTCACACCATCCACCATCTCCTCTTCCTCCTGATGGGAAACTCAGTTCATCTAATCTGAACTATGTTACTGTAGAATTGCTAATGTAATACCTGTAATACCTATAAAATTAGTGGTTTGCAGAAATGTACAATGCCAGCATTTTATTCTGGTGATTGGGCTGTGATGACACACTAAGATACTCCCAGTGCAGCTATTAGAAAGTTTGATATCAGCAGTGGACAGTATGTCTTGGTCTCAGTCACTGAACACAAAGAGCAACTTACAGAGGAGGCAGAAACACCAGATTCTTCTTGTACGGACAGCTCAGTAGAACACAATGTTTGCAGACATGTTTGAAGTTTGAGGAAGGAGCACAGGCTGATCTTAGACATGTAACACACACAGCTGAACTGCCAGTGTCAGTCTATTTATATGCAGTTACAGTACGTTCACCTTTAATTTGAAGCAGCGCAAGCCTTTTGAAGGCCGCAAGAATTCACAGCAATTCAAGTGAGAGTAAATGAAACAGGTTTCAAGGCAAGTGAACCATCACATCAAATAGTTATAATGGTTGAGTGTGTTGACAGAATCAGTCGACTGTCAAATCAGGATGTCGTGATATATGTATAAAAACAGAAATGTTCATGTTTTCGTGTTATAATGACAGAGCACGGTGCATGGCCATTAAGCCATTAACATATCCCTGCATGCATGCACCGTACTGTAAGGTGATCAGTCATGTCAGGTTTTGAATATTCAAGAGGTTTTTTTTTGAGGGCTGTACAGTGGAGGGAAGCTCTTACCTTCTGTTGACTCAGTCAGTGCTGCAAAGAGACATGACGCACTGAAACTGGACTCCTTGCTCTCTGCAAAACGCTTGGACTATATAAAGATGTAACTGTTGCAGCGATGTACCTCTAAACCCCTTCAACCTGTTCACACACACTCCACACACACGCATGCATGTACATTCCTTCATATAATTCATTTGCTTAGTCAGTTTCCCCATCAACTACCTTATCTTGCCAAAGCTCTCCACTTATTTCTCTAAAGAATGCACTCTTGAGCATCCTCCCAGGCTTGTTAGCATTCAGCCAGTGTTTCTGACAAGAATGGCCACTCTGTTCCTCTCCAATCAATCAGCAGGGCCCCTGAAAAACCGCACCGCCCTCTGAGCGCCAACACCTCTGTCTTCGCTGCTCCTCTGGCGTCTGCGGGACTCGGGTGCGATTCCGGGCACAGGGATACCTAGAAACTGGGCCTTGTGGTCAGTGCCAGTTTCCATGGTTCCCCTCTGTCAAAGGGAGGTTCTCTCTGGGCCCGGTGTGTTTGTGAAGTCCCCATGAAAAGATGGCTCTGTGTCCTGAGGTCCCGAGGCCCACCGAGAGCAGAATTCCTCCATGTGACTCCGGCTGAGTTGGGGTTGTGCATCACAGTGTATGGAGGGGTGAGTGGGGGGGAGAAAACACAGAAGCAGCATGTTTGGGTCCTGGCTCAGCGCCACGCATCAGCTAGGGGCTCAGGGGGACTGGGTCACAGCGGGGGGAAGTAAACAAGCCAGTGTGTACACATTTTCGCCAGCAAACACACGTTCAACTGCAAAGATGCAAACAGACACAAGTAGACATCTGTACGCAGTAAATGCATGCATTCAATATGTCGTCCCTCCTGACATTTACAGTTTCCACTTATAATCAGGGATTAAAGCTGGGGGAGGCAGAAATCTGGAAAAGGCAAGAAAAACAAAAAAATACACCCTCCTGCTGCAGCTTTGCACTCTGTTATAAGCCCCTCCCACCTGACCAACACGGGCACATTGATCTGTTTAATCTTATTTCAGTTGCCCACAGTGCACTCCCTCAGCCCTGCTCTCTCTGTTTATCAGACCACAAATGAGATAACAATTAGCTGCTAGCCACCCCACAGTCCCTCCGCCTCGCCTCGCTCCCCAGCCACTGTGAGCTGCTTTCCCAGGAGGAGTGTGAACAGCACCTTGGGAGATGGACTTTTGGTTGGCAGCTCTAGTGACTCAAATTCGTCCAGCACAAACCCTCCAGCACTAGGTGTTACAATGGGCTGGAGGCCAATGGCAGCGCCAGGTTTGACCTGTTAGCTGATTCAGCGGGGAGTCAGACTCGGGGCTGTTCGGTCCATTGGAGCTGGGATTGTGCTGGTTGGATTGGGGTTGCACTGACTGTTGCTCATTCTTCTCAAAAAACTGTCTTCAGTTAAATGAAATCAAAACAGAAGTTGCTGTTTTTGGTTCCCCATCACCACAGGCGGCATCGTCAGCCACTTAGGACCACTCACATTCATACGGTCATACCCATGCCAGGAATCTTGGTGCCATTGTTGACTCTGCTCTCAAATTTGACAAACAAATCAACTCAGTGTTGAAAGGCTGTTACTTTCAGCTACGAAACTCAAGTCCTTCATCTCTCACAAGGCAGTAACCACTGCATTAATCTTTGCAAGGCTCGACTACTGCATCTCTCTGTACCTGGGTGTTGGCGAGTCATCCTTGTCTCGCCTGCAGCTGGAGCAGAACGCTGCAGCAAGATTGCATTACCCCTGCACTGGCTACTGATCAAATACAGGATTGATTTTAAGGTTATTTTATTTGTTTTTAAAGTCATATGGGCTGGCACCCCAGTATATTGCTGAACTTCTCTGCCCCTACTCCAGCTCCCAACCTCTTAGATCCTCCGCACATTGTCTTTTAACTGTCCCACAATCGAGGCTGTAGGTAAGAGCGATCGTGCCTTTGCTTTTAAGACAAATCTTAAAACGTGCATGTTTTCAATGGCCTTTGGTTGTTTGTAGTTGTTTTAATATTTTAATATTTTATAATCTTCTCACGTCTGTAATTGTTCTTGCTGGTTTTATTCTGTTTCATATTTGTGTACATTTTATATCACTATATATTTGTGTGTCATTCTTTTATTTGTACAGCACTTTGGTCAACAGCTTATGTTCTTAAATGTGCTATATAAGTAAACAGCTAGCATTAGCATTAGCATGAACTTGAAGCCACAGCCGTGAACCTTTGGCTGCAGGTAGCAGAGGGCAAAAGGATGAGTAACATTTTCTCACCAACTCTGAAATGCTTTTATTTTATTCATTGTCAGACTCTTTTATGGTTGGTTTGCAGTGTAGGCAGTTGGTGCCAGTGCTGGAATAACAACTTTCTCTGCGGATACACTTGAATTACCATATTTTTGCCTATAATAAAAAAGAAAATCTAACAGCCTACCGCAGCTGTAATCACCAGTTTTCACAGTCAAACAAACAACTCTCTGTTTGCATGATCTGAAATGGCATTAACAGCACACCTCAGAAATCTTCACACAAAGATATGTCCATATTTTAGGACTCAGAAATTTGAAAAAGAAATCGTATTTTTTGCAGTGTAGTTTACATATTTTTCCAGTGTAGTTTACATATGACTCATCTCTTGGCAATCCCTTTGGCACTCCCTCTGCTTTCTTTTCTTCTCTCAGGTGAAGGATATGTACACACAGAACAGGAAACTTCTGTTTGACGTGAAACACCCACAGTGACTCACCAGAGGTGGAGAAGGATCAGCACATCCTAAAAGAGATTGAATTAAAAAAAATGCTCCAAGTGAAATCAGATAAGTCACTACATGTCCCAGGTGTCTATTATGAGCCAAGAATTGATGGAGCGAGGAATTTAACACTCACAAAGTTATAAAACATGATATTAGGAAATCACTGAACGTGTGACATCAAGTCTCTGCCACTTACAGGAAATGGGATCCGTGATTGAACTTTATTAATCCCTGGTTTTAAATAGCAGCAGACTACAAAAGCACAATTGTCTCAGGCGTTACAGGCAAAAGGGAATGAATGATCTAATTTCAACAGGATAACCAGTGTCACCAGCTGTTCCAGTTAGATTTGACAACAAACTCCTCTGACCAAGCACTAGTTTAATCACCTGTCAGTTACTGGGAGTAAGCAATAAGCTCCCCACATCTTGCAATTTCATAGCTATCTTCTTGCTTTTCAAAGACCTCACCTTCAGGCAAGTGTTTAAGCACTAATTAAAAATGTACCTCAGGTTTTGTTACACAAGGACTCCCTAAATATTACACTAGATAATACTATGCTGTCATATTTTGAATTAAAACACTTAAAGGAATACTTCACCCCCAAAATAATCATTTGTGAAGTGCTCACCCTCATTTTGTCATTAATTCTGACAAAAGCTTCAAATCCAGTCCTATGTCCTAGACACATGCATTTTCACTAAAACCTTTCTGTTTAAAACACTTAACAGTCTCATAAGTTGCATGTCTAGGCAAGAACATGCATTTGAACTGTGTTTGGGAAATACTGAGTATACGACTGGATAATCGAGACTCGGGTTATGCTGTAAGAGTCATGTGAGATTTGTTATTTTGATATGGTTTTGCCCTTGCTGAATGTGGCTGCACTCTACTTCAAATTATCAAGAATGTTCTCAGGTTTTTGGATTCTTTGTTAACCACAGAAGCATGGGAAAAAACACAAAGTTTTATTTACAAATTGAAGGTCACACTGAAATACAAATAGTAATTTCAGGGGTGAGGTGTTGCTTTAAAAACATAATGTCATGGAGCCTCAGACACCTGCTGGCAGCACTGATAATGCACCCAGACATGACAACTTGAAAGAAAAGTCTGTTTTATCACATCATGTTTTTGCCTTCCTGTCTTGATTCTGTATTTCAGTTACATGCAGTCATCATATGATGGTAATAATCCAGGAGAACTGTGTCATGAAAAGACTCCTTTCACTGTTTCCTGCTGGATTTTGAGCCATTGTGCCCAATGACCCAATGGTGTATTTAAAGGGGAGTCAACTAGGCAAAAAAATGATATATCCAAACCAGAAACACTGATGGAAATGTTTTAAGATTGAACTAATATTTTGGTGTTAAATGAATGAGGAGGAACAGACTGCTGGTTTTCACTGCAGCTGGTAGTGATTCAGCATCTTTCCTGGGACTTGTCAGTATGTTTGCTGCCATGACACCATGAGGCTGGACCTTTCCTGTTAAAGGACATGCAGTGTGATGGGTCACCGTGTGTCCCTGCAGCATCCCAGTAGTCACTGATTTGATCTGAAAGGCTCAGAGAGCAAAAGAATAAGATGACTGTGACACCTTGTCTCTGATTTTTAGCATCTGTACTCTGTGCTTTAATACAGGCCTCAAGGCAGATGCTGAATCTATGCATTGTTTCCCACGTGACTACAAAATGAAATTACCTATAAAACTTTTTCCACACAGAACACTGGTTTTCACGATGAAAAGCTGCCTGTACGCCTACACAGAATACAGCCCTCTGCACGTCAATTGTTATTATCTTAATACCACTGTGAATACAATAATTCCCTGAGGGATAATAGAATTCTTAAACAGGCACGGGAAAATGTCGTGAATTTTCACCACAGCGTGCAAAAACAGGCTGACTGCGCTCATACTGCCGGCTGAATGCCTGACTTTGCACCCACTCAACGGCTCCGTTTCCACTGTGGCTTCTGAAAAAGCACCTGGGCCTCCCCACATGGTGGCAGATGGAGAGGCAACCACACACCCACTCAGGGCTGGAGGCTCTGCTCTGTGGGGCCAAACATAACAATAACCCACGGGCCGGTCAGCGCTCATGTGCTGCTCTGCTTTCCATGAGGCTGCAATGTTGAATCCAACGTTTTCCATGGTCAACGTTTTCAATTAGTGCAAAGTGGGCACTAATAGAGTGCCAAGAGGAGCAACCAGACAAAACAATATCTCTATTAAACTGCATTGTTTATAGAAAATTCCTGTGTTTTTCCAATTTTCAACACATTAAAATTACTTACATAAAAAAGCATATAATAAAACAGCGGCCACTGCTTTTATTCAGGTCATTAGAGTACGAGGATGGACTTGCAAAGGCTTTAAACTTGAGGTAAGTAGCCCGGTAATATAATATAACTGTGATGTACAGTAGTTAAAGGACTCAAACTTGCAGAACTGTTGGTATTAATAAAAATGATTTCTAACACACTGAGGTGCAGTCCAGTGTGTGCTTCAGTGTAAAAAATTCACATCTTTAATCTCTATTTATCTTGTGTTGAATGTCCTTTTATAGGGTGGATATCATCTGTCTGAATTATTGCAGGCAAGTCAGATATAAATAAGGTTACAATTCAGAGTGACTGACAGTATTCTTCCTCCCTCTGCTGGCCCCATGCTGACAGTGCTGTGGTCTGTGGGCCATCTGATGCATTGCCCCTGACACAAAATGTTATTAATGCTGTCACAGATTTATTTTTTCTTAATGGAATCAATTTAAAAAAAATAATTGAATTACTCTTACAACAATTACATTTGATTGTTTAAGGATATAATACAGTACTGACTTGTACGGATCAGTGCGATTGTAATATTACCAGCCTCACACTCATCATTAATACTAAAAGATGCAAAAACAAATTGTAATTTTTGTGTCCCATTATTGTCTTTAAATAAACAAGACTGAGAAATCTGAACAAAATTCTCTTTTTCTTTAAAAACTAGGCCTATATTTAACCTGATCTTTGTTGTGCAACAAGCTAAACACACATCCAATGAAGACTGAAATCTTTTTTTTTCCCACCAGAGGCAATTATAAAACAGCATTTGATGACACAAACCAAATTCAGTGAATGTGATTAAAGGTCAGATAAAGTAAGGTACTGCAAAAATGAATTACCAGGCAACAGTGAAAGTGTTTGATTTCACAAGGCCCTAAATATAACATTATGACTGGTTCAATAGTTTGTCTATAAAATGAAATAGTATTTGTATTCTGAGAAGTAGAAAACAGAGGCAAACCACAGTCTAACAAAATAACAGAAGAGCTGACCTTGAAAAAAACATCTAAATACTGCTAATCAGGGACAAACTTCTTAACATCATCGCAGTTATTTGCTGTGAAGCTCCCTGAATTTATTACATTGACTCAAATATAAATTTTGGACTGCTTATGCTCAGGTATATTTAGCCCTGTGTCATTGTAAAACAATGTTCAGATTCTCTTATATAAACAGTCGTTAGATGTTGACCTGAATCAATGTGTGGCAATGAGTAAAACAGACTGTGACTTGAGCAGAAGTCCAGAGAGCTCTGTGGAAAATCCCAAGATAATTTACTGTTTCAGTCACTTGTGAAGCAAGAAGTTGAAGGGGTAAATTATTGACCACAATTGTGTCTGGAAAAAACAACAGAGACCAGGCCTCAGCATGGTTCATACAATGGATGGAAATTTTGAAGTTATTTTTAAGTTACTGCATGTAATGACAAGACTTTTCTGTTGGTCAACAGGTGAGTTTCGAATGAATTTAAAACAAATTTCATTCAGCAGCTTCTTCAGTTTTACCAGGTTCAAACTCACAGATACACTAAACCTTTGAGCAGCAGTAGAAAAAATATCTCAACTTAAGGTACACTCACTAGCATTTTGTTTGTTTATTTGATTGGTTGGTTTTTTTTGGAACCTTTCAGCCACATCTCACAGGCTTCCTCAGTGTTTGCACAACTGAGCTGAGCTGTGAAATGCAGTTAAAAGCTCCTATAAAAGATGCTAAGTGGACCTTTTATTTTATTTTATTTTTTCATTTTTTTTATTGCAGTTTATTGTATTATGTCATTTTTTTTCATTATTATTTTATTTCATTTCATTTCATTTATTGTCTCGTTTTTTTCTGGTCAAATTGTAATTTCAATGTCAGAAAAAAAAGTAGAAAAGAAACATGGAAATATCGCCAAAAAATACTGACCAAAAAAAATGGATTTTAGTTATTTGATTAAAAAAATAAAATGAGCTCCATCTTTTGTATATTTATTTTAATTGTATGTATTTCCGGGGTATTAGTGCAGAGATGTTGACTATGACAAGATAGAAATCCGGTACGGAACTCATGGCCGCAACATCAAAACTTCGTAAATGGTGCGACATTTATCTGTGAATTATACGGAAGCGTACGGAGGCGCATTGCATCCACTAAATAAATAAATAAAAAAAATCGGCACATTACCTTGAAATGATAAGATCTTATCTCGAAATTACGAGATAATGTGTTGATTTTTTATTTTATTTTATTCAGTGAATGTAATGGGCTTCCGTGGAAGCTTCTGTTGAAGCGCGTTGCATTCACTAAATAAATTATTTACATTATCTCGTAAATCCTTTCGTAGTCTACAGATATAATGTTTTTATTCTGAAAAACGTTGACCGGAAGTACCGCCCTTGTGTTTCTCAGTAAACTGACTTTACAAAACAGCTAACGTTACAGTTAACGTTATTACGGTATCAGCGAAAGGCCTTATTATAGTACGACAGCAGGATTTCGTAATTACGAGATCTCATTTCACAATTTCGAGATCTTATCTCTTATCTCTCTTATCTAGTTCGTAAAATACAGTTTCTGACTAACACCGGAAGTGCTCTGGTTTATCGCTAAAACGGAAGTCAAGGGGATTGTCCTCTCGCTTAGCCATGTTCATCTTTGTGTGTGTGAAGCCGACCGGCTTTTGGAGGACAGACAGGTAGGCGAGGTTATCACTCACCGGTTCATCCCATACACCCAATTTAACACCAAACCTCATTAACCCGGGACGTTAGCTTCGACACTGAATGCTACATGTGATTATTTTGGTATGTTTTAGCTGGCTTCCGGTGTGTTTCCTGACCTTTCCGTTGTTATGTAAATAGTAAGTTAGCTACAATACATCAAGCTAACCGTTAACGTTTAGAAAACTTCACAGTGAGCTAACTGACTAAACTTCAGCAGCTGTTGTGTTTTTAAAGTGTTCAAGTGACGGATGGTTGAAACTGAAAGAGCCACTTTAGCTTTACACTGAAATTATGAAAAGCAGGTGACCACAACATATTTCTGCTTTTATGCTATTGTAGCCGCACTTTAGCTCACAGCTAGCTAGCTTATATGTATTTATAATGTAATGTTAGAGGCTGTTATTAAATGGTAACGTTATTTTTGTGTTATCTTCGAGTAGAAGCAGCACTGATGAAGCCTTTAACAAGCAGCGGTGTTAGTGTACATATGGCCACTAGAGGGCGCTCTGGTAACGTCACACATGTAAAGAACACTGGGTACCATTGTTTAGATAAATAAATAATGATTTATACATTTACTATTTACATATATATCAGTCATAAGACGGTAATCAATTACCAGGGTATGAAAAATGAGAGTGGCTGCCATTTATTAAGGGTAACAAGTGTTTCCAGTATGTCTCCAATGATGCAATTTAACATAATTCCAGTACAGAGTAGGGGACTGATGTGTTTCACAGAGTGTGTATAGCTATTCTTCATTTTCAACTCTTGTCTCTAGTTGGGCTGTTACATGTAGACCTAAAATGTTATTAAGTATATACAGTCATCAATCACATATGTTATTGAGCCAGTAATACAAAGGGTCACAGGTGTTTCACTTTCTAAGAAGCTAATAGCAAAATTTTGTGATTCACTTGTAATTATAAATTGTTTTTTTTTTAAATAACAATCCATGAAACCTTTAATTTAAAATGTCTAAAGGGTCTATTGGAGCTTTTATCTCATGAACTAAGAAGCTAAAACACTGGAGTAGGATGAACACAACCTGCCATCCCACATTTGTATTTATTAATACCTTATAAACAGTGTTGGAAGGGTTACTTTTGAAATGTTATTACTTACAGATTACTAGTTACCCTATTTAAAGTCTAATAAGTAGTCTAAATATTTTAAGTATGTCATCAAAGTAATGTTACGTAGTACTCGTACGTATTTTACTCTTATCCTGTATGTCTGATGACAATATAACAAATAATGGCTTTCCCTCTTCTTCTTTACAGGTAGGTCAGACAGACTGAACCCCAACATGTAAGAGCCTCTCAAATACAGTACAACATTTTGAAGAACTCTGAGTGTTATAACCTTTGAAAAATAAATATATTAATTTAAATATATTTTTGACTTTTAAAGGTCAGGATCTAGATACCACATGTCACTGCCTGTGTCGGTGGGTGTCCTGTTGGTCGGCCTCCCGTACTCCATCTCTCTCGCTGCCCAGTGGCTTTACGGCTGGCCCAACAAGCCTGGATATAAGAAGTACATCGAAGCTCTGAAACCAAGGTAACTTGTGAAATACTGTGGATCTGTAACTGTTGTTTTTTTACTCATTAAAAAGTTATTAATAACCTATTTCATGTTTGGCTTCTTCAGGCGGATTTACTGTTTGACCAGAGCTATACTGGAAACTCTGAAATACCTGCAGTATGGGAGGCTCTACTTTCAGTGGAAGTCGTGGTACAAGAATGCTGAAAACCGTAAGCATTACGAAAAGGTATGTCATGTTTGTTTTCATGTTCTTTACTTGATGAAAACTCTGCTTTGTAACACCTAAAAGTTGTGTCACATTTTTGTCTGTTTGGACTCTTCTAAGGGCATCACATTTGGCCGCCGAAGCAACAAGCTGGATTTGTACCACCCTCCAGATGTGGGCAGGTCTAAAGATGTGCCTGCACCGCTGGTGGTTTTCATCTACGGAGGTGCATGGGGCTCCGGAGACAGATCCATTTACTGTTTGCTGGCGAGGCAGATGGCTGAAGAACTGAGCGCAACTGTTGTTTGTCCTGATTACTTTACCTATCCAAAGGTAAGAGCTATAGAACAACAACGATTTATAGCACAAAAGAGTGTCAGTAGCTTGAATATGAACAGTACATCACAAAACTCTTTAAACTATAGGTAAGAATGATACTGCAGAAACTGAAATGGTAGATAAGAAATGTAATTATGAGTGTTACTGTGGTATCTGGACTGACTGCTGCCTTCATCTGATTGCCAGGGGAACGTGTTAGGGATGGTCCAGGATATTGCTGACTGCTTGGTTTGGGCTCAAGAGAGTGGGCACAAGTTCAACTTTGACAAAGTAAGAAATTTAAGTAAGAAATTTCTTCAAGTGTTCTTTGGAAACTGAGGCAAACTTCCAGACTGTTATGGTAAGACTGACCATGAAATCATATAAAGCCTGCAGTCACCTTAAAATGATCTGAATCCATCTCACTTTACCAAAATCCCTTTTTATTCAGGAACATGTCTGACCTCAAATAATTTTCATACGACCTGTAGAGGCGCTTCATACGATTGTCAGAGCATGTCTATGATTCAGGGTTGTCTGCACACGACTCTCATCATGGCAGTGGCAGAGCAAGTGACTAGGAGCTAACAGTGCTAACAGGGAGAACAGTGCTAACAGTGTCATCCTACCGCAGGGTGGGAGTATAGTTTCACACCGTTATCATTCCTTCACTCAAAACTCTGCAGCTCAGCTATGAAGCAGAACCAAGAGGAGAGAGCACGTCAGGCCAGTCTGAGCTGCTCTGCACTGACGTCCTGTTACAGTTAGAATCAATTTTAAGCTCCTCCTACAAACCCCCACATGAACTGGGACTGAGCTACAATGCTAACTTCCTTGTTAACTATTTGCCTCCAAGAACACTGCTCATCTGCAGCTGGTTTATTGGAGGTTCCCAGCAACAGCTGGAAGAAGATCAGGGATGCAGCCTTTGTCAGTTATGTCCCAAAGCTATGGAGCACAATACCTGTAGATATCCGGGAAGCTAGCTCGCTAAATATTTTTAAAAGAAAACTAAAAATGTATCTGCTCACTTTAGCCTTTAACTAGCTCTGACTTTCCTGATACAGGTCTGACACTCTTTTAAAATCTGACTTGATTTGATGATTTATAGTTTTACAGCTCTATGATTTTATGAATCAGATCAGATCAGATGTTATAATTATCAGCGCTAACCGCCCCTAACTGCTGCACCAGCTCAGTGCAGAGTGGCAGAAATTAGCCAGCCACACAGAGGGACTCACATGCACGAACATGCACACGCAGTATGACCGCCTACCACACCAAAGAATAGAGAAGTTTGGATTATAGCACACACACAGAGGAAGGGTGACTTCATTCTCTGCTCAGTGTCACCATTACTCCAAGAATCTTTACATAGCATATAGTCATTTGCTGCCATATTATTGCTCTGATGTCGTAAACAGAACCTTTAAGCTCTCACTTTAAGCTCATATCATGTATAAATTCACAAACATATTTATTTTTCAGTTTGAGAAGCACTGATTTAAACTGTTTGTGATTTATCAACGAATAAAGATAATGATGTTTTGCTGCGGAGAACTGATGCGCATTCACCCAGTGTTCATTATTACACACGTTGTTGTCTTGTTTTGCTGTCTTGTAGGACAACATAGTACTAATTGGCCACTCAGCGGGTGCACATTTGTGTGCACTGACCACACTGTTTCTCATTGATGCAAGAGAGGAGCTTTTCATAGAGGCCAGCAAGCAGAGGGACATCACACTGGCCATCAGAGGAGTCATTGGTGAGGATTGTTGTGCAGTGTATCAGTCAGAGTTGCAGCCATGTTTTATGCTCAAGTAAACTGAACTTTAATAACTGTTTGTGTGCCACTAAGATAATTTTGGGGCTGCTAAATGTTTTTATTTCTATGATCTCAAACAGTTCTCTCATGTTTCCTGGACAGGTCTGAGCGGCGTGTACAACATCATGGACCATTATGAGCACGAGCAGAAGCGAGCAGTCGAATATGTCTCCACCATGCACAAAGCCATGAACGGGGTGGAGAACTTCCCGTACTACTCACCAACACACATGCTGAACAAGATGAGCCAGGACACACTCAATAAGTGAGATAAAAGGATTTAACGACAATATCTAATAAACTTGTTGCATGTATTATTCATTTCACCCACTCCTCTTGTTTTAATCTCTCCCAGAGTGCCTCCATTCGCTCTGCTCCACGGCACTGATGACATTATCGTTCCTGTGGAGTCTTCCACAAAGTTCTATGACCTCCTCACGTCACTGTCCATCAAGGTGTCACTCTACCTGCTGCCCAGGGTGGACCACACTGAGATCGTCACCGACCTCATGGCGCTAGAGCGGCGCTTCTACCACCCCATCTACAGCTGCATCAAACAGGAGTACAGGAAACTGTTGGGGACCTGCTGACGTCCCGTCAGATCATCAAAAACACATCCATTCATCACTAATATTTTGCTGATTGTGCCATACACACACTTTGTTTACACTCTCTAATACCTCAGAATGAAGCCTTGATTTTAACTTTGTGATTCCATAATTATGATTTATACTTTGAACAGACTGTAATCGAGTGAATCCAGGAGTTGCATCTGATTGATTTTCTATCTGCATTCCTTTAAAAAAACGTTTCTCAGTGGACTCTCATCTGGGTAAAATTGTTCTAATAATAACTCTGATACATTATCCAGATTGCAGTGAAGTCAAATATGAAGTGAAATCAATCATGGAGCAAAAACAGTATTATGAAAAACAAGTAAAGCACAACCATCCATCGTATCAGAATGGGCCTCGTTACAATCTGTACCTCTGTTTTGAGACCAACTTTGTCCTGAAGACATCACAGCGTTTTGATTCATTAATCTGCATGCTTGCATTAAATTAAACTTGATTTATTGTAATATGTTTTCTTAATTAACTACTGATCATACGCATTAAACCCATCTGAAGGAACTTTTATATTTGTTTGCCTTTGTCTTCATTACATTGTAAATGCTTTATGTATGAAAGTACAGTGTGTTTTTTATAACCACATGCAGCAGTGTACTGCGCTCACACACACACCTTCCATATATTAATCATATAGCATCAGTATTCTAATAATGAGGCAACAAAAACAAAAAATACAGTCTTTTGAAGCAGGAGATATGCAAGAGGACATGCACAATATGGACATATATTCAAATATATGCAACATTAATATGAGCATTTAATTAAATTTTACAACATAAATGAAAGATTATTCTATGGCCACACTCTGCTGCAGGGTCTGGGCATTTAAATTGGAAATTACAATATTTATAGTATTTCGTTAAGAGATTACAATGTGATTGTGATGCCCTTATATAGGCTACATATTAATTTGATTCTATCACCACCTTTTAGGGATTGTATGGAAATTATTGGGTTCAAGGAGGGGGGCAGAATCTGCCGTCAAATTTTTATTTAAAAAAAAAAAAAAAAAAAAAAAGCAAGACCTTCCCCGACTTTATTGTTATATTTGAACCCTCTCTTTTGATTTAGAAAAAAACTGCCATACCCTCCCCTTAACATATCAAAACAATATATTTATGGCAAACAACTGAAGCTGCAGAAATTTCATCAACCTGCAGAGCAAAGTTCACAAACGTGTTTGCACTAAACCATATTCACTCTGACAAAGTCTAAATCTTCTCTGTGGGAGACTCAGCTTAGAGTCTGAGTCCTGACAGCTCAGCTGGAAGGTTGTGGGTTCAAATCCCACATGTACTCTTTGTATTTCCTCATGTCAACCTTCAGAGGGCTGTTTCATAAAGGTGTCTCTTGCTGTGAAAAGCCTATCATGCAGAATATTTTGATCAAAAATAAATGACTCTGAATCTGAAAAGTTGGTTCACAGCTGGAACCAAAAAATATCAGGTTTTCCTCGACCCTAAAGTGTGAAATGTGATGACGCTGAGGTGTGTCATATTCTACAGGTTGCAAAGAGAGGATGGTGAAGCTAACAATGGAGAAGTCAAGCGAGAAACCGCCAGACAAAAAGAGCGTGCAACAAATATCTTTTATGACAGATCACAAGTTTGCAGGTAGTCAGGGCGATCCGTGATTTTGCTACGACTGTTTACTGTTGTACTGTAGTGCTTGGGCAACAACCTCTGTTAATGAAACATCCTTGATTACAACAGCTCTGCACATAAGTGGTGGAAAAGCGGGCTGGTTCGCAAGATGGCACCAAGGTTCCAAGAGTCCTGAATGGACCCAGTTCAAGAACCAGAGCTAATTCGGTGGAAACGATGGGTAGGCCTATCTGGTGGGTATCAGAGCTAATCAGAGTCTGAATTCATCAAGCCTCAGAGGGGCCGATTGGACAGACGTTTCCCCAGAGTGACAGGTTTGGTTCCTTCTTTTGGCAGAAGACTAAAAGCTTTTTATTAACTTTCCAAACTTGTGAAGTGACTCATATCTCAGCTGAGATGCGTCAGAGCTGCAGAGGAGTTTCAACCTGTCAGCAGCTCCTCATGGAGCTCACACTGATGACTCTTAATGGCATTTAACTTATTCAAAGATATTTCGAACAAAAGGCAGAATAATATTAATATTACTTTTTTAACCATAACTTTTGGGTGAAGAGCTAAATTTGATTGGACAATTAAAGTCTCTTTCAGGAATTGTTGCTCCTTGAAAAGCCTTTAAACCACTGCAGATAATCAGTGGCGTGAAGTAACTGGTCACTAGTTATGAAGCACACACACCATTGGAAGTGTATTTGTATCTTATTGCCGCTTTTATATTTGAAAGGCATGACTGCTTGTTCAGCTTGCAGATACGCTCAGCTTATGGGTTTTGACATATTTCACACCTCAACTAGCCACCGTATATCACCTTGTCTCATCACATGATGAAATAGAGACTTGACACTGGACAGCATCATCATACCATGCATTTTCCCCAGCAATCACCATAGCATATCTTTATGTGACAAAAATGTTAAAGCAAAGAAGTAATTATTCATTTCATTGAATATTTTTTAATATTTATAGTTTTTATAGTTAATGTAGAATAAGCATATCATTTTGACAGAGATGGGTTTTGCCTTTCTAGGAAGAAAGATAGGAAATGGCACCGTTTCTAATTTAAAGTGAGATCTTCTTTGGATACAGGCTTATTTCTGAGGTGGCAACCTGAATCACTCACCAGGGCTCAATCTCTGCCAGACACAATCTGTGCGTTCCAATATCCATACTACCAAACTATATAGTATGCCAGAAAAAGATTCAGTATACCAAAAATACCAGGATGTTTTACTACATCCGGTCAGATTTTGCAGTATGCCAACCAGCATGCTTTTCTGGCTATTCTTACCCACAATCCTCTGCCAGGCGGATGATATGTCACATCGACTGAGCTGCAAATAGATGACAGCTGCTTGACAGCTGATTGACAGGTGTCAGAAGTCCCAAAATAATCATAAATATCACAAACAACAATGGGACATAACTATGAAAATAACAACGACAGAGAACTGCAGATGCGAATTCAGTGCCACAAATATAACATGTTAGAATCTACAGTCTGTGAAGTTATAACTTTAAGGTTAAACTACATACTTTACAAAGTAACAACAGCAGAGCTCTCCGGGTTGATCTCCGTCTCTGGCGAACTCTGTGAGTGAACTTCTGTGAACAGAATAAACCTTCAGATCAGATAAATAAAATCAAAATCTCTGAGATTCAATAAAAATGAAAAGTTTATGTAAAACATCATATTGTTGAGTCAACATCTGAACCAATCAGCTGTTAGATCAGGTGAGAGCCAGGCGTTTCCCATCATGCTCCTGGTCTTGCAGTCGGTGGAGAGCAGCTGCAGCGCCTGGCTCTAAAAACTGCAGGATGATCGCTGTCCAAGTTTGCATGACGTCAGAGCAAGTCGGGATGAAGTCGGACACAAAACTAACCGGCATGGATTGTGCACCGATCGCCAGTGATCATCTCGAACGAGCCTCGCAGTATGTCCCAGTTGTGTGCACACTGCATGCAACAGTACGTGCTTTTTAAGGACAGCTGCAGTACCTACTAAAACTAAAAAGAAAAAGTATGCGATTTGAACACACCCATTGTTGGAGGACCTGGGCTGCGTTCAACCTCCGACAAAATGTGGCAAAACATTTATTTAAACAGAAACAGAACATTACATAGGCACACTGCCTTTTAATACAGTGGGGTTTAATTCAGTTCAATCAAAAGAGGCTTTATTGGCGTGGGAAAAGTTACATTTCCATTGCCAAAGCATCTGTGAAATAAAAACCATTGTATGTGCAGTAGGTGAAGACACACCAGAATTTGGTTTATGTACACGTCACTGTGGATTGAAAACATCTCTGACACACACACACCAAACGAGAGGAAATGTACCTCAAAGCAAAACGTGCCCCTGTTCTCTCTACAGGCTCCCCCACCCCAGGGGCCCCATGCAACAACTGCCCGCACTGTTTTTATTTACACCCCTGCAGATAAGTCATTAAGGTAGGACTGGCTCAAATTAAAAGACAGAGATAACCAATTAAACCCCCCACTTCTATTATTTATCCTTTAATTAACCTGAGAGGCAAATATGGAGCAACCTCCTTAGATGAAACTCTAAGGGTCCTTTTTATAATAGATTAAACAGTACCTTGATTTATTTTGTGGGTGCTTACATGTCATTTAATAACAGCTAATATAAATCAAGTTAATTAAAAACTTAAAACACCCATGTTGTGGTTTGATTTAATTGGCCTGCAGCATTTTCCCCTTTATTCCTTGCTTTTATTTTGAAAGGTGGGATTAACATGCCTTTTTTTTCCTTACAGGAGCACACACACACACACACGAGGCGGAGTTTCGCGAGGACCTACATCTGAGCCTCAGTTGAGTTCAGTCCAGGGTCTGCAGCACAGCCACACACACACGTATACACACACAACTGTTGTGTTTGTCGGTACCGAGGCGTGAAGAAGTGTGAAGCAGCTCTGTAAATATGTAACCGTACATGTCCGGTAACATTCGTGTTTCCCCCGGGAGAGGAAAGATGGACTCTGCTGTGAAAAACACCCAGAAGAAGAAGTTGTGGCTCGGCGGTCTGCTCTGGTGGTCGCTCCTGCTCGAGCTGGCGTCGGGAGGTAACAACTTTAACACTTTAATTCAATGGAAACTAACGACACGTAAACTCATCAGATGGTGCGTTCAGTGCCAGTATGTTAATCCTGTAATTATATCAATATATTGGTTAACTTTTCCGAGTTTCCTCCAGGTGTTTGGAGGAAATACTTTCACCCTGAAGGCAACTTGAGAAGGCTACTTTTCTTTTTATTTACTGGCTGTGTTTCCTTCACATGTAGGCTACAGGACTATTCCTGTAACATCATGAGCGTGTCTCCAAAAGCAGACTGTAGTATCACTTTACAGAGGATTGTTAATGTTTCTGTGCGTGCTGTTGAGCTGCTGCAGTGATTCACAGCTCTTAAAATGTTAACAGAATGAATTGTGAGTGAGGTCTGGCTGGTGTGTTTGGCTGCACAGCAACAACACAAAGTCATTTATGTTTTTAAGCAGCATGATTCTGCATGGTTTTCTCCAAATAATGAGGCTGTAACATCAGGGTTTGTCTCAGGTAAATGACTTTGCATGCATGGTGCACATTGAGGATATGCATTGGCCTTATTTTATCATCAAATGTGACTGATGCATGGGAGAGCAATCTGACCGTTACAATAGCACACCCAGATGCATTCCAAGAAATGGACAGTGGTCGCTGCATTGAGAGATCTGAGGGGGGGAAATGTGTTTCTCAGTGAGTCACAGCTTCAGATGTACATTATTTACATCCATGTGGGCATTCATTAGCCTCTCTGGTTGATTTGATCCCATGCATGTGTCATCTAAAGTCAGCCTTCATCCAGGCTCTGACCCTGGGGATAATCAGGAATCATTTCACTGTGACTCACTCTCACCATATCCTTCATAGAAAATAACTACAGTATAGACATTTGTTGTACTTCAGTGCGTTTCAGACTGCGTGTATCCCCCTCAGCATTATGAAACAAGCCTTTGCTACAACATCCATGTCCCCGGCTTTGGCAAGTGCATCAGCGACAGAGTGGCATGACAGTCAACAAAAACCGAAAGAGGCACTTCAGTCAAGTTGCATCTCTGATTTGCTGTATAAACTGAGCACACAGGCAGTGACAAGCTCTGGCCTCACCCCTCAAATTAACTGTAAGCGGGTGTTCGCTAAAAGGTCACTGGCTTTGTTGTTGAAAGAGCGGTTTGTGAAGTCACACGAAAAAAAAAAAAGAACAAAAAAAAAAATGTCCCTGACGCACAAAAAGTGCCCCTGCAGACATGCAGATTACAGAACAACCTCTGAACACCTCCTGTTTCTGCTTCTTAAGGCACAGTCAGGTGCACATGGGTATGTTAATGTGTGGGTATTGTTTTCTGGAGCTGTGCTCTTTCATTTACATACTCGCCCCCAAAAATGTCCATGTTGCAGCATGTGAGTGTGTCAGAAAAAAAGCTCAGATTCCCTTCCATCTTTTTACAGCTTTCTAAGAATCCAACAAACTGCAGGGAAGACCCTTTTTGTTTAAACCAAACATGACGTTCAGTCATATGATTTCAACGTCACAGTGAGAACGCCGAGATACAATTGCATGTCCATCCCTGTGAATTTAAGGGAAAAATGTCATTGCGTTCCTCTTGGCCAGTTTTTCGGAAATGCTTCCTCCCTGTTTTTGTGCACAGAGATGAATGAACATGACGTATAAATGAGAGGGGACAATAAATGCAGTCAGTCTGACTCAGGGTCAGAGTAAGGATAAGTGATGCTGGCTGCTGTGTGCCTGGGGGCCAATCAATTCATTTATTTCCAGCTGTATTAACAGTCGCTAAAGGCACATTACACCTGACTGGTCAGTTAATCACGTTAATTTGAGTTAACAAACAACAGGAATAACTGCAGCAGTTTTTCCCTACAGATTAATATCGTTAAATATAAATACTTGGATGTGTATATCAGCAGGTGGAGGTTTGGGAAAAGTCTTTGGTCAACGTCAGCACCTGGAGGATAATTATTTAAATGTATTCAAAACTTTATCTAGCTTGTGTCTGCCCTTTACTCGACTATAAAGCCGGGGCCTTAGACATATTTCTGTGTGAGTTAGTGCAAAGCAGTTCTGCTTTGTGGGTGTGCACAAATAAGCGCCGAAGCTGGCTACAGTGAGGAATATGAGATGGAGACAACCATGTGAAGCTCACTGGAAAACATGTTTAGCTTCTTGATATGGAAGAAACCCAGCTGGACAAATGAATGAATGTTTTACAGCGATGGGTTTTTATTCATAATAATGGATGACAGGGTTTTGGATTGAAGGACTGCAAAGATCAGTCAGTTGAAAGAAAATGAATAATTCTGGCAATCAGCTATGGAATATAATATAATAAGCATGTTTTCTTTCGAGTATAATCACCTGAAAATAAGAATTGATGTGTTTTTATTACCTTAGAATGAGCTGTTTATATCTACATAGGGAGCAGATTGCCATGTTGCACCACCATGTTTCTGCAATACAGAACAGACAATCTAAACACTGGCTCTAGATAAGTGCATTCACATTTTCGTGTTGTATAGTTCGCAGCCCCTTGAGTGTCAGAAAAACATCTATTTTTTAAATGACCAGGTTTTTTTGGAGAGGATTAGACCTTTGGATTTAGATTTGGCTCCTGGTAAAAAAAAAAACTTGTGAACATGTGGGTCAGAAATAAAGTGATCAGACTTAAAGTTATCAGAGAAAAAGGTACCATTAGCAGGTGCTGGGACAACAGCCCATCTGCAATGTGCCAAACAGCAGGAGAAACACTAATTAGTAACATTAAACTGCTTTAACGAGTGTTTTATTTGTTTTAATCATCTGGTACTTTTTGTGTGGATTTTTTAAAAGAAGAAGAGACCTCTGCGGAACTCTTCAGCTCCTGGTAAAACCTCCTAAATGAAGAAAAATGAGTAAATTCTAACCTGGAGAAGTTTTAGCTTGTTGCAATCTGCAGTCCTTACTGCCACATGCCACTAAATCCCCCTAGATCTTACACTCTGGACGTTTAATTGATAATGTAAGTAAATGTTAGTTGCACCTAGGTCTTGATGAAATGGAGAAAATCAAATATCACAATATTCTTGACTAAATACCTCTATATCGATATTGCGAAGATATTGTGGGGTTGACATTGGTGCTCTTACAAAATATTTACACAATGATATTTTTAATAAATAATGCAGATATATTGAATACGTGAGTAAAGGCAAATAATAGAATTCTGGTTAGTTCAGAAAATGACATCACTTTACTGAAATGCAGCTTTTAAAACAAGAAAGAGACAACACTGGCGATACTATCATATCCAAGGTGATATCTGGTCTCCTATCACAATGTCGGTATGATATTGACATATTGCCCAACCCTAAAAAAGATCAACATTCATTTAAGACAAACTAGAATAGAAAAAAAGTATTCCAGACACATGAACCAAACCTAAAGTGTATACATTTAGGAAAACAAAACATTTGAATGTAAAATTACGTAGTAGGCCTGTACAGTTTATCTAAGAAGCAAAGATGTTTATGTGCCCAGTTTAGATGTGGCATTTTAGCATTCAGTGTTAAAACTGGATGGTATTTCAGTCGAGAAGAAGAAAAATGATGTGATGCACAAAGACTGAGTTAGCTGTTCACGTATGAAACATTTAAGTTTGCCACTTACTAGTGGAAAGCCTGGGAGATAAGTGAAAACAATATTAAGGGTTGTAGCATTTCTTTTCTTTCTTCTGCTATTTGGTACACAACATTTTGTTTTTATTTTGTCTTGAAAATGTATTCTTTGAAAGTACGGATGATGTAATTGATATGTTTCTTTTGGTTGTTTCCAATAAGATTGTGTCGTGACTTAAGTAAAATGAAAAAATTTCGTAGTGTGGGTCCTCTGATGGTTCCCACCCCTGTTTTTGATGCACTTGTCTATCAGCAGTCAGCTCCGGTTGATTGCCGACTGTATACTGATGTGAGTGACGGGCTTATTTACAGGCTTTACTGGTTTAATTGTTTTAATTTATACTGCACAGTCCAAACAGATTGGATTTGCTCAAACAAACTACCCATTAGTGCATTAACCCTTTTACAAGTAACAACAATGCATTAACTCACATTAACTGTATCTAGCCTCCCCAGTGAGTCACTCTGGCCCATTAGTGGCGCTCCGTTCTCGCCCTGGGTCACAAACCACAAATAAATCAAACGTGGAACGGACATGTTTCTTCACAGTGGCTGAGATCTTTGTTCACCTCTGAACATGCGTGGGAGCTGAGGAGCTCATTAAAATCTGAACTGGTGGTGCCCGGGCATGAAGGCTTGGACGAGAAAGCTTCAGAGCGCGTTAGGCCAGATTACAGGGTGATGTGAGATGGCTGGGAGGTGAGGTAGAAGAAACAGCTGGCTCTGTCCGCCACGTTGTTTCTGGAACATGAGGCCACGGACAATGTGGGGACGTCAGAGCCTTTCATGTTCAGGTTGAAGGTTCCTGTCAGGGCAGGGCAGGCCCATACATGTCTGACTCCCTGCGAGCTCACCTCTACATCCTCTGCCTCGGTTTGTACACTGCTGTTGTGGCATTGAAGTCAAATACCTTTAAAATTCAGTTATGTAATTCCTACAGTTTTGGGTAGTCCATGAACGACTCTGTTAGAGCTACAAACGGGCAGAGAGAGAAACCTGCAACCCTGTCGCAATGCACGGGTTTTGTTTCATCCTAAAGGTGCTTATTAGTCTATATGTAAAGCTTTAGTGCTGCGTAATTTTACTCTTGTCGTACCTGAATGTAAATCATTACGGTGCAAACACAGCAGGCCCACCAGGAAGTAAGCATTCCTTTAAATCAGGTGAGGTGTAATTTGTGTGGTAGAAAGCTCTGTGTTTGCTTGCTTGTGTGTGTGTGTGTGTGTGTGTGTGTGTGTGTGTGTGTGTGTGTGTGTGTGTGTGCGCGCGCGCACGCAGACTCTGCTCCACTTGTAAAGAACAACCAGGATGATAATTAGCCTGACTTTTATATCTAAATGTCACATGTTGGCTATATTAAGACCACACTGCTTGACTTGACTTGCTCTGTGTTTGCTGTGTTCGCTGCTACTGTACTTGCTGTTGCTTTCATACTCTGAGTGTTCAGCATTAATTTAACAGCCTGCAAAAGACAGTCAACACCATATTTAAACACATACGTTCTCCCTCTCGTTCTCTGTTTGGTATTTCTGATAATCTATCTCTCTCTGGTGTCTCTTTTCCGCAGCTTCCTTCTATGGCGATGGCTTTGTACAGCTCAAGGCAACAGAGTCGTCCGACCATAACACGCTCCGCATTCGCTTCCGAACCTCCAGCACCAACGGCCTGCTGTTTCTCGCCGCCGGCCAGACGGACTACTTCCTACTAGAGCTCCATGCTGGTCGCCTGCAGGTGGGTACATCCATGGCCCCAGCGCATGAGCATATGTGTTCAAGCATACATGAGCACACACGTGCACGCATATATATGTATAGATATACCATACACACATATCTTTGTGCTTGGCCACATGCACGCGTGACGCACGCTGACCACCGTAAGCTATGGCTCCATCGCAGCTGACAGTGTCAGTCGCTCGACACGGTAACACAAGCAGACAAGCCTGGGTGGTGTGAGCGGAGTGTTGACTCTATACCAGTCAGTTGTCACAGTGGGAACTAGGAGACAATGTAAACAGCAGATCTGTGGGTTTATTGTATCTGAGTAATCAAGTGATCTTTGATTGATTCTACTGTAGATGTCAGCCAGATGATTTGTGACTTGATCACTGAATACACGTGTGCCACATACTGCCTATCAGTACCGCTTGTAAGCACTGGCCCTCTGGTACTATAATCACTCTATAATATGATGTAATATCGGGCTGCAAGTAATGGGTTTTTTTATGTTGATTAATTGTTATTTTAAAATTATTGGTCCACGAAATGTCAAAAAATGTGACAAAAAGTTACGTCTTTATATGTCTTGTTTTCTTAAAGCAGCTGTGCGGAACTTTCTGTTTTCGTTGATTATAGCGCCCCTTTTGGTTGAAGCGGTATGACACCCACAGCCTTGTGTCGTAAAATTCCGACTGCAGCCTTCGCCTTCATTCGTAAAATCTTGACTGCAACGGGCAATTACCGCATGCATTTGTTTTGGAGAGCGAGAGGAAAATCATAAATGTTCTGGTGTAGCTCTGAATTTCTTATAAACTGAGGACAACTGCCTGCTGTATATTTGTGTTCATGGTCACAGTCACAGATAATTTTGTGGCGTTTGTTGTAACGTTACTAGACAAAAGCGGTTCACATCAGCTAACATTACATTTAGCTTGTTTATAACTTCCATGTCGTCACATATTGAGGTGAAACCACATCTAACAAGTTGCGGTATATTCTCTAAATAAAAACAAAAATTACATACCTGTCTATTAGGAAAAGGGCCAACTCGGGATCAGTTTTAAAACCTTTCAAATCTCTCAGCTCTCTCCACTTGGTGAATGCCCGATCGAGGTTTATAAGCGTTTGGGCTCGAGCCCTATCACTGTCCCGTTTAGCCTTCTTCTGTTCTTCTGTTCTTTTTCTTTTAGATGGTGCTCCTTCTATATCCGCCATGACATCGAAAGTACAACCAAGTCCTTATAGATACATCTGGTAAAACTGTTATGTGTTCAGGGGCGTCTGTGGCTTAGTGATAGAGCAGGCGCCCCATGTACAAGGCTGTTGCCGCGGCGGCCAAGGTTCGAGTCCAGCCTGTGGCCCTTTGCTGCATGTCATCCCCTCTCTCTCTCCCCCTTTCACACTTAACTGTCCTGTCCATTAAAGGTAAAAAATGCCCCCCAAAAATATCTTTAAAAAAAAACTGTTATGTGTTCAGCAATGCCCGTTGCGTACCGCATACTCGAAGAACACTCTCTGTAAACACGGCTCTTCTTCTTCTCTCAATTTATTGGCGGATCGCAAACAACTTCCAGGTGCATACCACCACCTACTGTACAAGAGACTACTCCCTACTACATGTCATTTAGCCTGTTTCTTAAATCCTACTCATAAACATGGCTCCTTCTTCTTCTGTGGTTTAATGGCTGCGGGCCGCTGTGGGCGTACAGACTTACTTCCGCCTCCGGGTGCCGTATTCTGGATTGCTGACTTCCGCTGTGTCCGACCCGACCGAGGCTACGCTAAATAGCCATATAGAGAAAGGCTTTTTTGTCGCTGTTGGGTTCAAATAAATATGCGGATCTTCAAGGGGGGGGTGATACGAACTAGGGACAGTTTTATAAATGGTAAAAAGTTCCGTACAGCTGCTTTAAGTCTGAGTCACCACCCCACTTCTGCTATCCACAAGAAACAATTATCAAATCCCCTTCTTCGCAGGAAACAACAAACACCTCTAAGCCAGTGGTTGGCCGCCTGTATTTATATCTGTGTACAATAGCTTCTACAACTTGTGTTATCACTCTTATCATGACATAAGACAATAAAAATAAGAAAAAATAAGGCAGGTAGCTGACAGTTTTTTCTCTTTTCTTTCGGTGGTAGGTCGTCTTCGCTGGTGCTTTGTTGTAATTTGCTCCATACAAGCAATCCATTGTCCCACCACTCACAGCTTTCTCCTTTTTAAACGTTATCATCTCTCACACTGGCTGCCAATCAGGACTTTTAATGTGTCACACACTTATAATCCCCACATGCGAACAGTCACAAATAGGTTCCCTGTGAAGGTTTTTTTAAATTAAATTAAATTAAATTTTTTATCTAGACTTTGCCTCTTTATCAGGAAATGGGTGTGCACAACATACTGATACAGTCAATTAAAAATTCATTCATAACTTTTTGTACAGGCCCAGTTGAATTTTGTTGTAATAATGTGTGGTTATCACAAAATCCCATGGCGTGCCTGGACTGACATCAATTGAGAACCACTGCTCTAAGCTAACAACTTAAAAGCTGAAAATGGCAAGTTTTGACGAAGATTTGGATCGTGAAACAAGGCATGTCTGCTTTGTTCTTTTGGTGAATTATGGTAAAGATTTACAACAAATTAAACAACTTGTGAATGCACCTCAGAAAACCCCAGACTCCTGGGCCTGATGTTGATCCATTTTTCTGACGCAGCCAGTTGAAGTTGACTTGCCACATCTTTCTACCCTGGCAGCAGCATACACCAGTGATACTGACTTCACCAGTGTACCGATCTGTTCCACTTCAGACGAGCTTCTGTGATATTGTCATAATGATAATACATTGGATTGATATAGCGCTTTTCTGGATACTTTTACAGAGAACAAAAACAACAAAACAAAAACAAAAAGATGCAATCATCCACAAAAAGGGAAACAATGCAGAGAGGAAGAAGAAGAACACAGTTTTTTAGAGATTGTAGGTAGTTTTAAAGAGGTCGAGAGTGAGGGGGAGTCTCTGATGTATTTATGGAGTGAGTTGCAGAGGGTGGGAGCACTAATGGAGAAGGCCCCGTGCCCCCAGGTGCTGTGGTTAGTTCTGGTGGGGGGTGAGCAGGAGGTTGATATCAGTAGACCTGAGAGTGTGGAAGGGAGTTTGCCTGTGGAGGAGCTCAGACAGATAGGGGGAGCCAGTAATGATGAGGAGTTTAAAGTGTATACGCTGGGGGACAGTGAGTCAGTGGAGATTATGAAGGATGGGGGTGATGTGGTCACAGGTGCGGGAGTGTGTTAGAAGACGAGCAGCTGAGTTCTGGATAAACTGTAGTTTCTTAAGTGTTTTGGATGGAGATCTGTAGAGGAGACTGTTGCAGTAGTCTAGTCTGGAAGTAATGAATGCGTGAATAAGAGTCTCTGCAGTTGAAAAGGAGAGGGATGACGAAGGTGTTTCTGAGATGAAAGAAGGCAGTTTTGGTGATGTGTTTGATGTGTTGGTCAAAGGAGAGGGTTTGATCAAAAATGGCACCAAGGTTACGGACATGGTGGGAGATGAGCACAGTTGAGCCACCGACAGAGAGGTAGAAGTCATGGATGGATTTGGGACTGATGATGATGACTTCAGATTTGTCACAGTTAAGATTTAGGAAGTTGGTTTCAAGCCAGGATTTTATGTCAGTGATGCAGTTGGTGAGGGTAGAGTGATGGCTTTGGTGAAGATGTGGAGTGGATTATTTGACCAAGGGGGAGAACCTACAGGATGAAGAGGAGGGGGCCGAGAACTGAACCTTGTGGAACACCTTGGGAGAGGGTAGCAGTGGGGGATTTGCATGAACCAGGTACAACTAGCAAATTGTCTGTGGTTTTAATGGGACCAGTGAGCTCCTCCAGAGCTAATTAAAGTCAGGCTTCACCATGAGGGCACGGATTATCAAATTGTTTGTCTTTTTTATCAGTAAAAGTTCAATTACAGTCCACATCCGGAGTGTTTTCTTATGTGGGGAATTAGCCATTTTAATGACAGTGCTTGCCTCCCCAGGTGCAAATGATTCACAAAAACAAGTTTCCCCGACACTGTTTTGCAGGTTCACTGTCACTGCATCCAATACAATAAATTAAATTCGATTAAAATTAAATTATATTCAACTTAAACTGTGTGACAGCAGTGAAAAAGACTAATATTTCCACAGTATTCATTTGGCTCTAAATATATATAACATGCAATACATATCTCTGAAAATTTCCCTCTGATTCAGTGACAAAATATATTTACCTTGGGCAGAGTGAAAAGATTTAGGATGGGTTTGTGTTCCATGTGGAGAGCACTATTTTTAGAAGCCTTGCTGGGAGGATTTAGGGGTGAAATACATTTGCCCCTTCAAGACTGCTTCTAAAGCATCCAGTAAGCAGCTCTGCCAGGCTGCATCAGCATGCAGAATGGACAGACGTACAAGGAGGCCTTGTTATTATGCAGACACATTCATAGGACACACAAGAAGTCCTGAGATACGCATTATAGGTTTTGTGCATCAAACTCGAGAAATCCTTGTGGCTAAGCTTCTATTCGTGTCAGACTTGTGCTACCGGGAATGAATCACACTGACGACTGTGTTGCACTGTCGCACTTCAGTGAGCACGAGGAGTGAACCGCTCGCCCATGTTCCTTAAACTGGCACAGGTCACCAAATCATTTTTTTTGTTCACTCGCACAAGTTATCCTCAGGCTCGGGGTCTCATTCCATGTGAGTCAGACATGAGCGTCGCTCCCTGGAAACCCTTGCATGAATAGCAGGGACTCAGCAGCAAGCCTTGACAAGCACGTCATCTAAATGCAGCATTAGTTTGAGATGGTGACATGATGCTCTGCGGACATAGCTGAAGGCAAAGAGATAATAGTTCTCTTCCTGCTTTAAATCACAGACAAAGCTCACTGTTATAACACCAGCTGACATCATGGAATATAAGCAGTCTGAATCCTGTGTTTCCCTTTCCAGGTGTCACAGTGTCTACACTTATTCATGTAATTCTTATTAGTCATAATGTCACAGGTTAGAGAAATAATTATTTCATCTGAGACAATGAAAGTATTTTAAGAATCTGCTTATAATTTTTGCACTTGTCAAGATATAGAAATATTATTTTTTTCACTTGACACTTGCAACCTGTACATGCATGTTTAAACAAGGGACTACAGCTATGAGAGAAGCATCCAGTGCTCTGCTTTGAGCTTATTGCTAATGCCAACATGCCAGCATGTTTGCAGGGACAATGCTGACATGCAGATGTTTAGTGGGTATAATGTTCAGAGTGTTCATCATCTTAGAATTGCGTGACCTGATAATGGTGCTAGATGAAAAGTTAAAGGATTACCAAAGTAATTACAATTTTATCCTGAGGGAACAGACAAGTCTACCAAGTTTAATGGCAATTCATCCATAGTTGTGAAGACATTTTACTCAGTCTACAAAAGTGAACCTCACAATGGCTCTGGTGGAAAAATCAAGGGGTCAAAAAAGTCTTCAAGATTTACCCTCTGGAATTTCATTGCAACAAGTTCAGTGCCCGTTCAAAATATGCCCGTTCGGAACAGGCTGATTCCTGTGGTTTTGCTGCTTAAACAAACAACTTCATACTCAACACTGCACTTCCTGAGGTCCTGAGCAATACACCTAAGCCCCAGACAGCAACAGTATAGGTTTATAGATATTTTTAGATATAAAAAATATTGAATTATGTTGCTATTCTAATTCATTTTACCCCGAAATAACGTACAGAAGGCCCCCAAAGCACTTAAAAATATGCAATTCAACAGTTACTATGCATTTACCTGACAGAAACATGTCACTGGTAACGTTACAAATTTAAAAACCAGTGAAATACACTAAAGCAGTGGTTCCCAACTGGTCCAGCCACAGGGTCCAGATTCCTTGTTAGTCATTAGTTCAAGGTCCACTCAGTTAAATATATTCAGTGTCATATTTGTGTTCGGCCATGTCTTCGGGCTAGTTTGCTGTCTCTGCCAAGTAGCTGTCCATTAGTCACTCACTCTAGAGAAGGAAATTACACTTCAATAAAAGATCTGTACTTCAAAATAAAGTGTGCTTGTGGTCCATTCGGAATAGTCCCGCAACCCTTTTTTGGACCGTGATACACCAGTTGGGAGCCACTGCACTAAAGTCATGGAAATAGTTCTTGGGGTATTTCAGTGTGAACCAAAGTGGTGACCAGCTGACCGACACTGCTTTTCCTAAAGACATATCGCTACCATGGCTTATTATAACAGCAGTCGTACTGAATGTGGGACATCACAATAAAAGATTTATTCTAAACTGATAAACCTGAATTCAGATTGAATCACTGCTTAGATCAGTACTTGCATCTGCTCTTTATACTTGTAAAATAGCATATGTTATAATCCAGTTGTTTTGTTTCTTCTCTTAGCTGAAACTGGACCTTGGATCGGGGGAGCTTGTGCTAGAGTCAGAGAGAGGCACTCAGCTCAATGACCTGGCCTGGCACTCGGTGGAGGTCCGCCATGTGCAGCACAACATCACTCTGACTGTAGACAAGAACTCTCACACCAGTATAAAGATGCCAGACACCCATCACAAGCTGCACATTTTGGATGGGCTCTATGTTGGAGGCTCAGGAGGCCTGGACAGACTTTACCTCCCCAGAGACTTGATTGGCTACCGAGGTTGCATGGAAGAGGTGGTCTTCAATGAACATGACATGTTGTCATCTCTGAGGCCATATACTGGATTCAAGAATGTCCATGAGGTTTCTTTAGGCTGCAGTCCTCAATTCTTTGCCACAGAGGAGGACCCCATTAGCTTCTTTAGCTCCAGGGCTTACGTTTCTCTTCCAACCTGGAACACCCAACAGGAAGCGATATTCGAGTGTGTTGTCCACACTTCAGCCAAAGAGGGAATTATCCTGTACAGTTCAGCTAGAGAGGGGGACTATGTGGCTGTGGAGATACAGGAAGGTTTGCCAGTGGCCATTGTTGGAAAAGGTGGAATGAAATCTGAGCTTCGTGCCCTAACATTCATCAATGACAGGAAATGGCATTCACTCAAGTTGCAATTCAGTTCCAAAAGTCTTGAGCTAACTGTTGATGGAGAGATGGTGAAAAGCAGTATTAGCACTCGGTCAAAGGGGCTTCAGCCAAAAGGTTATCTTTTTGTTGGAGGTATCGATGACAGCACCAGATCAGAAGTCAGAAAGGTGGGGCTTGTCTCTGTGTCAGGAAAGCGTGTCAGAGGGGGTTCCTTTAAAGGATGTTTAAAGAACATTGAAGTAAATGGAGTGAAGATGGGTCTCTCCAATGCTGTAGTCACCAAGGATATCTCAGTTGGTTGTGAGCCAGAGAAAGAACCAGAACCATCAACCACTGCGAGTCCAACAAGTGCTCCGGCACCCCTTTTTCACTTGGTGACACCAACACCATCACTTTACATGTCCACGCTTGCAAGGGGCTTGGACAGAAAGTATGGCTTGAAATTTGTGCAGCTAAGAAACCTTGTGGTCCAGGAAGGTGGTCGAGCATCTCTCGAGGCCAAACACATCAAGGTACTCTTGGACTTCAAGAAGCTTGGCATTCGACAGTCTCAGATCGTGTTTCGAATTCAGGAGCAACCAATTCGTGGTCAGATAAGACTTGACGTGGATCAGGACCAAGAGGAGAACACCTTCAGCATGTTGGACCTTTGGCACGGACGAGTGATGTATATCCATGGAGGCTCCGAGGAACCAGATGACTTCTTCATGTTTTCAATTTATTCTAGCAGTAGAAAGCAAGTTCCTGATTATCTGAAGGACAACAAATTGTACCGCTACAATATTACCGTGACACCCACCAACGATGCACCTGAATTGAGTCTCCCTGAAGGAAACCTCTTTGTCCTGTTGGAGAACTCAAAGAAACGCCTAACCACTGATATTCTGAAGGCGACAGATATTGACAGCAACTACACTGACCTTGTCTTCTCTGTGCTTGGGAACTTAAATGCTGATGCAGGATATTTGGAAGTTGAGAAGAACCCTGGCAAGGCAGTCACCTCATTCTCATATTCAGACTTGGAAGAACTGAGGGTGTATTATGTTCACACAGGGGTTCGAAACTCAAGGATAGTTCTTAGAGTTAGCGACGGGGAAAAGGTCAGCAACACTGTGGTTCTAAGGGTCATGGCTGTAGCGCTGGAGTATAAGATTGCCAACAACACAGGCCTTGAGATTATTCAGGGAGAGACAGCTACACTTGGTTCGAAGCAGCTGGCTGTGCAAACCAATGCTGTAAAACAAGTTGTAGACATCCGGTATGATATAATTGAACCCCCTCAGTATGGAGAACTCCAGAGACTTCACTCAAGTGGTGAATGGAGGCCTACTGACTCATTTTCCCAAAGGCTTCTAGAAAAAGAGCGCCTGAGATATGTAAGCACTTTTCAAGACATCCAAACGTCCAACGCAACCGATTACTTTAAAAGCAAAGTTACTGTGGCTGCAAGGGCAACCACTGAAATACTTTTCCCTGTCACTGTGAAGTGGGTGAAGTACCGCCTGGTGAGGAATGTTATGATAGACATGGATAAAGTTAGAAAAGTGACACTGGACTCTGAGTCTCTTTTTGCCACAGCTGAAGGTGTGGCCCTCGCAGAGGATGACCTCTATTTTCGGGTTCTCACTACACCAAAAAAAGGGAAACTGCTTCTCGACGCCACAGTCTTGACGAAGAACTCAACCTTTAGCCAAAGAGACGTAACAGATCTAAAAGTACATTACGAGCTCGTTGACAGGCCTCACGAAGATACAAGTGACAGGTTCAAATTCCAGCTCGTTTCCAAACACGCTCAGTCACAATACTACGACTTCCGCTTTTCTATCAAAGCTGACGTCAACAGCGTGTTTATGAGAAATGATGGACTCTCACTTCAGGAAGGAGAAAGTAAACTTATCACAAAGGATGAGCTGTTTGCAGAGACTTTGAGTACAAAGGACATGTACTACACAGTCATAAGCAGCCCCAAACATGGGAAGCTAGCCCGTATTAGCCAGTCAAATTCCAATGCTAGCTACGACAACATCTTAACCTTTAGTAACCAGGATATATTAGAGGAACGGATAATGTACATCCATGATGACAGTGAAACAACTCAAGATGAGTTCACCTTTATAGCCTCCATTAGCCAAGGGTTCAAGTCGTCCATCGCAGACGATGAAATTGGCTCCAAAGAAGGAGTGTTCAACATTTCTATTCAGCTGTTAAATGACCAAAAGCCGGTGCGTGTTATTGATAAAGTTTTTAATGTAGTAAGGGATGGACAGAAGTTGCTCACTATAGAGGATTTGCGTTACCATGATGCAGACTCTGACTTTGATGACAGCCAGTTGATTTACACTCGACGTGGAATCCCGATGGGAGACCTAGTGCTGGTTAATGACACTACTCATCGTCTGTTCCAGTTTCGACAAAAGGATTTGGAAGATAAGCAAGTGTTGTTCATTCACAAAGGTGTGAGCTATGGCCGGTTTGTGCTTTTCGTCTCAGATGGAAAACATTTCGTATCAAGCCTTCTAGACATCAGCGCACACGACCCTTTCTTGAAGGTTGGCAACAACACTGGCCTGCTGGTTCAGAAGGGCCAGTCAGTAACCTTTTCCACCAGTAATTTTAGTGTCACATCAAATTTGGACATCAGAGATGACCAGGAGGTTATCTTCAAGTTGGACGAGGTTCCCAAGTATGGAGGACTCTATCGCAGTGACACAAAGGTGGAGTCATTCTCAAAGTCTGACCTAAAGGATGGACTGATCTCCTATCAGCACAATGACAGCAAACATCTTGCAGACTATTTCAACTTAACAGTGAAAGCTAAAGGTCTTCAACTAGCAGCGAGGATCAATGTGAAGGTGTACTTGGAGAGTCATCAGAGGCCTCCCATCGTGCTGCATCACAATGTCTTACTCGTGGAAGAGGGAAAACCAGTGAAGATCAGTGAAACTAAACTGGAGGTGAGTGTTTGAGAGGAGAGAGGGTTTTTTTTATCAATGGTCGTGCAAATTTATTCAACTTCAAATAATATGATGGCAATGTTGAAGGCCAGTGCCAACCATTTCTCATTTATATTGCAATTTATGTTTGTGCCACAATTTGGTTGCAACAAAAATCTAGTTAGTTTTTGTTTTAGTGGATTTTTTTTCATGTTAAATTTTCTTGTTCTTTAATGTTCGACCATTGCTCACTAAACCTCTCCTTTACAGTTGATGTAATGATAAGAATTATAATATTAATTATATGTGTACTTGTGGAATCGGAGAATGTTTCCGTTTGAAACATTTTATGTTAAGAGTTCAGTTCACCCCAAAATCAAAAATACAGATTTTCCCCTTTACCTGTAGTGCATCAAATCATGGGTGAGAGGCCCATGCCCATGATAGGGCAAGAATTAAACAATAATGGCGTCCCCCTTGGCTGAGCTGTAACACTTGCTAGCTCGGTGGTGCTAGCAGTAGATGCATGCTTCCTTCTGCATGGTGATACAGTTGATTGGTGTAGTTCTGTAGAAAGAAAATAGTTCCTACATGAAACTGCTCACAACAAGGTCTGTGGATTATCTTGAGTAACCAGGGTCATGATTTCTGGAAAGAGACATTGCTGTTGAATTTTTCAAATGTTTTTTTTTTTTTTTTTTGCCGCTTTGAGTACATCAAGCCAAGTGTCATCTATTCTGATTATATTTGAGAGGAGGCTGACATCTCTATGGCTGATATCTCCAACAATCAGCAACTCACACCAAAACAATCTAGATTGATTAAAAGCACTACAGGTAAAAGGAAAAATATGTATTTTTGATTTTGGGCTGAACTGTCCTGAAAATATTTAATTTAACAACCTGCGTCTTGTGGCGTAGTTATGATGTTTGAAGGAATCAGCATTTAGCTGATGATCTTAATTATAATAAAAGGACAATATCTCAATAATGTTCCAGAGAAAGAGCAGTCTTTACTGCTCTGAAAGGGCAGAAACTGAATGCTGACCAGTCTTTGTTTTACAATGATGCTATGTTACATTGAGAGCAAAATGAAATCTGAACTTATGTGACGCATGGAACATTTCAAATTTAACCAGTGAATATGTTTTCCGATCGCTGCAGGTCACTCACGAGGACAATCTGCCATCCGAGATTGTATTCACAGTCAAAGCAGCCCCGTCTCATGGCTTTCTCCGGCGCTTTGTCGAAGCGGAGGAGCGCTACATCGGAACCAAACAGTCCCCTGTCAAGACGTTTACCCAAGAGGACATTAACGGTGGGAACATCCAGTACATGCAGGTGGAGGCCAACAAAGTGAACGACACCTTCGTCCTCGATGCCACCAACGGTGTGACTGACGTCAACGGCATTAGGATGTCTGTTGACATCATCCCACGCCTCATCCCTGTACAGGTCTCCAATTTCACACTGAACGAAGGCGCCTCCAAGGCGTTGGCCCAGGATGTGCTCAAAGTCACCAACAGACACTTTTCTGGAATCAACTTCCTGTATAGTTTGACTGAGCCCCCACAGCATGGTCACGTTGAGCACTCTCGACATCCCGGTGTGGCCATAACCTCTTTCACCAGGAGGCAGGTGAGATGTTCTGACAGACGCTCTCGTAGCTGCCACAGAATAATAGCAGTAGCCCTGCAGTTGTATTGATGAATAAATAACTTGATTTAAGGTGGTGGTGATATTTTTCATGCTCATAACTAACAATGAAGACACACAGGTTATGTCTGTTTGATTTTGTCATGATCGTTGATATTTTACAGGCATTGAATGATATAGAGGTTTTGAATTTGACCTAAAAACTAGTCCTTGTGAACAATAAAGCATGTCTGATCTTAAGAATACATGTCAAGATTGCATAATATAATAATAAATTAAATTATTCATCCATCAATCAAAAAGACTAATCCACGTCCCGACAGGTGAAATGCTCTGTACTAATCACATTATGCAGTAGGTAACACTGAAGCAACAGGGCTCATGACCTGAGAATTTTTCTGTCATGTCCACTGCCATTTTACGCAATGAGTTTTTTAAAATTTGACCCCTGTGACCAGGCGTTTTTACAATTTTTGTAACCTAAAATTCACCCTTCATTAAATCACAGCATTAAAGCAAGAAAAAAATAGCACTACCCTGAGTTGACCCCCTTTTCATCTCACCCTACCCCAGCTGTAATCTCTGGGTCTTGCCATTTTTTCTGTCATGTTGCTTCTCATTAATTTCTGAAATTGTACAACGCAATGATGCATTTAATCCGCGTCCCTGTATGCATGCAGTGTCATGGAATAAGAGATGATTCACAAATCATTATATTGTCCTGTACCTGTTCTGAATACATCTTTGCATTTTTAATTTCTGTACTAATTTCCATTATCTGTAATTAGGTGGAACACGAATTCATTTACTACGTCCACGACAGCAGCGAAACCTTCGCTGACAGCTTCACTGTGGTGGCCAATGACACGGGCCTGAGGAAGCAGAGCGCACCCCAGACGGTGTACATCCAGGTTTCAGCTGTCAACGATGAGCCTCCTGTTATTACAGCCAACAGGGTCCTCAGGGTGAGTCGGCATTGCTGCTCTATATTTAAACTCTGGACTTTTTTTCACTAGCAGGTCTGGCATGATAACTTACTGTCAGACAATTTTCATGTGGGCAGTGCTGCAAGTTGCCTCGGCTGGCTGGCTGGCTGGATGAGGGAAACTATGTTTGCTATGTGGAGGAGGGTCCAGAGGGGCTGGCAACACACACTGACATACATTTGGAGGTGTCTGGGATTTGTAGGAAGGCCTGTTTATGGTGCTGAGGTGTTGAGCTTTCAAACAAACTCTCCTAGTGTTAAAATAAAGTGCTGCTTCTTGGTGGGTCAGTCACCAGCAATGCTGCTTGAGTGAGTCGAAGAGGGAGCTGCTATTTTGCATAGTTTGGGTTGACTGGAAAATTATTTCAAAGGCTGCTTATGAATACAAAAGAGTTTAAATCAAATGGAAAATAACCCAGAGGCATGAGACGGACAGAAGGTCTTGCTGCTGAAAATATGTCACTTGAATTTAGTCCATTTCGCAGGCATCCTAGTGTTGAGTGGCGTGATGGCATCATGGCCTGGAAATAGCAAACAGTGTGACCACATGTCCTCAGCTCAGTCCAGTTTCACATCCTGCAGAGAAACCCTGCTAGTTGCTGAGCCCTGCTATCTGTGAAAAACACCTTTTCTCACATACATTTCAAAATGTTATTCTTAAATTAGACTAACGTTGTTGTATGTGACCGTGGTCTGAGCACTGCTGACTTGTACTCTGTCAGCTTTAGTGGCTGTACTTGGGAGAAGTCCAGCTGGAAAGAGAGGGTGAAGTATAGGTTTCTATTGTCTGTGCAGCTTTGCCCCAAATGCCTCACATTCCTCTGGGATCCTGCGGACTCAGAGTGGAACGACTTCTAAAATGTACTGCACTGAAGAACAGTGGTGAGCCCATTGAGTTAAAGTTAATCAGAAACTCTGAGAATATTTTTGAAAGGGAGCTGTTTATGATTTTTTTGGCAGCCGTCACTCAGATAAACAAGTCGTAGCAACATTGCACAGATGCTATAGATGCTATAGAAGCAATATTTATTTATTTATTTATTTAATGTATTTCAATAGTTTAGTGATTATTGGAGCCTTGATATTTTTTATCATTTACTTTTACCATGTCTGTCTGTTGTCTGTTTTGATTTGTAATATGTGTGGATGCCTCGTCTGTCGGCTGCAAAACAGATTTGCTTACAGATGCAAATAAAGTAACCTGAACCTGATTGTCACTGACAAACTGGTCTGCACATATTGATGATCACAGTTTAATTCAAATGTGATCATTAGTCATTATTTACTAGATTTTAGGTGGAAGGTCTGGATTTTGTCCACAAGGTGGCTCTCTGCTACTGCACTCTATTACACTTGTACCGTGTACTTGTACCTCTTACAGTCACAGTTATACATGTATTACCTCGAAAATAGTTTTGAGACAGCTTTGAATTCTGTATTGAAATAGGACTTGTCAGATTTTTATTCATCAATTATGCTTCAGGGTTTATATTTACCATATATAGAAATGGCAAATGCTGAATAAACCCTAAGATTAAATATAAACTGCTGTGAAATGGACGAATCTGTCTTAAAAGTACTTTTTTGTCAACAATGAAAACAACACAGACAAAAGAAACGTCATCCAGTGATGCCGAGGTCTAAGAAAATCTTAATTATGCCAACAAAATGCTGACCTATTTTAAACTGAAATCAACAGTTTACATTCTTTAAGTGTTTTTATTTTGTGGTTGTGGCAGTGCTAACATTCATGACATATATTTGCCCTGTTGTGGTTTTCCAAGGTCTGTGATAGACATCTAGAAATGTCGCTATCACAATGACATGTGTCAGCAGTCTGTGGCTGTGTTTTACTGTCAGGGGTTTTAAAGTGCAACTAAAATTCAAGGAGTTGTCACACAGAGCTGTGAGCAGAGTCTTCTGAACTCAAATTTGGTATGTATCCTATGTGACCTCCAGACAACACTTGCTTGCAGCCAGCAGCAGCAAAACAGGCTGCAACGTAATCCCTGGGGGCAATTGAGCACTGTCGATTTACGTCCACGAAAAGTGCTTGTTTGTGCCACTGACAGGCTCGGATTATTAATATTAATATTAATAGTATTATTCTATGATTCTGACAACATTATGGAAAGGATCCCTACAGAGACAGACCTTTTTGTTTAACCAGAAACAGCCCCAGAATCGCCATCGCCAAAACCACCAGACTCCATTTACTAAACAGTGATTTTTGCGTGAATAGAGCCAGCATATTTTCACATCTAACCGGGTGAATTAAGGGATTATTTCAACCAAACCAGAAGTGGTGATGGTCTAGAAAGAGTGTAAAGACAAACTAAGGTGGTCTATGTGTGTGTTATTGTGCTTATTTTGTTTCTGTTAATTCTGAATGAAGTGTGTTTTACAATGATAAAATTACTCTTTATTTAAATGAGGTCTGGTGTGTTTGCCGATAACAATTTTCAGGCTGTTTCTAGTTAAACAAAAAGGATCTTACTCTTAAACAAATTGGTCTATTTCTGCAGGGATCTTTTCCATGATGTTGTCAGACACAAAAAAAGCACTTTAAGTGGTCGTAAATTGACGGTGCAAACATGATCTGAGTGTTTACACAATGCAGCCTGTTTCACTGCTGCTGGCTGTAGTCATCTCTCTCAATACTGGACCAAATTCAAAAACTACTGTCCCCATTAGTCATTTAGACACAAAAAAACCATGGGAAAACAAGGTCTGGGTTGAAAAAGACCGAGCAACACGTACTCGAAATGTGTTTTTTATTATTATTGTTTTATGCAGGTGAGTTAAAATCCCAAGTCTATTAAAAGACCTCAACAAATAAAGATAAAAACAGTTGAAGTTTGGCAGTCAACATTCACTGAATTTAATCGAAGTCAATCAAAGATGTGGCGAAGTTTGTTTTGTTTAAACCTAACTGTCATCTCCGTCACCAAAGCTGCAGCCTGATGAGCAGCAGACGCCCCGTCATGTCTGAGGGATTGATCTCGACTCCAACGGGGCTACTGGTGCAAATTGATCTCATGTGTCCTTTCTTTGAATCTGGTGAGTCGCACTGTTGTTGCTCCTCAGACTGATCCCGCTGTGACTTCCTGTTAAATGGGGGGATTACTGGAGGTGTAGTCATTTCCCGCTAGGTGAGCTCACACCGGCATGTGTGGCAAGTCTTCTCATGTGGGAGGACGTGATGCTGTGGGACTGATGTGCTGTGTGTGGTGGGTGGATGTGGGGCTTGCAGGTGCTAATTGAAAAAGTACCTCTTGCTTCTGTTCCAGTAAGTAACACTTATAACAAAGTGAGAGGCCAGCTCACTGACAGTTACACCCAAGCCTTTAAATTTGTCATTTTGGGGCCATTAAGACTCACCCAATATTTAGTGTTTTTAAAAAGTAAAGCCCACCCTCAGATTATGATGTTTGTGATAGGCTGTACATACCTGCAGCTATTTATTTATTAATTTATGTATTTATTTCTGTTGTTTCACCCACTGACATTTCTCACATTAACCAACATTCAGAGAACAGCAGTGGGAACCTGCCAGTTCACACTCTTTATTTTAAACGCCACCGATCATGTGGCTGCATTGCACTTCAGCATGGCCTGCTAAAAATTGCTGTAACAGGAAACTCATTTGCATGCAAACGACTGTCTTTAATTTGTATGGTACAGAAGAATACACTCCAGACCATGAGCTCCAACCAGTGATCTAACCCAACAATAACATTAATTGTAACTGTAAAGCTGCTATGATCAATATTTTGTTTTAAAGATGGGTCAAATCACTAAGTGTAATGTGTTACTTGTCCCTCATAGTGACAAACCTGCAGATAAGTTTTACTTCTCTACAGTTCCCGTTAGCTCTACAGAGCATGTCAACGTCTTTCAGCTCATTGTTTTTTTCGGCCACAACTCTTTTGGTTCACTCTCACCGCTCTCATTAGCGTTGTTTCCAGCTTTAGCAGGCAGCTTTTGTCAACAATGAAGCTTTAAATCCTCAGGCACACAAAGTTAGCAGCTAACCAGTGAACATAGTGGAGCAACTCGCAGCTATAGAGACAGATTTTGAGTGAATACATTCACCAGTCGGCCAGAAACATGACTGAAATGTAAGCTGATGTTGCCTTGTATGTATCTACTTAATGTGTAAAGACCCACCAGCTTTTTGATAAGTTTCCTGAATCAATATGTCGGTGTTTGCAACTTGTTTCCTTTGCCACAATGTGACCAAAAATATTTTGTACCCAACCTTATTGTGAACACAATGCAGTGTTTTCCTCAAAAAAACAATGTACGGACTCATACTAAAGTAATCCCTCTCAATCAGTACCTATGATGCACTAGAAGTGTGTGGCGATGTATTCTTCTGCAGCAACCCTGCTCTTTGCCTGTATGTTCTTATTTTGCTATATTTGAGATGTTTCTGGGCACAGTGTGCAGATGAGGTCAGGAAGCAAACAGGGCCAGACCGTACGCAGCACGCATCCGAAAGTAGCGACGAAAATCATGGACGCAGGGCCGAAAACAACACATAAATAGTGAATCCAGGGTGGGTGCTCACTTTTGCCTTTAAATAAGTATTTTATCACCAGAAGGACGGTCTTTTCATAAAGCTGGGTATGCAGCAGAAAGACAAATACTTTTGAAGTTAGTGCCATATGAGCAGAGAAAACTGAGGAAAGGGACTGTGGTGGTTGCTGTTGCTCAAGAGGTAGAAAACCTAAAACAACTAGAATGCACTGCATTACACCGGACCAATAAACGCTTCCAGTGGTGGGTGGTAATGCTATTTGCTCATCTGAAAACAATATGGCCACCAGCTGGTAGCAAAAAATTTCATATTATAGTTAAACAGTAAGTTGTAGTATGGTTCTGAAAACACTGAGGTGAGAAATGAGCAACTCAGTAACAGAATCTTGGTTTATATTTGATCAGCACTGCTTAGTTTCACCATTAGATCTTTCAGACTTTTACAATACAGGAAACGGTATAACGCCCACTTCCTGTTCACAAACTCTTGTATTACAGCTAAACAAAGCACTAAAATATTTTCCAAAGACATTTTAGGCAAGAAATAGGCAATACAGTGACAGAATCTGGGATTATATTTGATCAGCACTTCATAGTTTCACCATTTGATCTCAGTTTTTCAGACTCCATTTTTACAATACCTTATAACGTCCACTTCCTGTTCACAAACTCTTGTATTACAGATAAACAGTGCACTGAAATGTGTTTCTGAAGACATTTCATGTGAGAAATAGGCAATACAGGTACAGAATCTTGGTGTTTATTTCATCAGCACTGCCTAGTTTTACTGTTTGATCTGAGTCTGAGTCGGAAACAAAGACAGAGAGAGAGAGAGGCAGCCCTGGAGCTGGATGATGTGATCTTCACAAGATGGAGGGATGTTTATCACAGTTCATTCACACATACTACCCACATTGTCATGAGATTGGTGAAAATCAGCAAAGTTTCTAACTAAAACTTTATAACAGAAAAAATAAATAAAATGTATTATGTCATATTTATGCGTTAAAAATGTCTTTGTGTCTTTATGTTAATGCAACAGCAGTACTGATAGGCCTTTATCACAGAAGAGATTTTGACATGTGGCTGTAGGAAAAGTGTAGGTGTTAATAATAAAATGAATGATGGCTGAATTCCATTTAGTTGCTTCAAGTTCTGGGTCCTGGTACTGTGCATGCTGGCTCACTGTCACACTGTCGCAGCTTACTGGGACACATGACTAAAACAGCGCAGTCGTTATTGTTATCAGTAACACCTGTGCTCAACTCAAAATGGCCGATTCAAGTAACCACATTTTAGAAGCCGTACATTCTCGTGATGTATGTGCTCTCAGTTATTACTGTGGAATCCTAACCTGTGTGAGGGGCAGTGGTGTGTTACGCAGTAGTTGGCTCGTGAGGCTCATCCTTTGTTGTTAAGTGTCTGCACGGATCAGGAGCTGTGTGCTCTGTGTGTCAATGAGTTCCTCTGTTCCTTCGTGTTAGCTCGGGGCTTTTGAATTTACATGAAAGCAGGACCTTAGCTGCGCCTTGCCAACACTCAGCCAACTGTGTTTACAGTCTGCGTGGCTATATTTAGTCCTGACATGTCCTTCATTTGAATTATGTCAGTGAACGTGAGTTGAGTGACATTTCTTCATGGGTTGTTACTGTCGTACCGTCTTTAGGTGCTGCAGTTAGAGAGTATTTTTACAGCAGTTCTGCTTCGTTGGATGATACACTGCGCTGTGGGAAATAGACGGGAGCAAAGAAAGAGAAAGGAAACATGTGAGATAGCCTTGGAGCTGGACTCACACCCACAGCATCCTGGGACCATTGTATGTGGTGATGAATGACAAGGACACATCAGCTGTTTCCCCTGGTCTTTAATGTGTCTCTGTTCCTTTACAATTGTATTATGTCTGAGCAGAGGGGGGTGTGACATAGCTGCTCTACAAGTGCATTTAACTAATGAGAAAAGTGCATGAGACATAACCCTGTTGTATCCTACAGACAATCAAATTTATGTTTTTGAATTAAGGGGATTTCTCCAAAGATGAGCATCCACAAATGGAAATGTAGCCAGTCTTTTGCCCCCGTGTGTAACAGAATATGACAGTATTTCAATCCATCAAAATAAATGTCAATGTGGCATTTGGCTGTCAAACCCTGTTAGCCCCTACATCATGAGCCATGTCAGACAAAACATGTCTGCTCCTGGAGGTCTTTACTTTCCCGGAGATTACAGATGACACCTGCTCTGTCCTTGTCCATCTTGTGTCCAGGTTTGGGTGTCCTCAGTGACAGAGATCAGGCCAGGGGATCTGAGGGCGCAGGACATGGACACGCCCCCAGCCGAGCTGCACTTCATGGTAACCCCACCTAGCAATGGACACCTGGCCCTGAAGAGCGCCCCCATGAAGGCGGTGCTCAACTTCACCCAGGAACACATCGACCAGGGACAGCTGCTGTTTGTCCACAAAGGTAAACTTTGTTTCACCTACTGAAGTTCAGACACTGCACAGCAACGGAGAAGCCAGAAGAGACTTGTTTTGAATCACAAAATCCAGAAATTTTATGCTTTAGAAAAACACACAGCAAAGGAGAAACGGGCAGTAGCTAGGTAGTAACTATATAAGAAATTATTTGTAAGATAATTAGTGATTAATGTAAAAAAACAGACATGCAAAACACAAATGTGACGACAGTAACAGCCTAACTTCTCCAGTTGAAGGTGATATTTTTTTGTATTACAAGTTTTCTGAAATGTTTTTGTTTAAAAATGCACATGAGGAATTATCTAATTAAATATACATTTTAGGAACATAAATCTGAACATTGGATAGGGCCTGGTTCAAATCCCTTGTTTCATTTCGTGACATAGTAGGAATCAAATGTTTATACTGAAAAAATGTTGGTTATCTCTTTTTATTACTCCATAAATAAGAAAATACTGTCAGCAGCCATAAAAAAATAGAATTTTCACCACATTTTTAGGAATAAAATGCTCCATAAAAAAGGCTATGAATTATATATGAAGAAACCTCTCTGTAAAAAGCTTCAGAATATAGATAGCAATAAAACTGGAAAGTTTGGTGTATGTAAATGCTAGCCTGAGTGTCAGACTGAAGCTCCCAGAACCTTCAGTCTGACATCGCCTCCATTGAAGGCGATTTACAAGGGGGAGGGAATTTGATTTTTCCCTAACCAATCAGTAGAGATCAACGACTCACCCAGAATCTGACGTCATTAGTATCCATGCCTCGGGGGTGCCGAAAACAAGCGAGCATTGCCTGTTTAAAATGTCTCCGTCGTCGTGCACGCCCAGCTGCATCGCCGTTAAATCCAGTTTAGCAGCTTCCTTAATTTGGTCCTCCATTAACGTGAGTAGTGGCGAAATACCTTGATAGCATCGTTAATGTGGTCTGTAGGATCTGTAGCGGTCGCCATTGTTGCTATCCTCACCAGTTACCCACCGGCGTACAGCTTGACTTCAGCGTGGCGCTGATTGGCTAATTGCTAGACCCGCCCCCACCCCCAGCGTTCATTGGTCCGTCCATCGTTTGGACGAGATAAATCGCAAATTCATTGCAGTATGCCAGACCCAGAGATGCAAGCCTACTCAGTTGAGTGGGTGGGGTATGGTCTGGAACCAGGCTATGTAAATGCTACTACAGTGGAGATTTCTGCCTCAGAGTAAAAGAAACTTTGAGAAAGTGGCCTTTTAAAGATATGCATTTCTACATTTCATACATTTTTAGATAAAAAGAAATACAACAGGTGAATGGGTTAAAAACTTTAACTAACAAATATCATCATGAAACTTCCCCAGGTGCTTACTTACATTTTGAAATAATATGTTTAAATATGAAAATGTGGTGTTATCTAATTAGGTATATGCAAACTTGCACACATTTCCAGAACAGAAATCCAAACTAAAATAAACCCCTTAATGTGTATTTTGGACGTTTATTTCCATTATTTTACACATTACATATCACATTCCTCTGTTTGGAGAGGGGTATAGAAGAAGAGGGGAGGGGTACTGAAGAAGAAACAACTTAAAAAAATAGGGTTGGGTGATAATTCATTAATTCATTGCACACTGTAATCAAAAACTAACAAGAAGATACTTGTTTTTGTTTTATATGTGTGACGTTTTGTTTTAAAAAAGGGTGTCTGCAGGTCCTTAAAAAGTCTTAAAATGTCTTAAATTCAAGTTTAGAATATCAGGCTTTAAAAGTCATTAAATAGTCTGAAATTTGAATTTGTGAGGCCTTAATTTTCACAAACATTTTACCTACTTTAATGTGTTGATTTTTTTCAAAATGGTCAAGCTCTTCTGCATCAAGGTCCACATTTTTTTCATCATTTAAATTTTTATTGATTTTCTTTTAAACAGATAAAACAAAACAACAGTCCAAAACAAAAACAGAAAGACAGTCTACTGCAGCAACAAAAATATTTCACAGATGCACCCATATGTACTTCAATGTCATGAGCCCTTAATAAATAGACAGAGGTTATCCCAGACTTCAGTATGTGTTCCTGTTGTATTATTCATTCAAGCCAGTAAATCAAAGTTCACATTTTTGATTTTACTTTATAATTTATACACAAAACCTAGCTCTGCATGGGACTACATTTATACTACTTACCTTTATACTTAGCTGCAATGCTTGAATCAGAAAACATATTATTTGTCAAAAAATCAGACTTAAATGTGGTTTTGAATCATCTTTAAAAGGTCTTAAAAAGCATTAAACCAGTGGACACTTTGTTATGTAATGCTTGGATCACTGTCCATCTTATTAAACACCAGCTGTACTGTAACATAAATTGATACTGGAAAATGATTCTTTTATATTGTGACATTGATTTCAATCATATTCCTCAGTCCTAAATATAACTTATAATGAATTTCTCTGAGATCAGTGTCTTTTTATTCTCCCGCCTGCTTTGGATTTAATGCAGCAATACCAAACATAATTCATCTGTATTTTTTAGATCCCTAGATAACCTGTTGTTGTTGTTGTTGTTGTTGTTGTTCCTTCTGTGTCCACTAGAGGATGCTGTTGACAGTTCCTAACAGTTTGCTTTGCTTTCTTTTTGTGTCTCACACAAAAAATCATCCACAGAAACAATGTGCATCTTTCTTTATTAGCCATTAAATTACTTGCAACACTGATTCAGACAGTCTGTTTGGAGGTGATAATATTTAATAGTGTGGAGACTAAAGTGCTGGATACAGTCCGTCAACATGTGATGGTGTGAGTCTCAGATCAGGTTTCTGCTCACTGTTCTGATTCCTATCTGCTTTCTTCTCTGCCTGTACTTGTACCACCAGGACAGGTTGTGATAATAGAGTGCAGGGGACTCGCCCCACCCCATATGTTGATGAACATGTCTGTCTTTTTTACACACATTTTCACACACACCTACACAAGTATAGACAATTGATTTTGATCGAGTGTTCCCTTATTGACTCAGAATGCAGATTGCTTGCATTGCAGTTTTCCTTGAGATCTGCACCAGGAATGCTGATCAAGTGATTTTCTTTGTGTATGTTGCGGAAAGCAGACGCAGCTTATTTTCCAAGAACAAAGTGAAAACATGCACTCGCAAAACAAAGCAGACAGAAGAATCTGACAGCTTTGCCTCAGAGTCTTTTTGACAGCTTTTAATTAGATGTTTCATTGCATCTCTAGGTGCCATGTCTGGAGGATTCAACTTCCAAGTGAATGATGGTGTGAACTTCACTCCCAGGCAGATCTTCAGCATCACCGCCAGAGCCTTAGTTCTCAGCTTGGAGAGAAACCGTCCACTCAAGGTGTTTCCAGGTAAATCACCCGCTGAATAGAGCCTCATCATTTAATGACAAGATGGGCATTGTTCTATATTTTTCACAGCTCAGTCGCAAGACGAAAATTTTTGTGTACCATAAATACGTCACATTTGCACATTTCATACTCATCATATCAGTGTTTCTTCAGTGATGTAGTGTATGAGCTGGCTTTATCAATCAGAGGAGGAAGGGATAGCGGATGTCGCCTGGGCCAGACACCTGCCAAACCGCAGACCGTCGTTTAAGAGCCAACAACTTACAAAACTGGTTGTAATTTAGCCACCAAACATGGGTGTTTTTAGCAACCCATTGCTGTTTTTCCACAGGGGATAGTGCCACAAAAAGCAGCTGTATTTTACCAAGACATCACTGCAGTTCATGCCAGGATCATGCCACCAAAAGGGGATATTTTAAGCCAAAACGTATATCACCCCCACCCTCACCTCCGGACGAAACATCGCCAGATGATGCAAATTGATGCTAAAGACGTCATCCAGCAGTTTCGCTGGCTTTCTTGGGTTGTTGCTTGAACTACAAGTCTATTTGTCAAGCAGCCGTCCGATAGTCATTCACTTTACAGCAGGAAATGGAGCTTCAAATTAAAAGCTTTTTGCTGGAAATTCACTGAACTTCAAAATAAATTGTGTTTTTTACAAACTCCATTCATTTAATTCAGAATGGACCCACAGCCCACCATTTGGAAACCACTGCTGTAAACAATACGTCACAGCAGCCTTACACCTTTTGGATATTTGCTTTTCCATTTTAGGTTTGCAATAAGCAAACAAGAGTAAACCAAACTTTGTTTTTGTATAAACAGAAAGTTGCATGTTCAGTGTTTAAAGTCCTTCTCTGTAAAGACTTTTTCATGAAATACATATAAACAAATGTGCACTTTCCTGGCGCAGTGCTCAAGAAGGGCCGTAAACATGCAGCTCTCTAGGTTGGAAACATGCTCATTGTCAATCTAGAAAAAGGAATAACCAAAAAAAGAATATACGGACCAGAGTCCACAAAACTAAAACAAGAGCAGCCAAAGCCTAATCTGCACAGTCAAATACTGGCATGTGTCATGTCATGTAAATAGCATGTCACAAATTGCTGCTGACATTAATGGCTTCCTGTTGCAGTCATTAGTGTTTCTGATCATTAGTGTTTCAGTTCTCTCTTGAGATCACAAGCGTTTTGGAAGCATAATTTCTCTTTTATAGGCTTTTGTGTCATGATGAAACTACACAGCTGCTTCCTGAAAATGAAGTGAAACAACTTATTTTCGTCAGTTTCTTGGTCGTCCACTCACACAGATGCTTTTTAGTTGAACTATTATTATCCATACGCAGAGTGCTGATTTCCTCTTTTCTGTGTCTATTGTTAGGGTCCAGCTGAAGATTGTGTGTGTGTGTGTGTCTGTGTCTGTGTGTGAATTCAAATAAGTATTTCACCACTAGAAAGATGGCCTTTTAATAAAACTAAGATGTCTATGCAGGAGAAAGGCACAAATACTTTTGAAATTGCTGCTACAGAACCAGAGCAAACAGAAAAAGGACACTTTGATTCATGAGGGAGAAAACCTACAACTACCAGAATGCACTGCACCACACCGGACCAATAAATGCTCCCAATGGTGGGTGACATAATGCGAACACATCCATTTGAAACAATGGCATGCCAACAAGAAACAATCTTGTATTACAGTTAAACAGTGAGCTAAAATATGTTTCTGAAAACATTAGAGGCGATAAATATTCGACTTAGTAACAGAATCTTGGTTTATATTTGATCAGCACTGCTTAGTTTAACTGTTTGATATGTTTTTACAATACTGGAAACAGTATGGCGTCCACTTCCTGTTCACAAACTATTGCAGCTAAACACGGCACTGAAATATGTTTCTAAAACATTTAAGGTAAGAAATAGGGAGTGTAGTATATCAAAATATTGATTTATGTTTGATCAGCACCACCTAGTTTTACCCTTGGATCGGATCAGTCTCTTGATCTCTTAAAGCCTGTTTAGACGTGGTATTAAAATGAGTTTTGGGTGATCTGATCACATGTGGACGGCGCTAAATACAAATCTAAACAACCACCACGACTCAAACTACTTCCTGAGGTGGTCTGGGACGCATTTGACCACATATCTTTTGTTGTGTAAACACTGTGTCCTGATGCGTCCGTTGTGGGTCGAGTTGGACGAAGTGTTGCGTGGGTGATATCTCGGCAGTGTTTAGATGGAGGGAAGTTTACCACAGTTCACACACTACCCACATTGTTTTGATACAAAGCTGGTTGAAAGTTGGTGAAGTATCCCTTTAAGGAGAATCTCCAAGTTAAACTTTCATGCAGTTATAAATTTACACCTCATGAAAATTTGGGTGTTAAAGAACGTGATGTTCCCATCAGGATGCTCACGATGGTGCAAGAGTAGAAATTCCTGAGGGGGTAAAAAATGAAAAACATGTACATTACTTTTCCTCCCTAATTTTTGCTGCTACTAAAATGTTGCCTGTTAGCTGTCACCGATCCTCAAAGACATGCGCCGAGCAGGTTAAGAGGACGCGTGAGCACCAATGAAATATTATTATGTTGATATTTAAAGTAATAAGGTGACATGATTAACTTGAGGGGCTTGAATGTGTTTAACCAAGTTTAACAGTAAGCCATCCAACAGTAGTGAAGACATTTCACTCAAAACCACAAGACGGAGAAGAGAGAAAACCCCGACAGTGTGTGTGTAGGTGGGTGTGTGTGAGCTTGTGTGTGTCTGTGGCCTCTCATTTGCTGTATTTTCCAACACTGAACCTGCTACAGTCTCTGTTCAGATGGTATAATAATGCAGCACCTTTCCAGCAGCCGAATACCAGACTGATGAATCAGCTGACATTTCTCAGTGTTTTGACGTACGGTATGCTACTTTTTTTTTTAGCTTTCTTGCTGTCGTCAGTGTCTGCAAAGACGTTTTAAGATTTTCTGCCATTTCCAGAGGTCTGGTTTGTGAGTGAGAAGGAACGGATATTGTGGGGGTAGCAAACTGCCAACTGGCACGCTCTGCTGAGCTTCCCAGCCACAGGGTGAGTGGGTACTTGAAAAGCTGTGCCACTGTCTGTCTGAGGCAGCCCTGTTTGTGCTTTGTGCCAGGCAGGGCAGAGGGAGGGGGGGGGGGGGGCTCTAAGTGACAATGAAGGGTTTTGATGGGGCGAGGGGGTGACATGAAACACTTTCACGCTATGGACGTGAGATTAATGTTTTTCCTCTTCCTTAAATGCCTGGGTGCTCTCTGTAAAACCGTGCAGAGACTCCTCACTAAATGGTTACATGTGACTCATTAAGAAACCAGCGTTTACCTGTGTGTGTTCTGACAGGAAGTCATTGTGGCGGCCTGCAAATGCCACACAAGACCTCTTGGTATGAGGACATTAACTGATACTATCACTGTCAGGCTCTTGTTGAATCAGGGCTGAGTAATATATCAATCTTATATCGATATCTTGATATGAGACTGGATATTGTTTTAGATTTTGAATATGAAATATTGGAAGTGTCCTGGTTTTAAATGCTGCATTACAGTAAGGTGATGTAATCTAGCTGCTCTATTATCTGCTTTTACCCACTTAGTCATTATATCCACATTAATGATGATTATTTATCAGTAATCTCATGGTGTAAATATTTTGTGAAAGCACCAATAGTCGACCCTGCAATATTGTCACAATATTGATATCGAGGTATTTGGGCAAAAATGATATTTGAATGTGGAGTAAAAGCATGGCCGCCATGTAGAGAGGGGATACGTGATATCTTTTAAATATGGGGATAACCAGTGGTATAAGTTTTGTTTCAGAAGTTGGGGACACACAATGAAATATAGAAATAATTTCTGAAACTGCTACTTGGCCAGTGGTTCCCAACTGGTCCAGCCTTGGGGTCCATATTTTTCCTCAGTCATTAGTTCAAGGTCCACACAGTTTAATACTTTCAGCATCATGCTTGCATTTAGCCATGTCTTATAGCTAGTTTGCCGTCTCTGTTAAGTAGGCCAGCTGTTTGTTAGTCACTCACTCGACAACAGGAAACAGCTCTTCAAACTAAAAGCTCTGTGCTGGGTATTCACAGCCTGACATGTTCCTGAGTCACTTGCGGTCCATTCAGAATGGACCCTTGACCCACTTTTGGACCACAACCCACCAGTTGGGAACCAGTGTACTGGGTAGTACCCTTTTTCTGAGTAGTATATGCAGGTTTTCCTTTCAGGCTACATACAGTTACAGCAACCTCCATCATGATGGTAGGATAGCCTGTACGTATCTAGATGGGCAAAACCCATGGCAATAAAAGTTCGGCAAGGACTGGCATGCTTGTTAAAGGTCTACTGTAGGGTTTAGTAGACCCTAGTGGTGAGGCTGCAGATGGAACCCAACTGAAACTTCTCCTGTGTGTCAAGCGTGTAGGAGAACTATAGTGGCCAATGCGAAAATGCAAACAGCCCTGTCTAGACCCACTGTTTGGTTTGTCCGTTCTGAGCTACGTAGAAACAACCCAACAGGCTCAATGGACGAGAACCCACTTTGTATGTAGATATAAACAGCTCATTCGAAGGCAACAAAAACAAGATTTTTATTTCAGGTGATTATACACTAACCAAATCATAGTTATGAATATTTTATGCAATGTCTGCCAGTAGATGCCCCTAAATCCTACACACTGGAGCTTTTATGTTCATTTCTCTGAGCACACATTAAGATGAAAATATCTCTGTTTTTATGAGCTTGGATCATCTGGCCCTCGGGAGCTGAACAGAAAGAGAACAATGTTAAACTTAAAGGGCGCAGTGCTGTTAAAAATATGGATTTATTGATACATATTGGTCCTGAATATTTGAAACAGTTAATACACCAGTACCAGCTCCTGCTCTCTCTTATTGTCAGTGTTTACTGCAGTCAGTCTGCTGCCTGTACTGTGTTACTAACCAAGAAAAGAAAAGTTGTCGTCAGGTTGTAGCCTTGTTAAATTTATCTGTTATTAAAAATATGAAATTGTATGAACTTAATATCTTTATTTCCCTGTGATCTGAAGTGCTGTATCATAGGTAGCTGGACTTGCTTGAGTTTCTTGAAGATATTTCGCCTCTTGGATGAGAGGTGAAATATCTTCAGGAAGCTTAAGCACAATGATATAGCACTTGAGATTACCATGACCTGGATGACTGAGAATCTTCACCAATTTATTTCCCTGTGGTATTGAAAATTGATATTTTGCAAGGTATTATATTGAAGTTAGATCTTCCATTATTGAAAAAAGCAGGATCTTGAAAAGTGAAGGTGACACATCCTCTCCATCCTCAGTGGAAATTATGACCTTGAGGGAAACAATGCACACTTTCAGACAGGAAGACTTTCATTGCCTTAATTTGCCTTTAAGATATTCTATTATTGATTCTCCATGTGTTCCTCTAATCCCTTATCATCATTATCATTTTATAGACTCTTGTTATCCCATATGCCCTTAAAAACATGAACCACACACAGTGAATATTTATGGTGTGTTTGTGCATGTTTTTTTCTTACATGATTCTCCAGTTCCCAAAGTGGCACACATTTTTCTCATCTAACAGACAGCCTAAACAACTCAGTGTTTTGGAGAAGTATTTTGTTTGTGTTGTGTATTTTGTTTATATTCCTGTAAGCATTGTACATGTCTGTATACAACCATCATGAAATGCTGCACAAATGTCTGACAATATAGTGAAACCCATCTTGTGCTGATTTCGAGCAAGACGGGTTTCCATTGTAAAAAGACAAGAAAGCTCGTCTCTCCGTCTTCCTCTAAGAGGGAAATTTCCCATGAGAGGCAGACAAGGATGGTGGGAGTGCTCACGACAAGTGATGAATGAATTTCACTGTGCTTTGACCCCTCTTTCCCTCTATCATTGGCTTCCATCATTTATCAGCAGTCTTTTTTTAGGATTCTCGCAATCTTCACAGTGGCAGCAGAGCTATGGAAATCTATGTAATTCATCCTAAGAGAAAGAAAAGAGGCTCTCAGTAGTCAGTCCCCGTCATCGTGCACAGGAGATGTCTCTCTTTACATTTTCCCCAAGTGGAAGATTTCTGCGCCTGCAAGGAGCTGATCCACTTTTAATTTCTTGTTTGGATTTTATGTAACACCCCGCACTGCAGTTGGACAGCGCTGTAAAAAAGCCTGTGATGTCTGCAGTGCAGCTTTAATTTGACACATCAAAGGACTCTCATCGGCCTATTCCAGAGCTTGTTTTGCATAATTTGGTGTCAAAAAGATGTGAAACGCTTCCAGAGGGGAAAACTTGCAACATTTGATGCAGCCACACAAGAAAGTTAACTGTGTGGCGACAGCTAAACTGAACACCAGACAAGAGAAACTAATTTTCTTGACAGATATAGTTTCATGATCAATTATCCAAACCACTTCACCAATAATTCTCTTAATTCAATTTTGTGTCTTTCCTCCAGGCTCCTCTACACCAGTCACAAATGAAGTTTTACAAGCAGTGACCAATGACATCAGCAACGCCACAAACCGCGTTATTACATTCAGTGTGATTCGGCATCCTAAACTGGGACGTCTGGTGATGACGCGGCCCAATAATTCAACAGTGGACATCTCCACTTTCACACAGGAGATGGTGAGTGAGGAACTGGAGGTCAAATCAGTACTCTCTCATTTTACTTTATTTTGAAATGAAATAAAAGGGATGTGAACCAGGTCAGGATTAAACATTAGGGTCCCTCCATTCATGTGGAAAGTTGCCAGATTTCCACAGTATGATTAATATATACTCTGCATCCTCATTCAGGAAATTGACTTTGTGCTTCTTAAGCTGAATGGAACATGTGAGGCTTTTATGTGATCAATTATTTCTGATAGATTATCATCTGGCACAGTTAAAGCTGTGGTGCTGTGCACTTTATTTACTGCTGAGCAAAGCAGATTTAAATTAATGGTGAAATCTTATACATACTGTTGTAATGTCTTTCAGGATGGTGAAGAGCTATTTAGGCCACTGAGCTGTTTACACACTTGATTAAGTCATCAGTTCACTTTAGGGATGGCTGATCTGCATGTTGTGCAAATTTGTTGATGTGAATTTATTTTGGATCGTGGGTTTGCCTGAGGATCTGTGGTGTTTTTGTACCCCAGGTGGACAGAAAAGAGGTTGTTTACATCCAGACCCCCGTCGAGTCAGTGGGCTGGGAGGCCATGGACTCCATGACCTTCTCTGTGGCATCACCGCCTACTTCTCTGGACAGCCAGACCTTCAAAATTGACATTTCTTATGAGAACACTGGACCTGAACACAACACAGTCCTGCTTGCAAACACAGGTATGAACACAAGTGTGAACAAGAGTAAAGCAGGTAGAATTCTTACTCTGTTAACCATCTTAGTTTAGTGTAACATTTCCTAATTAGCACCAAACACAGAGTACTGCTTAGGCTGATGGGAATGTCATTAGTTTTGCAATTATTTTGTCACAGGAATTCTGACTTTATGATAAATGAACGGTCAAGGATTTATCAAAGTCATACTTCATGAGGGCAACATACCTAAAAATGTTCATGGTAATCCATCAAATAATAGTCTTTAAGACATTTCACTCAAAACTAATAATGTCAACCTCTAATGGAAGTAAAATCATGAGATCGCCAAAGTCAGTAGGCTTTATGGCCAAAATACATAGGGGAACAGACATGTCCGACATGTCTGCTGCAACATGCCCGCAACAGAGCGCATCCCTTATAACCAAGTGAAGCTGCCACACTGCCCACAGAAGCCACATGCACCTGCATGGGCACTGATTCCCTACTTTTTACTCTTGTTTTACCCAGCTGGTCTATTTTTGTTCTCTACAAGCAGCTATGTAAAAACTACATTGAACCAGTGTTGGGTACTGTTCACATTTCAGCCAGGACTGGTACCTGGAATTTGGCACTGGTACCCAACAATGCCTTTTCTTGATACTTTACTTTTTCTGTAATAACAAAAATATATTTTTTAACAAACTGCAGGCGTGATGAAGTAGACTACAACACAATTCTGCTCTTTTGCTCTTTTTAAATCACACTTAGAGCGAATCCTCTGTCTCTGTCTGTCTGCTTGTGTGTGTTTCTGCTCATCTAGCAGTGATACTAGGTTATTACTAGAATAATATATTTAAAATATTTATTAATCTGTTTAAAAATGTTAAAAGTTAATACCACATTGTGCCAGAGGCAGTGCAATGCAGCATAGCAACCTTGTGGATGTTTTTACATTTCACATTAAAACAAAATCGATGCATCCTGTTGTTAAAATATTCCAGTTAATTAATTCAGTATCAGTTAATATAGCCAATGCTTCCAAACCCTGCATAACTAACAGCATAATCACTTGGCAAAACACAATGTGCACACAGTGATGCTGGCATACAACCACACATTGCAAAGACAGGTCAGGTAAAAAAAAAACACTCTATCCAGACTACATGACCCGTCGCTTCTGTACCACGGCTGTTATCCTCAGGGGACTACGAATGTCTTAACGTTATGCTAGTCCATCCAATAGTGGTTAAAAATTTCAGTCTTGACCAATGTGGTGAACTAATCAACCAGCAGACTGACATTGCCACAGGCATGGCTAAAACCTACTGACTCAACTGTTGTTTATGTTTTTATTACTTAAAAATGTCGGTGATTAACGTAATGTTTGCTTGGTGCTAGGTGCTGCAGTAACAGAAGGGGAGAGTGTTGTCATTGATGAATCCAAGCTGGACGCGTCTAACCTAATGTCCAAGCTGCCGACGCCTCGGCGGAGCTCCAATGAGGTTTGGTTCCAGGTGACATCACTGCCTCAGCATGGTGTCATAGTGGTAGGTGAGAGAAACCTCACCAAGGACAAACCTAACTTCTCCCAGTTCATCGTTAACAAATACGGCATCACCTACAAGCACGACAACTCAGAGACCACTCATGATTCTTTTGTATTCAGCGCATGGATAAATCCCAAGGGGAAAACGGCGCAGCGCCCTCAGGATGACATGGATGTTGTTGAGGAGCGTTTTAACATCACAATCACACCTGTGAATGATCAGCCACCTTTGTTAAAAACCAAAGCTCCGAGTCTGAGGGTGGTACAAGGAGATACGGTAGCTCTCAGGCCTGAGAATCTCAAAGTGGAAGACTTAGACAATCCTCCTGATGATATTAAGTTCTCTGTGATTAGCAAGCCAAACAATGGTTACCTAGCTCTTGAAGGAAGTTTGAATGAGTCGATAGTGGCCTTCACCCAAGCCCAGATCAACAACGGAAGTGTCTATTTTATCCATGATGGAAGCTCTGTCTCTGGGGTGTTCTACTTCAGTGTTACAGATGGTCATCATAAACCAATATATAAACTCTTTAACCTAGAAGTGACAGAAATCACCATTTCTCTGGTCAACTACACTGGATTGACACTGGAGCAAGGCAAGACTTCTGTAACACTGACCCAAGACAACCTTTCTGCTGAGACCAACGGGAAAAACATCACCATCCATTACCAGATTACAAGGCCTCCGAACTTTGGCAAACTTCTAAAGGACAACCAAGAGGTTACACAGTTCGGACAGGAGGATCTACAAGCTGGAAGGTTGTCCTACCACATGATCTCCCATTCCTCTTCAGAGGACAGCTTTGAGTTCAATGCCTTCACTTCAGAGGCAAATGTGACCGGCCAAGTGTTTAACATATCTGTCAGACCTTTGATCCAGGTGGGGAAAGGTTTGAGCATTCCCAATGGGATCACTGTCAAACTCAGTGCCAGCTTTCTTGATGCCTCTGAACTGGCCAATATCAGTGACAGTAACCCTATATTTGAAGTTATCTCTCATCCCAGGCATGGGAAGGTGGTTTGGACAAAACCTAAAATATCCAGGAAAGCTGTCCAAGCTGAGTCCTTCACCTTTCAGGAGGTGATGCAGGGGAAGGTAGCCTTGGAGCTGAATGCTAACATGACTGGAGTTCAAGAGCTTAATGACTCACTGGTGTTTGTGCTGAAAGCTGATAACATCCCACCTGCTAAAGGGGAGTTCCACTTTACAATTGTGCCATATGATCCAGCGCTTTTCCCAACCACAAAAAGTCCTGTTCCAACCACGTCATCTATTCATCAGACGCCTATCCGCACCTCAAGAAATGGAACTGCCTCACCAGTCCTGTCTACAGCTTTCCTCTCCACCCAGCAGCCAAGCAAAAACCAGCAAAAATTCAAGGGACGCAACCGCTGGGGAAACTCCAACAGAACTAGCATTTTCAGCACAACTCTTGGCAAACCTACACACGATACAGATGATTTTCCCTTCAGGAACACACCAGTACGTGTAGAGTCCTACCCTCAAAAAACCTCCAGTCCGCTCCTGGTTATCTTACCACTGTTGGCTCTGCTGCTGCTCGTAATCATCTTTGTAGTCCTGGTTGTCTTTCTGCGACACCACAGGCAAAGGAAGCAGAGCCCCACTGCACCAAAGGAGCCACCTTCTACTAGTCTTCCAAGCAGTCAGTCCTACCAGGGTCAAACCCAGAGGAGCACAACAGTTCCCACAGTGACTGTCACTCCATTAAACCCCATGAACCCCAGCTGCCCAGGAAGCCCTGTTCTTGATCGGTTATTGACACCAAATCAGGGCTCAGGTTATAACACCATCGATTCAAACATGCTCGTAAGTTCTTGGAGTAATGGTTCCCCTGCATCATCTTCCCACATTATTAGAACCGCCACACCCACTCTGCAGAGGAATCAGTACTGGGTATGATCTTCCACAAACTGACTTGTAGCTATATGTGTTGGAGAACACTGTTTCAGGTTTTGATAACAGATTAAAATGTGGTTGTGTATTTAAATGAGGTTGCAATAAATTAGCTTAAAGTTGCATTAATCAGTATTCAGACTCAGAATTATCATCTTTGCAGCGTATGGAGCCTTTTAATCTCTTTTAGCTCATTGTTTTAGATTTTTTCTGTCAAGAGTTGGAGGAACCTAAACCAGAGCTAAAAGGCAATAGTTTGCCGGCAACATTGGAATAACAACTTTAAAGGGGCCGTAATACTGTACATCAAGGCTGTGTTAGCGTATTTTTGAGTTCTTTTGCCCTCTAGTGGCCATTAATAGATTGATGTAGCTTTAAAAATGGATAAGGTAGAAAACCACTGTAGCCAAAATCCTTTGCTGTACCTAAATCGATATTTTAATTTAATTAATAGTGAATCAAATTACAGTGCTGTGTATAAGGTTTCACCGGTATTGACGAACTCAGACTTATCACCCAACTCACCCAACAATTTTTAACCTCTTTTAGCTCATTGTTTAAGTTTTTTCTGCACATTTCTTTATAAAGTTAAACATCTACCAAGCTATAGACCAAGATTTTTTTGTCAAGAGTTGGTGGAGGGTAAACCAGAGCCTTAAATTAGGCCATGCTTTGCTTGCAACATTTGGAATAACAACTTAAGAAAGAGCATAATACCGTATATGAAGGCTTGGTCAGCTTATTTTTAAATTATTATGCCCCCACATATTTTTCTGTCAAGAGCTGGTGGAGGTTAACCAGAGCTAAAAGGTCACCATATAACCAGAAACACAGCTCCACTGGGATGATAACATTACTCTGTTTGCACTGGATGAATACTTAAGCAGTTTCTTGCTTGCAACTTTTAGAACAACAACTTTATAAGACGTTGTCAAGGTTGTGCAGGCCTGTTTTCGAGTTATTCCGCCCCCTAGTGGCCATAAATTGATTTATGCAGCTTTAAAGTTGGATAAAGCAGAAAACCTATATGGCCAAAGTCCTTTTGCCATACATTAATCAGCATACGGACAGCTTTAAGTTTTCTTTGAGCCGCACAGTCCATTGAATCATTAGTTTACAACCACTGCTGTATATTGAATTGTTGGAACAGACTTTGTCCACTTGAGCATTTACAAAGCGATCATCATTGTGGTCAGTTACAACCTATGTTTGGTGCCTAACGTATGTTTAATCATTGTTATCTGGTCCTCATGCACGTTGAAGTCTCTTCCAGTATGGGTTATGATCACCAGAGTGGAAGTGATGCTTGTAACAGCTTGAAACTGTGAATTACGAAGACTGACTCTGGCACAAAGATGTATAATCCAAGCATTTCAATTGATTGTGCAGATTTTATATTGTTGTTATGTATTATATATTATAGTATATTAACGTTTTGTAACTCAGGTATTTTGTTAACAGTCATTTACTTCATGTTACCTTGAATGAGGGTTGCATGTATCGTCCATAATTAAGACTTTTTTTAAACAGCATTACAGGACTGAATATTATAGAATTGACAGTTGTCACAATACTTCTCAGCATGGCTATATATTGGAATGGGGCACTGACAAGGCTGGTTTTGTATCACTATTATTTTTTTATTCAGTAGACCTGATCAGATCACACTGGTTAAGATAATAGCACTGTTTTTCAAGTTTTTTTTTTATTATTATTTACTATGCACAGTATTTATATATTTTCAAGAAGAAGCGTACGAAAAATCAAGGCACTGATCTTATGGATTACACAGATCTACACTGTATTCTACCTGCCTTCACCTCACTGATTGAAATTGAAATAACAGGCTTATTCTGTAATCTACTGACAGGTTCCCCAACAGCTGAATAAAGCGATGGGTCCACCTACTTTTGAGGAGATTGAGCAGCTAACTCAAAAAACACAGAGAATTTCTTTGACTAAATGAGTGCTGGCATTTATAATAATTATTTAACTCTGATCTATCTACTGTAGGTTGGCGGTTTGACACTGTAATGATGTATCTACTGTAAATGAACGGTACTGTTCTGACGAGCTGTGGGACACAAGAAATTGCTGTCACAGAAAACCACTGTAAACTTGTATGTTATGAATCATTTTGTACTGAAGAGAAGTGTCTATCCAGTGTATTCCAGTCTCATCTGAATGATGTAACCTACTATGTAACAGAGGTGTGATATTTATTTATACCATATTTTTAATAAACCATTTTAAAATGTTTGCATTTGCAGTTACTTTCTACTCTCAACCTCTTTCAATCATACAGCTTGTGTATAATCTGCAAAATTCTCCCCTTATTTCTTCCACTTAAATGAGTTTTTGGCAGTTTTCCCTGTCACTATAATTTAAACTGTACTTCTAGTCCGTGGCCCTCCTCTTAATAGTACTTTACTCATTGCAAGCAAAGATCCACTGCGCCAGAGGACCAATTAGAAAAAGATTAATTATCATCATCACTTCCCTCAGCTTCCTGCAATTACTTTAATTGTGGTTTTCTCACATCCAAAAACAATAAAATCAGCAGGTCTTTGTCACATGATCGGCACTAAGGTGTTGTGTGTTTTCCAAATATCCACCAAGAATGTCAGTGGATACCCAGAGGTTGAACATGTAATGCGATTTGGAAAAGCACAAGGATCTTTTTCTGCAGCTGCAGCTTCACTGATGTGACTCAGTCCACATGACTGACGGTATCATGTGAAGAAAGCAATTGCTTGTTTTCCTGACCTGGAACATTAAATTCTGGGGACATTAAGGATGTCTGCCACATGTGCACAGGTGTTAATTACTGATTACAGTGAGCTCACAAAGAATACAAATAGTTTCGCCACAAATGCAACAAGGTCAGGATTCGTACACAATCGGCGCTGATGTGCTAAATGGGCTTGTTGACAGTAAATGAGCTAATAGGAGCGGTGAGCAATGGCATCACATGAGAGCTTCAAACTTAGCACAATGATGTGAAGCCACACAGTCCATGAAGAGGAACTTAACTGAGATGCTATTGTTAACCACAATATAGTCATTTATTTAAAAGGAAATTCCAGCAATCATCAAATCATGCAGGAGTGGGCAGAGTCAGTCTGACACACTTAGTGCAGGAAAAGATGAACTGCACAGTCGAAGATGTACCCTAAACATGTGCGTGCAAGCGCTCCTCTGATACAGTGGTTGAACTTTTCACCATTACCTTCTCCACCAGCCACAATCCAGATAAATTTAATCCCAATTCAAAATCAGAATAATTTTTTTTGGCCAAGGAGGTTGACCCATTCACTTGCCAAAAGGACTTGTTTGCATTGAACACTTTTGTAAACCACAGATACATTATTTCATTATTTTTTAGTGGATATGTTGAAACTTTATATTCTTCAACAACACTGTAGTCAAGATGTGGTTAGGTGTAGGCAGAAAAGTCTCTTATGGATAGGAAAATCTCATAAGCCCCCAAAAAGCTGCAGGATAAGCAGGGACAGGCAGGTGAAAAACAGGTTTGATGGCTTTAACGCTGCCAGGAAACATCGCTCACTAAAACACACTGGTGGTTAGCTGAGGTGATTGGCCATCCACGATCCCCTCCACCTCCCGATGACAAAGTCAGCTGATAAATTACGTCATTTAAAAGCAGTAATCTGATACTTACAAAATATGCAACTGTAACATATTTGCATTTTGCAGTCTCTAATGCAAACATTTTCTTCGGGCAACTTGGCTGTGTTGACACAAGGAATTTAAGTCTGGTTGTTAGCCCAAGAACAAATATACGCACACAAACAAAGGTAAGCCAAGACAACAAAGTTAAACAAAGACAAGCAAACATGAACAATAGCTGCATCCATGGCCAGAAGTCAAAAATGTCTGTTAAAGTGGTTTGGTCCCACATCTTACAAAACGGTGGATCTAACAGTATCAGTTAAGTAGCTAAGGAGCTGTGCCAGTAGTAGTTGCTACTAGCAATGAAATATAATCAGCAAATAAATTATAATGTATTACAATAAGTTTAGATACTATATTGATCACCTGGTAAAATTCACAAGCTACCTGGCAGATTAAATAAAATAAGCCCCACTTTTACCAGCTGCTACACTTCAGTAATGTACATATTAAAATTCAATATTTTAACGTCCATTATTTTGAAATGGGCCATCCTGCAAATGACTCCATCCATCCATCCATCCATCCATCCATCCATCCATCCATCCACACCTGCTTATCCGGGGCCAGGTTGCAGGGGCAGCAGGCCAAGCAAAGCACTCCAGACGTCCCTCTCCCCAGCAATGCGTTCCAGCTCCTCCTGGGGGACTCCAAGGTGTTCCCAGGCCAGATGAGATATGTAATCCCTCCAACATGTTCTGGATCTGCCAGGGGGCCTCCTACCAGTGGGACATGCCCGTAACACCTCTAACGGGAGGCACCCAGGAGGCATCCTGATCAGATGCCCAAACCACCTCAACTGACCCCTTTTGATGCAAAGGAGCAGTGACTCCACTCCGAGCTCCCTCTGGATGTCTGATCTCCTTACCCTCCTCTCTCCTAACCTGGAGGGAACAATCCACTGGTTTCCAGCAGAGAATCATGGCCTGAGATTTAGAGGTGCTGACTCTCATCCCGACCGCTTCACACTTGGCTGCAAACCACCCCAGCGCATGTTGGAGGTCACAGTATGATGAAGCCAATAGAATCACATCATCTGCAAAAAGCTGAGATGCAATTCTGAGGTCCCCAAACCGGACCCCTTCCTCCCCCTGGCTGTGCCTCGAGATTCTGTCCATGAATATCATAAACAGGATCTGTGACAAGGCGCAACCCTGGCAGAAGCCAAAACCCACCCAGAATGTGTGTGACTTTACGCCAAGTATGCAGATCTGGATTTGGATGCTAATACTTTTGTATTTTCACTTAAATTAAAAAAAAATTGAATGCAAGACTTTTACTTGTAACAGTATTTCTACGCTGTGGTATTGCTACTTTCACCTGAGTAAAAGATCTGAGTACTTCTTTCACCACTAATGCTCTGTTAGTACAGTTGGGGCAGTGCTGGTGTGGTGTATTGCTAGCCTAGATTCAGACTCCTGCGTCACTGCCCACATTGCCAGTATTTTCAGTGATTCAAACAGATCTGATGTTGCGTTCAATGACATCTGTTTGGCCAGGTTAGAGAAACAGCCAAGCCAATCAGAGCTTTGTTGGGGGGTGAAAACAAAATGGCAACTCCATATGGTTATCAGGCTGGTGTTTTGCCACAATCAATTCTCAGAGCGATGATGATGATGATGATGATGATGATGATGATGTGGCACAAAGTTAAACAACAGTATGTGAAGGAAGTGTTAAGGAGCAGCTTCTCAATAGACACAAGGGAGAGGGATTATTTCAGTGAGGCAGGATTTAGAAGATCACCCACTCCCTCCCTCACACACAAACAAAAATACAAAGACAGACTTGTCTGTGCTTTCCTGTACTTTCCCCAACCTGAATCCAAAACTCAGCTCCGACCTCAATCCCAAACTGTCAAACCAACATTGTTATTTTGTGGCAAAGACAACTTCGCTTCAGCTCTTTCATCCTCACAAGCGTAGAAGTGGAATCCTGCATAGATGTCAACACACACATTATACATGTTGGGATTGCCTGTTTGTGTTTAGGAATGCTGATGATGTGAAAGACTGAGATTATCCAGAGAGCCAGCTCACACTCTATTTATTGCCTGAAATCATTTGCAGAGACGCATGGCTTGTTTTGTATGTCATGTCAGATTTACAGTCTTTTGTCTGGTGGAACGCAACAGGCTGTAAAAAAGGGTGGACAGAGAGGGGAGAGTGAAATGGATCAGATACAGATCCAACATTTAAGTCACATCTTCACTGTAATATATAATATATGGTGACTTCATGCTTCAACATTTAGAGCTGCTGTTGAAACGATTTATATGGTTTTATGTTGCATTTTGGTCCTATTAATCGAAATGTCACAATATTAATACTGTTTAACCTCAGACAGCCTAAGATTCACAGATAAAGTACTGAAATGTAGATTCATTCACATTTTCTCTTTTATTTACTGACCTGTTTACTTGGAAAACAAGACTAAGGGTGCTATCTTACACCTGGCATGAAGCGCAGTGCAACTGTCATTGCTAGTTTCAACCCAACGCAGATATCATTTTCATGGCCAGTGTCTAAAATGCACTTGCACCAATCTGTGCGCCCATGGGCGTGTAGATCTTAATAAGAGCTGTGGTCAGGTGCATTGTTGCCATACTGCTATTTTGAGGCAGCAGAATGTGATTGTACCATTGACCATCTAAAACCTGGTCTAAAGTGATGAGCGCAGTATTTTCCTGCTGTTTAAAGGGCGCATTATTCAGATAGTGAGATGCACCTCACAACGCACATGCACTCTGCTTGTTGCACACACAGGGATACGGTGATGAGTTGATGCAGGTGGGTGAAATAATACATCATTAATGAGGAAAATATTAAAGGCATTCTGTGAACATAGCAGAAAACAGAGCAGAGCTGCTGTCTGACTCCTGATTATGAGAGACACTGTGTGTATTTACACACGAGGAGCAGCGTAACTTCATTCATTGTTTCAGAAGCTAAAAGTTTAGTTCTGTTTCCTTTGTCAAGTTTTTATACCTACAGATTTTAGATTTGCTGCTGAAATATCCCACGTTATAAGCTCGATCTCTCACTCAGATCTCATCACATATTGACATTTGGTCATGGACTTTCCACATCCAGAAAGTCCACCAAAAACAGGACACAGGACAGGACAGGACACCACTCTCCTGGGTGAAGGTCAGTGTTTGTTGGGACCATCCACCACCCCCTCTGCCTGCCCCACTCAGGCTTTTAGTGCCTTAACTTTCATTCTTGTCCTGTTGTATTTCCTATGTACTATAATGGTGACCAGCTGCATATCATATAAACGTTAAAGGATGGCTTTTTTCGTCAGTGTCTGGCGCTGCAAGTCACTGCCCAAGTGCCGGATTTCAATGACTTCGGAGTGAGACCGGGTTGATTACTCTTTGCAGAAACCTGCTCACCTATCCAATTTGTCAAAATTCTCCATGTGCAGGTGCAGGCACACCTGGTTTTAAAGGGAACTGAAGATGACACTCTTGATTTGTTGAATTCCTGTTGTGCCCAAAACACACCTTTGATTAGTTAAGGGACTAAACACATCCCCTTTGCCCCTTGTACCTTACTTTGCACCTGGCTTTTGCACTGTTTGATCAGTAAAAGTGGAGTTGGACACACCCCTTGCAACATGCACTTTAGACCATGCATTATAGATCATATAAATATGAACAAAAGACTTTACAGCTGAGCTGGCAGCTCTGTGAGACTGCACTTAGACATAGTGGTGTTTTGCGTAACATGCTACCGTCAGCATGCTAACATGCTCACAATGTCACATCATCATGTTGTAGCCGATACACTGTGTTCACCATTTTAGCTCACGAGCATACAACATGTCATTAGGTTTGCAAGTGCCAAACCAGGCACAGCTTGATTTAAAAAACAAAACAAAAAACAAACTCAAGGTCACCAAAGTCATTAGGATTCATCCTCCAGGAACCATGAATGTCTGTACAAACCTCTGTGCCAATCCATCAAGTTAATGATGAGATAGTTGACAGAATAGGTGTAACATTTATGACTAATTTCAAAAGATGTAGTTTGCATCTTACACAGTTGTAAATAAGAAAACTGTACATAGTGCTTGTCCACATTGGCACAGAATTGTCCCTCAGCCCATGAGCAAGCATGAGTGATTTGTCCTTACATGAACAAAAGTCAAATAATAGTCTCAACAAGAGGAAACTGGTGCAGAGAAAATGCTGACATCATAGTATTTAGGGTCACACAATGTGGATGTCTGGCAGGAAGCGGTCACATGTTGGACACTCAGAGCAGTCAGGGCTTAAATTAGCATTACGCTATCTGTCTGCAATGCTGCACACTCACAGTGTTAGCCCTTTTAACACACTTACAATACAACTAATGCAATTTCCCAAATCATGTGTGAGACAAACGGAGAACTGGGATTCAGAGAGAGATAATTAGTGGAGATGAGCTCTTGCTCTCAGATATTAGATCTCTGATCACTGTAATTTAAAAGCTGGTAATTGTTGGGCAGAGGGTTACAGAACAATGGCACCCTGCAAGACAAGGCTACGAGAGACAAAGCAGTCGTGGCTCATTTGGTTTAATAAGGTTCCACACAGACAAACCCAGATGGTTAATTGAATCACTTCGACCGATGTTTTAAAGAGGCTTCACTTCTAAAAAGACTCCTTTTCTCTCTCTCATCTTATAAACTATTGCAAGAATAACAATGTCTGTGCATTCGAAGTACTGCTAACATATCATCCACAAAGTGTCATTTAGTTTATTCATAAAAGCTAATCAAGGCACATAAAATACTGCAAAGGGTTTCAGAATGTGGCGTGCTGGTGCTGAAAGCCACAGCAGTTGCCTTTTAGGGGAAAGCTCTGTTGCGCAAATGATGAAGTAAAACAGAAAGCCAATCTGCAATCTAGCTTCTTTCTCTTTCTTCCCAAAGCTCTATGCCCAAGTGGCATTAGGCACCATTTTATCTGCTACTCAACCGGGTCCTTTTGCATTTCTCATCTGCTGGGGAGAGGATTAGCTGCTTGATTCATTGACAGGCTTTTCTCTGGGTTTTGGCAGCTCCTCTGCTCATGGCTGATTTGATCTGAAATGGCACCAAAGAGAAACAGATCATGCACATACTGAAAGTGATATAAGGCCGGGAAAACTGTGACATTTATTCATCTGATTTAAGTGTCTCTTGGGCTGGTTCTGCAGATGTAAACAAGTGGTAACTGTCCTTGTTTGGGAGGGTTTCTGCTGAGAGATTCCTCCCCCGTCTGTAACTATTGCGACACTTGTTGGTCAGTGGAATATGACAGCAACTTATAACCACAGACTGTAAAGACAATTGATGTATCCTCCGTGACGTTACCCCATGGTTTGACTCCCGTTTTGAACCCTCGAGTTTGGCATTTCAGCCGTTGCCATCTTGGTTTTTTTTGGAGCCAGAAGTTACCATATTTGGATGAAAGCGTGGCAGAACGAGTCACGCAAAGTTGCGTGACTCGGAACTACAGTTTATGGCACGCCTGTGTTGACTTCAGTTTTTAGTCTCCGGAGGTTCCCACTTAATTATAACATACACTGTGTATCTGTATTTCCATATTCTTCTAAAGAGAAATGCGTGATAGACTTACATGAACTGAATTGACCCTTCACTAAGTCCCGCCCCTGGACACAGACTGGCCAATCATAACGTAGCATCGGACCAGCTCAGACCAGGGTCCGACAACAACACAGCTGTGCTCCATTGACTCTAATGCAATAGTTTCAGATTTCCTTCATTTTCAGGCTGGTTTTGTGGATTTGGAGCTAAATGTTGTGTCTGGGGCACGTCGTGTATTAATGATACTTGTTACCTGGAGAGGTTGGAAAAAGATATACGTTTCTTCCCTGTTCCAAAACCAAAATCAAACCCTGAAAAGTGTAGGGTTAGCTAGCTAGCTACTGAAGATATAGCCTACTGAATGTATACACATGCTGCTTTTGCTTTTTAATGATTATAACGGTGAAAAAAAAGACCGACCCTGCTGCACAGGAACCAGTGAAGGGAAGCAAGGACACTTTGCTGATATTCAACCAGCTCTGTCTTGTCACAGTGTATGCAGAAGATTGGTGTTTGCCTTTCCCTGGTGCTCCCTGATAGTCCAGCGACAGAGGTCCAGGTGCTGGCAGCAGCACGGGGGCAAAGCCAAACACAGTTCATCTGCACACACTGTGATGCCACACAGCTGGTTCAATATCAGCAAAGTTTCCCTTTATATTCATTGTCTTGTGTGGCGATCAGCAGTGATGTGGTGGTTCACTTTTACATTGTGATCTGTAGCCTATAGTTCGGCTTTAGCTTCTAACTATCTTTGTCTTTTTAACCTGTTGTTGCTGCTGACTCAGTTTGACATCCTGGATATATCCTTCAAACACAGACTGTAGACCCCTCTGTCTGCTTCTCTCTGGAATCACTTTCATTTCTCCAAAAATATGATAATATTTCTTCAGGGAGTGCAGTTAGTTAGTGTGGGCTCCATGCTTACTCCGACAGCTTGTCTTAGCAAAAGGTCAATTCTTTGTAGGACTGCATTATTCAGTATTTTGAATACACATCCTATTTTTGGTCTTTTATTAAGTAACAATACTGGAAGTGTTCTTAAGGAAGTTGTTTTGTTGCAGTACATTTTATAAAATGCTCCACATAGTGTTTTTCTGCTGCAAACTGAAGGCAACATTTGAATTATTTGGTCGTATTGGTTGCAGCATCTTACCTGATTTTGAATTTTTCCAGATAAATGACACCTGGAACACAAAGGCACATCTGTGTAATCTCATATCTATCAGCATGTGGCATCAACACACATACACAAACGCACGTGTAGTCAACTCCCATGTGCCCTACAGTCCATTGATTTGGTAACTCCCTGTCAATAGATTCATCCACAGTGGGATCATAAACAGGCGTCACGCATCAGATGTTCGGCCTGATGTTATGCTCTCCCTGAAGCCCCGCACAGAGTTTGAGAACAATGAACCTGTACAGTTGGAGGTGTGTGCTGTAACTGTGAGAGAGGTCAGACCACCAGCAGCGTCCATGTCAGCTGGTGTATTTGATGACTGTGGTTCACTGCAGTCTGTGGGTGGCAGCGGACAAAGAGGGCGGTTAGCTGGTCAGCACAGTGACAGCTAGTGTGTGTGCTGCAGAGAAAGAGTGAGAGTGTTTGACTACATGTTGTATGCCAGTGTGTGGGTTATACTGAGAGGACTGGTAAGTGGCATGGAAAGATAAAAAAAAAAAGGGGGAATTCCTCTGAGATAAGTGATATTTTGTTGGTCTCACTGGGTTTAAGATGAAGTTGTATAAACTCCAACATTACACTGACATCCTGCCCCCCCTGTCCTCACGGTGTCATGTCAAAATCATGGTGAAAAGCTCCTGTACTTTGGGTTTTCTTTTTTAAAATTCAGCTTGCAAGAAACAAGAAATAAATAAATAAATACTCAAAGTGCGGAGATGTCCTAGTTAATCTTTTCTCTCCACACTGAGGATGCAGAAACATGAAAGAGGACCTATATTATGCTCATTCTCAGGTTCATACTGGAACATGTTTACATGCTCTAATATTCAAAAAACACAATTTTTCCTCATACTGTGTTGAAACACCTGCATTCACCCTCTGTCTGAGATGCCCCATTTACCACTTGTCTGTCTTTGCCTCCCCTTCTGAAAAAAAAAAAAGCCCAGTCTGCTCTGGCTGGTCAGCGTTTCCAGGTCTTCCGCATCTTGCCATCTCTGCACTGTCATTGCAGCTGCAGAATGACTGTAACCGAGAATAGCGTCCCTTTTTATTATTAAAAATCACCAAATAAAAGCCTCTTAACACAACCAGACATGCTCCAGCTGGATTATGATCCGAAATTGGGGTTAACAACATCAGCAATCAAGATTACGTTTCCTTGATGTTAGCATGTAGCTTCATTTAGCAGCGTAAGCTACGTAATGTAAACACTTGCAGTAGCGTGCCTGGAGCAGATGACCATATAAAGAAATTTGGCACACTATGATGTCATACTGTGGCCAGAGTAGAAAAACTGTTGGAAACGGGAGTATTCAGAGCGGTCTGAGGCCTGAGGTTTTTGCTCACAGGGGTTACTTCTACATACATTTACCTCATTATCTGAAACTTTGCCCATGTTTAATATGAACATCTTTAATTTTGACAGTATATATAGGACACAAAATACCGTAAAGCATAGGTTCCCTTTAATATTAACGTTTAAAGTTTTGCATGACCTTGAGCATGTCTCTCTATGTAGCTGAATCAGCTGGTCATTGTGGTTTTGGAATACAATTAAATATCTCACAATTATAATTTCAGTTTAGCCCATACAGATTGAAAACAGAGATGTTTCCAGCAGGGATCCTCACATTTCCTCTGATTCCAGGCCATGATAAGTAGCCTTCTTTTAACCGCAAAAATTCCAACATATAGTAGAACAAAAATGGGAAAATACATAGTTTGGTGTATATGACTGACAGACATTCAAGTAGTTCTGTTCCTGAGTGGGAAAATAACTGAGTGAGCTAGGGAAGTGGCCTCTTCCCTAGTTGTTCTTGCTTGTTTATTGTAATTAGAGCTATAAATGAAACTCTCTGATGGGGATGGGGGGATGGGAGAATGCACATTGGCCCACAAAGACAAAAAAATGTGTGTAGTGTTGTGTGTGTGTGTGTGTGTGTGTCTATCTTGGAGAGCAGCCAGAGAGGTGGGGGTGGGAGGGCAGTCAGCGTTTTTCAGACTACATGAATGAGGCCCCACCGGAGTGAGCTTCCTGTGTGAGGGCTATAAAAACAAAACCGGAGCTAAAGAATGCAGAGTGCTCCCACATTCCTGAACATTCTGCCAGGTACAGGACACGCCGCATGTCCTCTCTTTCCTTGGATAAAAAGAAAAATACAACAATTCCCATGATGCATCACCGCTGATTGAAAACAAGCAAACATACAAATGCACGTCTCTAACCATAAACACTGCAGTAGTAGAGATAATGCTTGGAGCTCTGCTGGTGGTCCACAGAGGCTGTTCATTACATCCCACAATGCAAAAATGTTTGTTGCACAAAAACAGACAAGAAATAGATGATTTTTCTTTTATGAGAGCCCTAACAGATATGTGGCTGAATTGCACCTGGTTCAAACAGGTTTATCCCCCTGAGACCATTCATGCCCCCAGCTAATTTCTGCCCATTAAATCATTAAATATATTGTCATAAAGTTCTAAGTTTTCCCAGAGGTTTGTGTCAAAGGAAAGCTCACTGAGTTTCCAAAATGGAAAAAGTTCATCCTCTGGATCTGCCCGTTAGATTGTTCAGTATCTTGTGTGTAAAATTTGTATCATGTCCAGAAGTTTGTGTGAGATCAAAGCTCATTAAGCATTTACAATGGAAAAGCTTCATCCTGTTGGGAGCATGCACATACTTACAAGATGTCACAGCAATCTGCATTAGATTATTAGATATCTTATGCACACAGTTCTGATTTTGCCCAGCTGGGTTTGTGTCAGGGTAAAGCTCACTGAGTGTCCAAAATGGAAAAGGTTCATCCTCCGGAGAGCATGAACATACTTACAAATGTCACAGAAAATTGCTCATTAGATTGTTCAATATCTTGTGTGCAAGGTTCATATTATATCCAGAGGTTAGTGTAAGAGAAAAGCTCTTTGAGCGTCCAAAATGGAAATGGCTTATCATCTTTGGAGCATGAACATACTTACAAAATGTCACAGCATTATGCTTACTGGATTATTAAATATCTTGTGTGTTAAGTTCATACTACGTCCAGAAGTTTGTGTATGAGGAAAGCTCACTGAGTGTCCAAAATGGAATAGGTTCAACCTCTGGGGAGCATAAAAATACTTATCAAAGTTACAGCAATCTGCCCATGAAATTGTTCAATATCTTTTGTGTAATGTTTGTATCATGTCCAGAAATTTGTGTAAGAGTATAGCTCACTGAGCACCCAAAATGGAAATAGTTAATCCTCTTGGGAGCATGAAAATACTTACAATATGTTGCAGCAATCTCCCCATTAGATTATTCAATATCTTGTGTGTGAAGTTCATATCATGTCCAGATATTTATGTAAGAGGAAAGCTCATTGTTCCTCCAAAATGGACAAGGTTTGTCCTCTAGAGAGCATAAACATTTTCACAAAAGTCACAGCAATCTGCCCATTGGATTATTCAACATCTTGTGTGTAAAGTTCCTATCATGTCCAGAGAGAGTGAAATGGAAAAGGATCATCCTCTTGGGAGCATGAACATACTTACAAAATGTTACAGCAATCTGCCCATTAGATTATCCAATATCTTGTGTGTGTAAAGTTCTCATTTTGCCCAGAGGTTAGTGAAAGAGAGAAGCTCCTTGAAAACATATAGGAAAGGTTCATCCTCTGGGGACCATGAACACACTTACAAAATGTCACAGCAACCTGCCCATAAGATTGTTTAATATCTTGTGTCTAAAGTTCACATTTGCGCAGAGGTTTGTGTCAGTGTTAAGCTCATTAAGTGTCCAAAACGAAAATAAATCATTGTCTGGGGAGCGTGAACATGCTCTCACAGTCTTGCAGTAATCTACCAATTAGATTTTTATATTTTTTTATGCAAGCTGAAATTTAGGCTGATGATGGCAATTGATGAAAGGTCAGGGAGGTCACCAAAAACATTTGAAATTACCCTCTGAAGACTATGAATAACAAAAGCAGCTCAGCATGCTGTTGCTTTTGTCTCTTACTGAAAGAAAACATTATGAGTAGCTGCCTCTTTTACAAGAAAGTAATTTAGTGAGGAGAGAATAATAGAAACAGCTGGAGTAGCCACCAGTCTTTAATGTCAACTATTTTTAGCATGCAGTAAAAAAGAGATTAGTAGACGTTTGTACTTTTATTCTACATTTTCCAGTAACACTGACAATGGGTGTGGCAGTGGCAGGATGTTGATTCCATCATGCCAGTACCATACAAACCCAAAGACAACATCTTTTGCTGTGTTTCTGCTGCTATTTCAAACCTTAGCCACCTACAAAAACATCTAATGTCCCATACTAATTCTAAATTAGAATAAGCCCGGTACAGAATTTTATTTTTTAGTCACAGCAAATGTGATTTTAGCCTAAAATAATGTTTTATAAGCAGGGTGTAACAAGTCTGAGCCTCTTCCAGCACTGAGGACCTCGCCCCTGAGAGTGGGCAGGGTGCTGCAGTGCTGAGGTCAGTGGATGATCTCATGTGAGCTGCTGACCAGGCCCACATGTTTGTCTAATCACACTTCCTGCAGAAGCAACAAGTGCTTGTAATGCCACTGTGTTAGAGCCTAATCACTCCAGTCATATCATATCTAAACAGAGAAAGTGCTAAAATGATTCCTCTTTTCGTAAGTGCACACTCAGTTCTGCTTGTAGATTTACAGGAAGAAGTTTATTTTCTTACTTTAACAGGAATAAACAGCAAAGTAATGTTGGGCTGATGTGGTTAAAAGCTGTTTTCTGCAGGTTTTCTGATGTTTTAAACAGTAAAATAAAGATAAAATGATGATTAGACAAATTAAGTGTGGATAAGAACATCATGTAAATCCAAAATCAGCAAATAATTTCGACTAAACCTGCTGACTGATATTTACTGAATGGAAGGTGTAGTTAAGTGGTGAGCAGTAAACTTCTGGCTGAGCAGCGTAACCACCTCAGGGGTGACACGACGCACATGTGCTTGTTAGACATAATTAAATTTCAACAGGATACAAACACTAGTACATACTGTACCCACCACACTACTTTTAAAACCATCACATGCTCTAGTTTCGTTTAAACACACAGCAGTGTAAACATTTCAGGCATGCTGCGTGCTGAACAATACAGGGAGCAAGAACACTGATGTTATCTTTGTTTTCAAAAGAGAGGAACAAGTCTGACCCCACACTGCCAGCTACCATGAAATCATCACCCGTCTGCAGATAACCACACCGACCAAACTTTCCAGTCGCACTGTCACATGAATGCAGCAGGTCTCATGTGGCAGAGAAGAATGAAGATGTAATTTTCCACACCTGTGGAGACACAGTATTTGAATTGAAGTGTCAAATGTGAATGTGAAGACAATGGAGTAGAAGCGCTGCTGTCCTTGTTGTGATCACACGCAGGTGCTTCAGTGTGCTATTGCATCTTGTGAAGGGCTCATTGCATGGGCGGAATATGGGCTCAGCAAAAAAGATAAAATACCTTTATTTTACATGTCAGTATGTATTTAAAATGCACTCATGTTGTCCCTGATGAAGCAACACATTCTCACTCTGACCTCGTCACATATTGACATTTGGACATGGACTTTCCACGTCCATAAAGGATGTGCAAGGTACCCTGGATGCGTTGGTTGTAGACATTCTGGGACGCCGTGTCAAGTTCTGCCTGTTACATGCATTGTCTTCTTTCAAAATACACTTTAGTTGTCACAGGAAATTTAACATTTACATACAGTCTCTTTAAAAATAAACTCAAATTGACTCCTGCGGGAGGCGAACACCACTCTCTTGGGTGGAAGTCAGTGTTTGTTAGGCCTATCCACCACCCCTCTGATTGGTCTGATCAAACTTTTGCTGCCTTAACTTTCGCCCTTGTCCCGCCGCATTTCCCCCTGAGGCCACTGGGCACCGTTAAACTATAACGGTGACTGGCTGGGTATCATTTTGACATTAAAGGATGCCTTTTTTTCCAGCCCCGCAAGTCACTGCCCAAGTGCCGGATGTTGATGACTTTGGAGTGAGACTGGGCTCGATGAAGCCCTATGTTGGTCGCAACGCATTTGTCATTTTAAATTCATACTGCCATAAAAAAAAAAGGCATTTTATATATTCTATTGAGACCATTTTCCATCAGTGCAATGAGCCCTTCACAAGATGAAATAAAATCAAATGTGAGTTGTTTGTTTTATATGTTTTTGTAGTAAATTATCACACATGTTAAAGTGGAGATTTTCAGCTTCATATGTTGTAGCAACGTTAAGTAGATTAAGAAAAAGTGAAAATATAATGACAAATTCTCAGGGGATCAACTTGAAGGTCTTGCTTCCTTTCTCTCTCGCTCTCACACACACTATTTTTCATGAAAGGATTGTACCGCTGGGACTGTAACGTGAGGCCGGCGCTGGTGGGAGTGGTCCTGTGTTTCTTCCCCACAGACTCAGAATGTGTTCAGCCCAGAGCCTCGGTGCTCAGTATCCCCTCTGCCTCCTGAGTCTGTCAGCTGTGTCAGGACAGTGTCTCCCCCTTTGCCTCAGTCGGCCCAGACTCTGATCAAAGGCCAGCACAGACCCGGCTGTAATTGAAAACAGATCCAGCCAGAATCCCCCTCCAGCAGGAATATGCTGAGTACAGGCGAACGCCTCGCATTCCAAAAGCATGAACTCTGCAAAAAAGAGAGACAGAACAGAAACAGCACTTGAAGTTTGCTTCTGCTTTACATGTACAATCTGAGGAAGGGGGTTACTTTGTGCTAGAAAGCTGTGGCCCTGCAGTGCATGTCGTTATTTAGTGTCAGCATTGTAAAAATTAAGAATTAAGAATTACAATTCTTGAAATGGGATCATGTTGTTTGATCTTCCATGTGAGACACATTACCTGCGTGACACCCAGGATAAAGAAATAAGCCTGAAGCAAGACGCCACAAAGTGCTGCTTCAGTCAGTTTTTAAATGTGCAGGTGCTTTTTCAAGATGCACACTTGAAGTGATGAATATTTAATAAGCATGTCTTCATTTTAACATTGTGACACATGGATTCTGACTTCTGGGTTATGCCTTTTGTCTTTATGAACCAAAATCCTGCAATATACATTTACACTCCTATCATTTCATGATTTAAATTCAAGTCTAATGTTATTAATGCTAATGCTAGTGTTGCTCTGCACCTGCTGGATGCTTGAAAAAGCAACTGTTTGCTGCCAAGTTCACCAGGTCAACTTAATAGGTAACAGGTTAAAGGTTGTTGTCACTGACTTACTGCAAGAGGTAGACTCAGAAACAACAGTTTAATTGCCCAACATGTCTGTGCAGTGTCTCTTCTGGTTGTTTGCCAATCTTACTGTGACAACAAGAAGTCACTGCACCCAGCTGTAGCACCCTGTTAAACCAGTGAGGTTTAGAGTTGTTAGCAAACATATTTTTCTTAATTTTTGGACATAGTAAGGCTTCTTGTTGCCTCCTGCTTCCAGTCTTTATGCTAAGCTAAGATATGCTAATTGGCTACTGGCTCTAGCTTCATAGTTAGCATACTGATATTTATCTAATTAAGGGTTTATTTGATAGGGATAAAGCATTTTAATGAATATTAGTGTGGAATATAAGATGTAAACATGCAAGAGTGTGCAAGAATGTACATCTGTAGTCCCTTGGCAACAAAAACAATGACCAGAAAGTAGCAACCATCATGTTATTCTTAGCAAGACAGCAAATTTGCTTGTTTCCAGAAATGTTTGATGTAAGGCTGCGTTCAGATCAACTTGCACGTGCCCTCTCATTCATTTCAACAAGGCCAGCCTGGCAGCACAAGGGGAGAGGTGCCAATGCAGGGGGCTCCAGAAAAAACACAATGCGTCATCCGGCCAAAAAGTTTAAGCTGATGCAACTTTTACCAGACCACAACACAGCATCATCTGTCAAGGCCATCGGGTGGGCAACCAAATATGTGAATACTGTACTTTTTCTCTCATGTTAAAACCCCAAATCCTCAGCGTAAAGCTGACGGACGAGCAGCTGAAATGTACAGGTCTAAATCTACAGACATCTGACAAGCACAACTACAAAGTCCTTGTTGCAATAGGGAGCACCAGACAGCAGCTGTTTCAACACACCGTGCAAAAACAACATGTTCTCGTAGTCACTCCTCGACTTGAAATATGGCACTGCAATCTAAAACAAACCATTTCCTTAAAACTGAAATCCTGTTTGGTTTTGCACTTCCTCTTTCAATAATACGGCAATATTACAAGAAGAATAATGAGGGATGAAATCTTTGTGGTTTGCCTCAGGGCACTTCCTGGCATTCTAACGTGACATTGGGAAGGCTTTAATCAGCTGAAGCAATGAGAGGAAGTCAGGGTCAGACTGTGTAAGTGTGAAATTATGTTGTGAGATTGCAAGAGCTCTAAAGAGGGCGGTGATGGGCTGATGGTGATTAGTTAGCAGATGTGAAACGATGCACAGGTGTGATGGTGAGCAGAGATGAGGGATGTAGAGGATGACTTTGACAAGCATGTTAACTTAGGAGCCTGAACTCCCAGTTTTAGGGGGGTTTTGTCCTTGTTTCTTGGCTTCACCAAAGATTCAGACCTGAGTGTTGCACATGGAGGGTGCAACAGGAATTGGGTGTAATCTGCACAAGAATCTCGAGACGCTGATTCAGTCCTTGTGAAAGCAATGCGGGTAAATGTGGCGTCAGTGCCGGGTCATTAGAGGGGAAAACCCTGTCCTCTGGGCTACCGTTGTGCCTCTCAGTGCCAGCTATTGAAACTGATGGAAAACAAACCAATTTCTAGATTAGGGAGTGTGTAAACAAGTCTTATGAAAACAGAAAGCTCCTCAAGAAGAAAACAGATCAGAAACTGCTGTTCAGCTGTGATAGAGGTGAAAACATGCTGTCACATGATTGCTTTTTTCCTTGTGTGAGAGCAGTAAACGAGCAGCTGGGAAGAGGTTCGGCCAGATTTTCTCATTTTTGGGTCGTCACCACACTGACGACAAAGGTACAGAATGTCTCTGGGTCACATTTTGTGAATTCCAGAGAGCTGCTGCAAGTCCAGAAGGAAGACAGCCAAATCTCAAAGGAGCAGTGATGACCACTTATTTTGGAAAATGTGATGTTTCCCATTAGAGCTGACATGCTATCATTGCCTAGATAACAAAGTCTCCCAGCACAAATCCTCCAGAAAATCACATTCTCCATGTTTTCACCCTTTAAGCGATTACACTTGTGTCATGCTCTGTTATCATGCTCCCCCGCAGCATCTGGAAGGTACACTGCTCTTGTGGCCATCGCTTTCACACACTTGATGTTTGTGTCGGTGGAATGTGGTCAGCTGCTGACGCTGTTGTTTCTCAAGAAAAGTCCAAGTCTGAATCGAGGGCTGTTGTTTCCTGCATGCTAGACTGTGGTGAGTAAGAAGCCCCCACTTTTTTTTCTTTGAATAACTGCACTGCACAGAAGATGAAGACCTCACTCAAAACATTTGCATTAAACAATGACAAAATCCTGCAGAACCAAAAATACCACTACATATTGTTCTTATCATATGTGGGTCTAATATTGTTCCAAAATGTTCTCAACCCAGTTCGTTTTCTAAACTATATGTGCTTAACATTTATTAGTTCTACTAATTCAGAACAACCGACACTTATGGCTGGGAAGAGCAAGAATGTGAAAATAGGAGCACCCATTTCCCCGGGCGTTGGCAGTATTGACAGAAGGCCTGAGGGATGAGGTTACTACAGGCTGTGTGCATCTTGTTGAGTTTATGTAGACAATGAAAAGCAGATATTGCAATAAAAAGACACAGGACAGGAAAAAAGAAGGGAGATGCTGAGTTTCTAGCTTCCATATGACAGGATATGATGAGCCATGCTTGCAATGTAGATCTACAGACGGTAATGTTGGTCTGTTGGCCTTTATCCCAGAAATATGTGATCATCTATGGATTTTCATGAAATTTTCAAGACGTTCATGGTCCCCAGAGGGTGAAATACTGACTTAAATCTTTCTAGGGCCGACTCAGAATTATGTCAGTCGAATCAGATTTGGTTGTTCAGTAGGACTATTCGACTATTTGTAGAGTTTGAGAGCTTGAACGAAGTCAGCGGGATGTTCAGTGTGACAGTGACACTCACATAATATAGTAAACAAGCTTACTGTGCCAGCAATGGATCAGAAATGTTGATGTTAAAAATGAAAGATGAAATGTTACGCAAAACACATAAGATAATGTTATTTTGGAGCCTTACAGGGCAAAGCCTCTCCCCCTCAAGGCAGCTCCCCCCATGTCCAAAGTTGCCTGTACCAAAGAGCAGCGTGAAAGTGGAGAGCGCTCACTCGGCAGCAAAATGATGTCACCAGAAGTACACTGCACAGTGACTGGCAAAAACAAACAAACAAAAAAAGACTTCTGGACTTGAAGCAATGTCAGTCGACTGAGGGGTCTCCAGCCGATGATTTGAATCTCTGGCTTTCAGGGGGCAGCTCTGATGTTTCCCAGACGTGTCCTTCAGGGCAGTGGTTCCCAACTAGTGGGTCACGGCCCAAAACTGGGTCACAGGTTGATTCTGAATGGACCACAAGTGACTTGCGAACGTATCAGCTTTGTAAAAAACACACTTTTTTTTTTAAGTACAGTGAATTTCCAGCACAGAGCTTTTATTTTTAAGAGCTATTTCCTTTTATAGTGTAAGTAAAGGACGAACAGCTAATCTGAGACATGACCAAACACAAGTATGACGCTGAATATATTAAACTGTGTGGACCTTGAACTAATGACTAAGGAGAAATCTGGACCCAGTCTCGACAACTGTTAGGTGGATTGCTGTAAACTTTTGTGCAGATATTCATGATTGAAGGAGAATAATTACACACATCAAGCACACAAGGCTATCAAGACACAGCATACATGAAGGAAAAAAGTAACAACCTTGTCAGGTTGTAATGACCAGAATTGACCCGATGACGACGCAAACAGGATCGAAACATTGTCCTGATTAAACTTCTGTGGCATGCAGTAGGTGCGCAGATGTTGCTTTTTTCTTCATGTACAGTTAACGGTGGTGCCAAGAGGATGAATGATAGTGACCTTGGTGATCCCCTGACTTTTTATCTAGCACCAACGGCAGGTCAAACTTTTTACTTCACCGGTGAAACATCTCAAAACCTCTCAGATGAATTAATTTTGTTCATGGTTCCCAGATGATGTATCCTCATGCCTTTGGTGCTCCTCCATTCTCAGAACCCATCGGCTGTATTCGGCGTCTGACTTACAGCAGAAGGCGATACAGACTCTGGGGGCAGACCCCTGATTTTTTGGCATTCTGGTTTGATTTGGGCAGAGGAGGCGAATTTCCGTTTCCAACTTCCGTTTATATATAAGTAAATATGCTGAACCATTGTGATGGATTCAGAGTTTACAGTGACGCCAATTATGTTCCGCCTTGTTAGTTCACCGCACGGACCGTTTAACCTGGCAACAACTGCAGCCGGCTCAAACGTGATTGGTCAATATCACGCGGACTACAAACAGCCTACAACCGGAAACCAGGGCTCTTCCGCTCTTCTTCCGGAGGCAAGATCTCCGGGGTTTGCCTACAGACTCTACATTCACTGAATGTAGAGTCTGTATATGGAGACTAGTGCTCCTCTGACTTTCCCTCTGGCACCATCATGGGGGTTGACATTGAGTGAAGGTTTCTGTAGACTCTAAGTCCTGTTGAAATTCATCTGCTCATCCCTGCGGAAACGTCTTCATTAACTACACATAGAGGAGCTCTAATGTTTGAGAGAATGCCTTTTTGCATTTTATCACAGCACTGAGTAGCATCATAGCAGTTAGTTAATACATTCTCAAATTTGCAATCAATTAGATACCTTGGCAAGAGAATATGCAGTTGGCAACCTGTTCTGTCAGGGTTTTTGTACATTTCTGTATTCTGGTTTCCAGCAGTGGCAGACGAGGACGGAGCAGAGGGAGGGAGGTCTTGATAGGTAACCTGCTCATGGGAACATATTAACATATAGACATATTTACAGAACTGGGTGTTGCTTCTTAAGAGCCAGTTGTGATGAAAGCTGCTGCTACGTGTTATCTTCTGCACAGCACTGCTGCAAAGTAGTTCACCTCAAGATGGTAAACAAAGGGTCAGCATTGGACAAAACTGTTGACGTGCACAGGGATAAATTAGACCATCTGTGTGAGGGCAACATGTTATCTCCAGTAAGTGCTGTCCTGCATCTTTGTTATCTTGGTTATAGCTTTTGGAGATGACAGCTAATGAAAAACTATTTTTGACCTTTTCCTGTTGACTACGTGTTCGCTGTCATACGCTCCGGCACTTTTAACAGTGGCCAGATGTCCCAGATGGTTGGCCGGGCCCTGCGCTGTCAGCAGATCTGAGAGCCGAGCGTGAGCTAAGCGTGAAACACTGACACGGCACACCAGTCCTCCAGGGATGCAGCCAAGGAAACCTGCAGAGATGCACACTTTGCTCCCTTTGTCTTCCTGCCATTATGAAATGGGAAGGTGGGTACATTACATGGGTCGTATAAATTCTATAGTGTCAGTGTGTGAGGTGCTTTGAGAGCCATTTAAAGGCATATTAACCTTTTAACACATACATACAGATTTTAATGTCTTTTTTCCCAGTGTAGTCAGAATCATACTCTGAAATGAAATGATCAGCCATATTCAGTTCAAATCAAATGAACAACAGAAAATGAGTTACTGCAAATTTAAAGGAATACTTCACCCCAAAACGACCATTTTATCAGTTACTCACCCCATGTAATGTTGAATTTGTGAAGAAGACTCTAGAAAGCCAGACTCTATTGACAGTTACTGTGGTTTTACCTCGCTCAACATGTCTGGAGCCAAAAAACATATTTGAATAAAGGTAACAGCCCATAACGCCTAAATTAGCCCATCAACATTATGAATAGGTCTAAATGAGCAGTATTTAGTACTTTAACTTTGCAGCATTGGTGGTGAAAGCAAATAAATCTGTCCCCACACTATTAAATCTTCTATTTTCCTCCAAGAATTTTACTTTTTTGGATTTGGATCCATAGCTAGCCTTGCTGAGGAGACTCCAGGCTAGCCACCGCTACTGAAGGTCAGTAAAATTTAAAGGAAAAGGCACCAGGTTGTAGACGTGTGACGCACATTTTAGTTGATGAAAAGTTAAATCTTATTTTAATTTGATGTATAGGCTACACATTTTTACAACTGTAGAATGCAACAATGAGAAATGACAATCAGAATGTTAAAAAGTTAAAAAGAATGTTATTCATTTCCAGATAATTTTATGTCAAAGCCACAGGGAGCCAATAGAGCGGCAGGTTGCCTACTCCTGTTTTAGATTAACCAAGGTCACAAAATGGCACAAACTATCTACCATTCGAGGCAGCAGTAGACCTGCAACTCCCATGTTCAGCAAGGTAAAATCACTGCATTTTGTCAGTGGAGCCTGGTATTAAGAAGAGCATAGATAAGTTTCACTCTTAGTGAAGTTCCCTGTCAGGAAAGGGCTGTCAGTTTGGGAAGTATTGAACATCTGACTGGACAAATGAGACTTTGATTATACTGCATACGGTGTGTGAGAGTTTGTAAACTGATGTTTTAATATAGTTTTGCTGTTGTTGAACACAGACCCCTTTGACTTCAATTCATCAGCAGTTTTATCCATTTTTGGGTTCTCGTACACCAAGTTTTCTTCATGAATTCAACACATTATGAATAACTGATACTAGGATGGTCATTCAGGGAGATGAAGTGTTCTTTTAAAGTACTTGACAAAACACACACACAAAACCACCAGCTTTCTTTGAAGGAGGAATTTATTTTGCGTCTCTGCTTCTATATTAATCTCTTCATGATGCAACCAACATCATAAAGGTTAAAAACAGCAGTACAGTCGAACTGTCTAGAAGTGTGCTATTAAAAAGACTGCATTATTAAAACAGTTGAGGAGCCCTCAACCCTCTAACAGCCTGCCTCTGAACACTACCCCAAAACTAAGCCTGAAAACCAACATTTTGTCGACACAAATTATCCGGCATAGCAAGTGACCAACATACTCATCCCTTAAATTCTGCACGCTTAAATCAGCACCAGTGCTGGCTGTGTCCCGTGTAAGGCATGGGTTCCTATTGTCTACGCAGGTAATCCTCTCTATCCTGATTTTTTTCACACTGTGCGTGTTGAAAATCAATCCCAGAGCCAATGGAGGGGGAAAAACAATCGAACAGTATTATCTCCAATCAAAGACACTGCCCTCGTTCAAAGCACAGTGATCTTTTTTCTTTCAAAGACTGCAAAATTTGTAGCTTTGTAAAAACAAATAGAATATATTTCTACATATACAGAATATAAAGCTTTTTAGTGACTAGTAACAAAAATGACCAGAGAGACGTAATCAGAAGGCACAGCGAGACAGTGGTGACAGTGGCTGCTCAGCGAGGAGAACTGTAAACATTTCGTCCTGTTTGTCCGAGGAGAGAGATACCAGGAAGGGCTTGAGTGTTTCCAGAAGGCAGTGTGTTAGCCACTGGAGCATTGCAGCCCCTGGAGTGACGGTCACTTATAAACAGTCAGTTAAAAACAGTGTTGTAAGGCTAAAAACATCTGATATTTGAAATGTTGCACCGGGTATACGCAGCAGCAGATACAAGGCTCTCTCTCTGCGGGTCATCACATTAATTAGATTTAATTCTCCCACCCACCAGACCAAGTGGCGCACCATCATCATCATCATTAATTCTCATTAAATCTATAAGACTGTTTGTATTACAAGTCGGCCTATCTTTAAATTACACATCCTCTCTTACACAAGAACATCCAGTACCCCCCAAAAAATGTGGCCAACACACACAGAAACCTGGATTTGGTTGAAATGTCATTATCACCAGAGCGCCATCTCCTTGAATGCCCCTCCCTGCTGGTTTGAACAGCATTCGCCAGTATGCGGCACTGGCTGCGGTTTGCCAAAACTCCACTGGCGCGCCGAGGGTGGTGCACGTGTCATTGATCACCAAGGTCTAAACCGACAGGCTGAAACAAACGGTCTGTTACGCGTTGTCGTACTTCTGCAGAGCCTCCTCCAGCTTGCCTGTAATCTTTTGGAAGAAGGCGATCTGCTGCTGTAGGTAGTGCTGCATCTGCGCCTTGAAGTCGCGCACGCGGATCTGGTGGAAGTGCTGGATCTCAGCCAGCGTGGCGCAGGAGATGATGTTGCAGCGCTCGTCGATGCCCTCCGCCTGCGCCCGGTCCATCTTGCCCTCCTCCACATGCTTCTGGCTCTCTTTCACCTTCGTCAGGGCTCCTGTTGAGAACAAGAGAGCAACAATAATAAGATTTATTTCTGTTGTTCCATGATCACATTTATAATTATCATGTTTATTTTTGAAAGGGCTTCGTGAGAATGCACGTTCTGTAAATGGAAAACACCTACGCCATTTATCTATTAATGTTCAGATGTGCAAAAACTATTTTAACCAGTGTGGGAAAACAGCCCACACATAGGCTACACTTTAAACAACGTTCCGTCCTTAAGACATGAGTTTTATTTTCCTTAAAAACTTCACTCATTATCTGAACCAGCAAAGTTAATTAATAATCTGAATATTCTTTGCGATTAAGATTCAAGAGCAGAGCTTGACAGGACATTTATAACTCCAAGGAACAGGCCAAAAATAGTTTGATGAACAGTTTGTTCCAACTCCCTGAGAACCAGAGCCACATCTGTGTCTATAGTTAGAGAATGTGAGGGGGCCTGACTCTCAAAAAAATACCTATTACATTATGGTACTTCAAAGGCCTTTTCTAAACAACCATTTAAGGGGATTTTGCTTGCAGTTTGATACCATCTATGATTGTTGGCAATTTCAAGGATGGGATATGAACATGGGCAACTGCCAGCCAAATGTGAACAAGTCTTTTTGTAGCTATTCTCTGATGCTGATGTCATGGTTAAGCAATTCGGTGTTTGCCAGGAATTAAATACAAGTCAGAGCTTACGTTTTTCCGACTTATACTGCTATATAAGAGTGACGCAGTTTCTTTATTTCTATGTCTACTACATGGATCATCATCTGGTGGTGATGCTGACACTTTGCTCGGGACGTGCAGCTTTAGCCTCAGTTATTTATCATGATGTAGTGACTGTAGCCATCAAGAGCACATTTAAGACCTCTCTCACAGGATTTCTACTTTAAGTCCACAGGAAACACTACAAAGTCAGATGTTCGTTTAGATTTAGATAGTTAGCTACAGCTGACAAAATCTGTAAGGGACATTTGCTATGTCGAGAAATGTGTATGTATAGCTGTGTCTGAAATCAAGGACCCCTTGTTTTAAAAGTGACTATGAGGTATAAGTGGTTAATCTGCCGTCATCATCATGAGAACCAAAGACTCGACTCACTTAGCAACAGCAACTGAGGGGTGGGACTTGGCAAACAGTCATTTCCAGTCAGACATTTTAAAAGGTTAACACTCTTAGAGCCCTGAGTTACACCTGGTGCAAAGTGGCGCACAGCACAGCGCTGCAGTTTCAGACTGACACAGTTGTCAACTTCATGGCTAGCGCCCACATCATGTAAGTACTTGCACCCATCAGTGCACCCATGGGCGTGTGGGTCTTAAAATGGACTGTGGTAAGGCACATGGTTGGTATCTTGCTATTCTGAGGCAGCAGAAAGTGATTGCACCATTGACCAAGAAAAAACCTGGTCTAACGTCATGGGCACAGTATTTTCCTGCTATTTAAAGGTCGTGTTATTCAGATAGTAAGATGCACCTACAAAGACAGGTTCACAACGTGCCTACACTCATGCAGGTGGCTTAAACTATTTATCATTAATGAGGCAAATATGACTTACATTCTCTGAAATGTGAACATGGCAGAGACAAGAGCAGAGCTGTGGTCTGACTCCCCATTAAGGAAGATGCTGTGTGCTTTTAAGCACAAACAGCAGTGTAACTTTGTTGATTATTTCAGGAGCCAAAAGTTTAGTATTTTTTCTTTCAAGTTTATATCTACAGTTTTTAGAATTGGTGCTTAAATGTCCCACAATATTTCCATAATACCTTACTCTCAGCATGAAACCGCATGCGTATCCAATTTCCCAAACTGGCCATGTAAATAGTAGGGCTCCACGTGTAGGCGTACCTGGCCTTTAAGGGGAATGGGAGATGACGTTCTGATTGGTTGAATTCATGTTATGCTCAAAACACACCCATGAAATATTAAGGGACAAAATACAACCTTTTTACATGTTGCACCTTACGCTTGAGCCCAGGTTATGAGTTGTTTAACTAGCAAAAATGGAACTTAAATGCACTTGTGCTATGCACTTGAGACCAGTGGTTCCCAGCTGGTGGGTTGCAGTCCAAAAGTGGGTCCCGGATACAATCTGTATGGACCGCAAGTGACTCACGAACGTGTCAAGTTTGTAAAAAACACATTTAATTTTAAAGTTCATAGAGTTTCCAGCACAGAGCTTATTTTGAAGTGCCGTTTCCTTCTGTAGAGTGAGTGACTAACTGACAGCAGTCAGTCACCAGTTGGGAACTACTGCGTTAGACCATGCACTATAGATTGTTTCACTCAGGCCCATCATGTTTAATTTTAAAAATTCAACTACTAGACATTTCCTATCAGTGTCTTTTGGGGGTTATTGTTCATTTTTAATTGTTTTTTTTAAGTTCAGCTGGATGCTGCTTTGGTCAGACGGCACCTCTACTATTAACTGAAGAAGAAACTGCATCTAGCATAAAAGGAAATCCAGCATATTACAAATACTGAGAGTTTCACCTCTGAGTCTCACTCTGCCAGGACCACAATGACGACAGCAACTTGTCACTGTGGTGGAGTCTTGTGGCACAAACCTCCCATTTTCACACATATCAACTGTCACTGCTGCGCCCCTTGCTTTTTTTTTTTAGCAACATTCTGCATAGTGTTATAGTCAGAAAACGCCTTCAGCAAAACTGGTGCCAAAACAAGAAATTAGCCTACAACTCCCCAGACAGATGGTTGGATGGGAGCAGAAGGCAGGGTCAAAACACCAAGAGCGGATGACAGATGACTTATCAAACTGCTGACATTTTCTGACCGAGTAAAGGAAGAAATGTCACGAGCAGTAAGTATCGAGTTGAAACGCAAGAGAAACTGACTGATATGACCTTCTGTCTGACCCAACTTCTTAGAAATGTTTACATGTCACAGCTGGAGTCAAAGAAAGAAACATTTCTTTGGGCTGTGGTGTGAACGCTAACATATGTGTGTTTACGTAAGTTCTTGTTTTCGTGTTGTTTTTAGAACTTGATCCTGTCAGAAATGATTTTTTACTTGATTTGTAGAGCAAAGAAATGAAGTTTTTTTTTTTCTTTTTCTCAAATTTACTTTGGAGACCTTGTGATTGTCTTCGCAGACGCAGGTGGCTAAGCCAGGAGGGGTCCATCTTATTGGTTCGACAGCCCATTGGTTCGACAGCCCATTGGTTCGACATCCCATTAGTCCGACTGTCCGCGGTGCTGAACGGCTCGCGGCGGGCGTATGGTGCGCCGCGACCAGCTTGAGGCGGAGCAGGCTCACGGCTTATGTGTTTGTCACTTTCTTTTTCATTTTAACCCACACCATGATCTTTTCCTGACCCTAACCAAGTGGTTTTTGTGCCTAAACCTAACCAGACCTTAACCACAGGGCATCATGATGATTTCAGAACGGACTTCGGAACAATGAGTTTAATATGGTCGGAACAATGGGATGTCGAACCAATGGGCTGTCGAACCAATGGGCAGTTCCCGCCAGGAGCCTCATTACAGACATATGATTTCAACATTTTCTAAAATCTAACAGCCCAAATAATGAATTAAAAAAATAATTCGCAGATTGACTGATCATGAAAATAATTGTAGCTGTAGCCCTGGCTTTATCTGTCCTTGTTCCTCATTAACGTGGCAGAAACCTTGGTTGACTCAACACCATGAAACACAGACACCAGCGCTGCTGTACTCTGTGCAGGCCTGACATAACACAGTGTTAACACACACATGTTGCAATTGTTCATAACGACACACACAACATGTAGTAAGATGACAGCAACACCATGTATGGCACAACCAGCTGACTGACAATGTCACCTCTGAGCGTTAGCTCTAGGGCAGCGTGTGAAGGTGAGATTTGTGCCCCTAAGGCACACAGCGCAACTTCCTGTATTGGCCTATCATGGGATTTTCAAGTCATTATGTGAGCTTAGTCACCACCACTCTGTTAAAGGTCTGATTCAGCCGGCTTGTTTCCTGAAATGTGAGACCCTCAGACGACTTACTGACCTAACCCTGCGCTCGTTTGGCTTCTGCCTGCGCTTTAAGTTCACAGAAATGCCTGACAACTGCTTTTTTCTCTCCTCAGCCTGCAACATGTCAGACTTTATATTACAGCACGCAGAGCAAAGAAATATGTTGACAAACCCCCCTCCCCCCAAGAAGACATCTCTTTCACCCTCTACACACAGTCTGCCCAGTTTGCCTTCTGGCTGTCGCTCCCTCAGCTGCAGTTTAACCCAAATCTTTGAAATTCCTTTAATGCACCGCAGATTGAACATGACAGAAAGAGGCAAAGATAACAGGGGAGCAGTAGACACGGGGGTGGAAAAAAGAAAGAGAGAAACGCGAACAAACACAGCTGTCCAAAGACTTAAATGCCAATCCCAAAGGTGTTTACTGTATCTTAAAGGTCTCCGGCTTCCTGCATTTTAAAAGCCCGCTAATGGACTACGGAGGAATAATTGTTACCATGGAGACTTTATGAGAAAGGCAGGAGTTCAGTCATAGGAGATGGTGTCAGCAAACTGTAGCATACAGACAGCCACATCATTTTCACAGCTGCTGCAGAGTAATCTTTGCAGGCCTGCTGCAAAAACACAACCACAAATGACATACTGAGGCTGTCAAGCAGGGCTGTAAATAGATGATTTTCATTATTGATTAATCTGCTGAAAATTTTCTCAACTGTTTAGTCTATGAACTGTCAGAACAGAAGATAGTGAAAATGGCAGTGATTCCCCAGATGGCGTTTTCAAACTGTTTGTTTTTAGTCCAAAACCTGAAGATATGCGTCAGCCACGACAACTGATGTTTTCACCTTGTGAGTCTGTGTGTGTGTGTGTGTGTGTGTGTCATTGTAGAAGAATGGTAATACCAACTGTAGCAGGAACAACCACAAAAGCTGTTTTGAGTGTTTTGCCGATATTTTTGTCTTTTTGTGGGTCAGTCTGTGGACAAACTTAGTCACCGTGACAGCATCACAACCAGCAGAGATGCAGTCAAGAAACTTTACAGGTGTGTAGTTGAGATCACAATGAATGCCCAGTGTGATGATGGGTGTGGTCCAAGCACGGAGGCCAGCAGTAGGGGGGTTAGAAGACCACTTTTCATCCCTGGCCTACATTCGTTCTAAGTCATGGATCGCTGTGTCACAATTAGTGTGATCCAATCGCAAGATGGTCTCTAGTTCATTTACTGCCACTGTGTGTGAGTGGGTGCAGGTGCATGTTTTTTACAGTCTGACTTTATGATGTAACACATCTGTCTGTACAACTTTGTGGAGAGCAGGAACTAGTAGTTTTATTTGTTTTGTAGTGTAACTGCTACTTCCAAATGGTGGTGAATTGTGACAGTACATTTACTCAAGTACTTAAGTATAAATTTGAGCGCAACTTTAGTTAGCCAACTAGTTTCTTTACAAATTAAGATGTTTGCACACAAACTATATATAACTATATACTATTACTATAAGTATGATCGTTAGGTGTGGGGGCAAAATCGATACAACGTAGGATCGTGATATTTTCACGTGGCATTATCGTATTGTCACACAGTGCAATGTATTGTTTTTTTTTTAATTATATAAATTATTAATATCACAAATATAAAATACACTTTAGGTAGCCCACTGTAAAAATATAATCAGTTGCTTGTTCAGTCCACTGCATACATTTTGCTGCAAAAAAAAAAAGTGAGATAAACAGACTGAAAACGTCATCTTGTTGGATAATATATCGCAATGTTTTATCGCAATATTCAGCATATTGCAACATGTTTAAAATCGCAATAATATGATGATGGTGATTTCCACCCTTAATAATCATACAACTGCAGCTGAAATAAAATAATAATAATAATGATAATAATAAATATGAGGACTTGCTACTTTCCATTTTAATTATTTAAATTATTTTGATTTATTTAATTAAGTTAAAATTTTCTGCATCAGTACTTTTAATACTTATCTATTTTTTGAATTTAAATTACATTTTTAAATTCTAAATTTCAAAGATATAAAACATTTTCCTGATTTTATTTACATATTTTTCCTTAAGTAAAATTTTCAATGCATGACTTGTTGTAGTAACAGAGTATTTTTACAGTGTGGTATTAGTAACTAAAGTAAAGGATGTGAATACTATCTTACCACTGCTTCCAAATACGTCATTACAAAAGATATGAAGACCATATTTCATCACAATAGATCCCCTTTTAGGTTATCAAGTCTTGCCATGTTGTGTCTGAAGTCTTGTTGCACAACTGCTGCTTCTGCTATCTTTGCTTTTCAGTGTAACTGAGTGACTGGCAGAAAAATCCAGGACTCCACCTGCATCTGAGATACATAATGCTGTTGTGTTAATATGTGAGGATTCAAGATACAGAGCTGCTGATTGCTGCCTGTTAACAAGCTTTGTACCATAACTGCAGTGTCACACTGTGAATAAGAAAACATCCTCCCTGGGTGTACGGAGGTGGCACTGAGCCCTCCTGGACTCACTGGAGGCAGCCCTTCGGCTCTTACGTAATCCCTGGTTACACAACACCGAGCTACTGCGAGCGTGTGACCTGGACAACCAGTGGCAATCCCCATCTCATCACTCGGCCACCTAGGTCATCCATTTGTGCATCAGAGGACGTTTAAATGGCCTGTAACAATATATCAGACAGACCCGCAGTGTTTGCACAGAGGGAGTGTGAGCTGTAAGGCTGACTCAGCAGGAAACCCTGACATCTGTGTATGAATCGGTGCTTTCCATTACTTGTCTGCCATTGTTTAATCACCTCATGTGGAGATAAAACTGTGATGAGATTGGACAAAATGCAGCTCTTAGTCATGTGCTGAATAGATAACATCAGCAAGGGCAAGAAAGGACAAACAGAGTAAAGATAGGGATGAAGTCGGCTGAGCCAAAAAGCTTTTTATCAACTTAATTACTTATTAACTTAAACTCAATTCATCACAGATAGCTTACTTTCCTTTGTATTCTGTATGCAGTCTATGCTTTAATTTGGGACTGAGGACATTTAAGTTCATCAATGAGTGCTCCACCCTGAAAAAAAATCTAGTTTATTAGCCTGATGAAGACTTGGCATCTGATAACTTTTCGCTACTGGATAAGAACATTATTTGCTAGCGGGTGGTGCTGTGTTATTTTAGCTAAATTGACTATATGCCCTGGACTAAAGTCAACTACAAGTGTTTCCCCCTGCAGGCAATATCAATATTATCACAACGAGTAAGTGTTTGAACAAGAACCTGAAGAAGTGGTCGCATTTCAATACCCGCTCCACAAAAACACAACGTTCAGAGATGTTTTTTACCTCAACGTCAACCGCCTGACCATTTTTACACCACTACGCTGTCAGAAGTTTTATATTCAATTTCCCCCTCCCCTCGTCTCGAGCTCCAAATATACTGAATAATAAGACACTTGCAAAAACAAAAAGCTTCTTTGGTAATCGGCCAAACCAGAGTCAACCCTATCTTTGGATTGTAAACACTGAGCCTCGATGAAACCCCTCTCTCTCCTCCCTTCCTCTTTCTCAAGAGCCTGAAACAAGCAGAAACAACAAAACCAAGGCCGCCATATCAGATTAGGACAAAAATAAAGGAACAGAAATATAGGATGTGAAGCTTAAATGGTGTCTGAAAGCAACGCCAGATATTATGTCAATATTATGAGCAAACATTGTCCCAGTCAAGCTCCACGCTAATGGCTAATGGGGGCCTGGCAGAGGTGGCGATCAATACGGTGACGCTCTTTGTCCCTCTGTGGGACAGCTTATATTTCACTGGCCACTTCCACCACGGGGATAAATAAAAACCTGTCTGGTGTCTGCGGTCCTTGTGAGACAGATACAGAGAGCTTAAAATGGAATTGTTGATAAGCAATGCTTTGACACGTTCTCCTAAAGAGAGCGATGTGACTGCAAGAGATAACCTCTTAAATATGGTTTATGACCAAGCGTATTAGCCTCTATTGCTACTTTTAAAGCTGCTGTAGCTACCACTTGACTTTCTGACTCACTTCAGATCTTGATTATCGCTCCACCAATGCATAAAGAAACAGCACTATTCAGTCCCAGCTGACTTACTTGGCCAGATGAGTTTCTGTGCGACCACTTCTATTGCGGAAACGCGCACTCTGGTCTGTGACAACAAAGGATGTGGCCTAGCCTCTCTTCAGGTGTCTAAACTGGGAGCGGTCAGCGATGAAACTCACTTCAGAACAGTAGAACACTTGTGGACATTTCCTTTACACGTTTATCAGGAAGGGTGGATAAAAACCGAGCAACAGAGGGAATATATGGGGATGGAAAAGAAAGTGTCTTATTAAATATATGAGAGAAAGAGAAGGGAAAGGGGAGACAAAAGGACAGATACAATTTTAAAGTCCTAAATAACACTGTTTTCAATAAGTTCGCTTTTATGTAGTGAGCTGTGTTTTTTGGGATATGTGCTCAATTTTGAGTTGTTTCTGAGAGTTTTCTTAGGGTACTAAGTTTAAACTTCTATCTAAGCTTCAGGGAAATTCGTCGTTAAGAGCATCCCTGTATGTGGCTGGTGTATGTCTGCACTTTATTGTCTTCACACAATGATACGCCGGTGAAATTCAGCCTTTATGGCTTCATTAAAAACCACCTATTCTTACTAATTACAGTTATTTCACTGCCATATTGTCGAGTGCTGGACGATTCTGCGCAACCCAGGAGGTGAGTAGACTTTAGAGCGTGAACGTCAAGTACCTTTGCAAAGGTTATTTGCATTTAGTGCTCCCAGGAAGCGTGTAGGCAGTTTGAGTAACAAGCAGTTATTCAGCTGTCATGAGCGAGGGGACTTTTAAAAATGTTTAACGTAATGCAGGCGCATTAACTATCCCAATATATCACTGTCACTACCATGCGGCATAATAAATGTTTATAGCCACTTGCAGACGCTGGTGCAGCACAGACCGACGGGCCTGGCACTATGATTCTGCTGCACTTTTAACCGTTTTTTTCCTCTTTTACTCATCCTATAAATAGAAATGAATCAGGAATGCATTCTTCACTCGCATGATTAAGGCAGAAAGGAATGCACGCATGAAAGAAAAACAAGCCGAGCCGGACTCAAAATAAATACAGGGACTAAACAGCCTCAGTCCGCTAAAAAACAAGATGAGATCAAAGTAATTTGGGATTCAATATGCTGCACGGGGCTCTCCTTTCATCTGCTGCATGCCCTGGCTTTCCTGTCAGCTTTGTTTCCAGTCTCCCAGTGTGGCGAGGCCCCTGTTTCCACTGCCATCTTCTCTCAGTGCCCGCAGCAAGGTCTTCCATGTGTGGTATCGGGGGTTTCTTATCTGTGGTATTAGGCTGGGCTTATCACACAGGACTGTTTAAATGGCTGTGTCACCTTATTTGGGCTGTGTGCGGCCTACGTGGCAAACTGGATTTGAGCTGACTGGGAAGTTTGTGTCCCACTGAAGCCTAAACACAGTCTGTCCTGTTTCCCCCAGGGTATTGTGGAATGAATGTGTCCAGTATTTGTAGGGGGGGGGGGTCCGAATGATAAAGATGTCAAGATACCTGGTGAATTGAAAACAGGGAACTCTGACTGGTGGATGAAAAGATTATTTTCCCACTCTAATCTGAGAGTCATGTGATTTTAGTAAGTTGGAGCACTGGGACTGAACATAATGCATGGACTGAGGATTAGCTCACATCATCCTCTATACGGGCCCATCTCCTCTCCGGTGTCCTACATGGCACTGCTCCATGCAGAGTTCTCAGTTTCCAGTTGGCAGTGATTGTAAAGATTTCAGGGGGAGATAAATGAAAGCATGCATACTAGCACATATGAATGCTCAGAAAGCAGTCAGTCACGTACGTATATGATGAACAGTTTGAGTTTACTCTAGATTATCGTGTTCTCTTTCCCATCAGAAGGAAGCAATTGTGCCACATCTCCACACATGGTCACCAGCAGTCACAGCTTCCCTTCTGAACACAAACGCTACAGTGCCGTGCCTCTTGCATAACAGCGTTGCCTCTCATGAGAGTGACATTTTGCCACACAATGAGAACAATCATCGGGTTAGGGTCATGTAGGAGGATGGCCTAGATTAGTTAACATTGACTTTCTGTGCAACACAACACGTGGACAATCATTTATGAAGGATTCAGCTGCCAGTGTACACTTTGCGTCAGTGCTGTGAATGACAAGCCAGGTAGAGCAATCTCTGTCTCAAGAGAAACAAATATGTAACACTATTCATGTAACACTCCGTAATGGAAAATCACACACAGCCAAATGGGTGTCGCCCATTTGACTCAGCAGGTGGGACAGACAGGGGCAGCAGCATGTAAATGGATTCCCAAATGCAAACAATGCGTATTTGTTTTGCAAAGTGGCACAAACTAAAACCTGACGGCTGTCTGCTGTTGACCAGTCTGACAACTAAAACTGCCAGAGACAAATAACACTGTTTATCTTTTTACAGTCAGCAAACACACTTCTTTACTTTACAACATGTTGACTGAGCCTTGGCCAAACATGCGGTGGAAAGTAAGGTTTGGAAACCAGATTTATGATCCCATAGGTACCATTTTGTTTTATTTTATATGGGTATATGTGGTGGGCTGAGTTTGTCTCCTGATGTTCTGGGGTTTAAATTGTGCTGACCTTTTACATACTGCCTGTGTTGTTTGGTTTAGTTTTGGGTTCATGCTGCAGGTTTTTAATTTATAATCTTGCGCTTAGTCTAATTTTTAAATACTACTAATCTTTAATAGTCAAGAGGAAATACATCTAAGTATTAAAGGGACAGTTCACCCCAAAATCAAACATACATATTCTTCTTTTTATCTGTAGTGCTATTTATCAATCTAGATCATAGGTTCCCAACTGGTGGGTCACGGTCCAAAAGTGGGTCGAGGATCCATTCTGAATGGACCCCAAGTGACTTGCAACGTATCAACTTTATGAAAAACACACTTTATTTTTGCGTACAGAGAATTTCCAGCACAGAGCTTTTATTTTGAAGTGCTGTTTCCTGCTGTAGAGTGAGTAAATAACGAACAGCTACATGACAAAGACAGCAAACTAGCTCAATGACATGGCCAAACGCATGTATGTATCAAACTAAGGAGAAATCTGGACCCCATGCTGGACCATTTGGGAACCACTGATCTGGATTATTTTGGTGTGTGAGTTGGAGATATCGGCCATAGAGATGTCTGCAACAGCAATGTCTCTTTCCAGAAATCATGACCCGGTTACTCAAGATAATCCACAGACCTTGTTGTGAGCAGTTTCATATAGGAACAATTTTCTTTCTACCAAACCACACCCACCAACCGTATCACCGCGCAGAGGGTAGCATGTATCTACTGCTAGCTCACCTAGCTCTGCTGAGGAGGACGCCATTAACGTTTACCTCTGGCGCTGTCACAGACACAAGCCTCTCCTCCATGAGTAAATGCACACTTCCCTCTGCGTGGTGATACAGTTGATGGGTGTAGTTCATTAGAAAGAAAACAGTTCCTTCATAAAACTGCTCACAACAAGGTCTGTGGATTATCTTGAGTCACCGGGTCATGATTTCTGGAAAGACACATCGCTGTTGAGTTTATCAAATGTATTTTTTTTTTGGTGAGTAAACAGAAGCGCTGGTCAGCCGCAGGAACATCTCAGATAAAATCATCAACATAAACCACTGGACACAAGCCAAATGCCATCTAGTTCCATTATAGTGAAGAGGGGGCAGACATCTCAATGGCCGATATCTCCAACATTTGGCAACTCACAGCGAAACAATCTAGACTGATAAACAGCGCTTCATGTAAGAGGAACAATATGTATTTTCGGTTTTGGGGTGAACTGTTCCTTTAAAGGCTGAACACAATCTCTGTCCTGATGTTATAAATCATAAGACATTAAATATCATAATAATATGGCTTCTGAGAGGCTCCTGTGAAAACAAACTTGTACAAAATGATAATCAGTGAGTGTGAAATGTATTAAATATGTTGTGTAATATTACCTTTCTGGACATGGATGATGTCTGGATAGTTTGCCAGGTGTCCTTGGTAAAGAGCTAACAAATCCATGATTGGGTCCAGATCCTTGCTGGGCTGCTCAGCAAAATACTCTCCGATGGCTTCATACGCCTCCCCGGTGAAGGAGATAGCCTGGTTGAGTCCAGCAGAGTACGGCTGCTGGTCCATTTCAAAGGCCTGGCTCAGGACCTTGAATGACAGCCCCACTTTCTGATACTCCTTCTTAAAGCCACCGATCTGCTTGCGGGCAAACTCATTAACCGTGGCGTTGAGCTGCAAGGTGCTGTCGTCCATTCTTTTGGTGAAAGACTTGAACCCGTCTATTTTGCTCTCCACCTCCTGGAAGTCCAGCGGAGCCGCAGGGGTGCTGATGGTGAGGAAAAAGTTGGCTCCAACCATCTCGTCCTTCTCCGCCTTCCTCTTCCCCTGCTTCCAGGCCTTCTCGTCTGTGCTGCTGCAGGTGAGGAAGTGCTGGAACACATCACACCTGGCCAGGACTGGGTGGCTGGTCATGTGGTTCATCCACCATATGAGGCCTTTCCTCCTCTTGGAGATGAAGTCCTCCTCGAAGCGCCCCGTGGCCTGCTTCTCCGGGATGTGTGGCACTGAGATGACAGGAAACTTCTCCACCAGCCGAGCGTACAGCCAGTCAAAGTGCTTATACCTCCTGTTCACCTGGTTCTGCGTGTGGGTGGGTGTCAGCTTATAGGCGATGTAGCTTTTCATGCCCTTGAACTTGGTCTGTTTTGTGGGGTCGTCGATTGTGCAAGAGAAGGGATACGGGTTCTCCTGCCACTCAGGGCCATACTGACCCATCACCACACACAGCTTATCTCCATCCTTCACAAACCCTGAGGCCTCCCCGAGCACAAACGCCTCTCCTCCTGACTTCACAAAGGTTGAAAAGCGGTTCAGGTTCCTACTGACTGTGGCAGAGCTCTTTGCTTGCTGTGCATTACCTCTTGCCATTGAGGATGTTGACACTCTATATGTGGATGGCCCGTTGCCTTCAAAGTCATGATACCTTCCTCCCACAGTCCCTGGCTCGTCTGCAACAGTCGAGCTGTCATCCCAGTCATCATCCCAGTCATCATCGCTCCCCTGGCTGACCTGCTGGTAAGTGTGCTGCTGTGGTGGTGGTGGTTGTGTGGGGGCTGAGAAAGTGGACAAACTAGGCGCAGACGGTTTGGAAAAGTTCTCAACTTTACTCTGTGAGCCGTCAAAACCTCCGGCTGGGATGTTGGCGTATCGGGAGTCCGGGTAAGTGTCCCCAGATGTGCTGCAGCTGTTGTTGTTGAGCGTGGAGGCGGCGTCGTTCCTCAGGATCTCCACGTAGGACGCGGGGAACAGTCCCCTCTCCCCTTTGCTGTTCGCCCCCTCAAACCAGCCATCAATGTCCTGCTCGCTGTACAAAGTTAGGATCTCATTCTCCCTCACCGACACCTCTCCTGGGTTCTCAGAGTTGAAGTCGTACAGCGCCTTGGCTCTGAGCGCCATGATTCACCACACAGCTGGAAGCGGAGCAGGACAGCGGGCTAACTTATGGCTGGCTGGCCGGGGCAGGAGGGACGCGCAGCGGGCAGCCAGGCTAGCTCAGTCAGCCCACCCTGAAACTCCTCTCCAAACTCCGCGGACAAACTTCTCGCAGCGTGGGGAAAAAGCCTGTTAATATCCTTCTCTGCTCGGTCCTGTCCTCCTGGTCAGCAAAGAGGAAGCTGCGGTGTTTTAAATCCAGAGGTTGCAGTGTGAGAAACTGCAGCGAATGTATTTAGTGCTACAACAACACCAGTGTGAGCTCCTCCGGTCTCCCTCCGCTCCGAGTCGGACGCTTCTGCCTTCACGCGCTGCGCAGCAACCGCACGTCGACCAGGCTGAATAATCGAGGGCGGAGCTACAAGATGCTGCAATCCGCCCAGACAACACAAATCAAGCGCCTGTGAGTGCGACAGTAAAGCTTCTGCAGACGGGTTGAGTGCTTCATGCCCTGAAAACACACCACAGAGAAGCCTCACCAGCCTGTGAGCACGGTTTGACGCATTTAGAGGGAGTTGGTTTGTGAGCAGGGAAAAGGTAACACTCATCACACACTGCAGATACTGAGCTCATCAATCTTAACATGTGGCTTTTATGGATGAGAACAGTGGAGGAAGAAGTAGGCTCCTTAGATCTTTTACTTAGCTAAGTAAAAAGCAGCAATACCACAGTGTAGAAATACTGAAATGCTCCATTACAGCCTCAAAATGTATTTAATTTAACAGATTAAAAAGTACTCATTATACAAATTGACTCCACTCACAATGCTGTATAGACTATATTCTGTTTATAATTCAATAAGCTTTATTGGCATGGTATTTCTTATGTGTTGCCAAAGCACAATTACAATTTAAGAGAGTGAAAATTCAAAAAACTATTAACAACAATGTATTATTACAAATGCACAGACATGAATTTTAAAGGAGAAAAAAATCTGTCTATAGATTAGATGTTTTCACTGATGCATTTATGAAAGCTGCAGGTAGAGCTGATTACATCTACTTAATATACTGTTAGGCAGTGTATTTATAAGAATGCATCATATTTTTCAAATTGATAGTGTTTTACATGTAAAATCTTGACTTAAAAAACTTGTCAGACAAACTATAGTGGAGTAAAAAGTACAATATTTACCTTTGAGATGTAGTGGAGAAGAAACAGCCTATTAAGTATGAGAACATGTACCAAATACTCAGGCAAAGTACCTCAAAATTGTATTAAAGTTCAGTATTTGAGTAAATATACTTAGTTACTTTCCACCAAACTCTCTACTCTACTTTGCTATGAGTAAAAGTCATGCATTCAGAATTTTACTTAAGTCAAAGTACAAAAGTATCAGCCTCAAAATGTATTTAATTTCACAGGTAAAAATACTTACAATGCAAAATGACCCCACTCATAATGTTGTATAGGCTATATTCTATCTGTATATTAGATATTTCACTGATGGATTTATGTAAGCTGCAGGTTGAGCTAATTATATCTACTAATATACTGTTAAGTAGTTTAATAATATAAGAATGCATGATATTTTTAAAACTGATCATGTGTTTGACATGTAGAATATTGACCTAAAAACAAAAAAAAAGCACAAACACTTACCACTGAAATGTAGTGGAGTAGAAACAGGCTATGCAGTGTCAGAAAATGTACCAAATATTCAGGTAAAGTACCTCAAAATTGTACTTAAGTGCAGTACTTGAGTAAATGTACTTTGGTACTTTACACCAAATTCCATACTGTTATGAGTCCTGCATTCAAAATGTTACCTAAGTAAAAGAACATAAGTATGAGCATCAAAATATACTCTAAGTGCCAAAAGTAAAAGTACTCACCGTGCAGAATGTCCCATTTTAGTATAACACCTAATTGTATTGTAATAAAGTGATGCATTGATGTGTTCATTATTTTAGTGTTGCAGCTGGGTGGGGCTAATTTTTAATCACTTTATGTACAGCTTAATTAACCTGATTTATTTGTTGATTAATATTTTCCATTAATAATCTAAAGCAGCAAAGTAACTAACTAAAGCTATCAATGGAGTAAAAAGTGTGTTTGCCCCAACAAAGTACCTAAAGTACCTCAACATTGTACTTTGTACAGTACTTGAGTAAATGTACTTAACTACATTCTACTACTGGATAAGAAGTTTTTTTTTTTTTTTTTTTTTTNGCAGCTGGGTGGGGCTAATTTTTAATCACTTTATGTACAGCTTAATTAACCTGATTTATTTGTTGATTAATATTTTCCATTAATAATCTAAAGCAGCAAAGTAACTAACTAAAGCTATCAATGGAGTAAAAAGTGTGTTTGCCCCAACAAAGTACCTAAAGTACCTCAACATTGTACTTTGTACAGTACTTGAGTAAATGTACTTAACTACATTCTACTACTAGATAAGAAGTTGTTGATTATTTTGCCAGTGGTGACATTGTACTCACAATGTCAAAAAAAAAAAAAAAAAAAGACTTGTCATTTAATTTCCATTTTATGCTACTATCATCCCTCACTACATTTCAGAGGCAAAATATAAAATGTAAAATATTATTCTCTTTGCTCCACTTCATTCGTCTAACCCTCATAATTTCTAATTACTTTTCAGATTAAAATAAAAAAAAACATGATGAGCCTATAAAGAACAAAGCACTGTTATAGGTTAAACTGCCCAGCCCTTAATAACGTCATCATAATCAGCTCCACCTCTACCACCATCATCAAAATGCTGCTTACATGCTGATGCATCAAACAGTAATCAGTGCAATAACATAATAATCTGCCAGTGAAAGGGTTATTCTCCTGCATAAATTTACTTTTCATCCATTAAGCAGAATTCACTGATGTTACTTGCAAACTATTGCACAAGTAAAACTTTGAAGGCAAGACTTTTACATACAAAGGGTTTAAAAATATGATATTGCTACTTTTGCTTAAGTTAAATATACGAGTACTTCACACTTTGCTGTAACACTGGAATTTCTCAATTGTGTGATCAATAAAGGTATATCTTTTCTTATCTTTCTTTCTTTGGTTTATTTAGAATAATGATTGACTAGTGGAAAGTTTCTTTTCTATCATTTTTTTTGTATTGTGAAAGATACAAAAAAAAATCACATGCATGGAAGCAGAAAGCAGACCCTTAAAGAGTATTAATGCTTAAGTATACAACAAACTATTCATTTTATTTTGTTTATCATTTATAACATCTGCATCTGTGATGACTTTCATTCAGCTACATCAAAGAGGTTTTCTGTTGTCATGTTCTCTTTCATCTTGTTGTCTTAATGTTGTCCAAAAGGAATGTAGTATAGTCTTGCAAACGGTGACCCTGAAAGATCCCCAGTCTTTGTAAAACATTTTAGTGTGTGAATAAAAACTCACAATGTCTTTACATGCGAGAGGAAGAAGTCTTTTCAAGGTCTGTATGGTGCACACAGTGACATGTTGCTAAACATTTCCCAAAATACTGAGGACATGACCTCTGTGTCCTTGATTGTAGCTGCACCTGAACATACTTTAATGAAATTCAGTTTAATTTATTTTGACGGAATTGTACTATAAACCCAACAATGTCTAAGATTTTAACTGTATAATGTAAGAGCCCATTGGGCTGCTAAACCCCCCAAATTACCAGAAAAGATTCAGAAGACACGACCCCACCTGTCCTCAGTTGTGGCTACGGCTTTGTTTGGCGCCAGTGATCCATGCCCACTGTCATGGCTAAAATGTTTATGGAAAATGAGTCAGCTTTGGTGTGCTTGTTTACCTAGATGCCACATAGTATTAATCACAAACTGTGCAGTTTACTTCACTGACTTTAGGAAACAAAAGGTGAGCTTTAAATCAAGCACTGTGGAATTTTACAGTATTATAATGTTGAGGCCAATATGCTCTTCACAGTCATGAAACCAGAGGCCCCATCTGGTGTAGCCATTATAGATAAGAACTGATGTAGATGGAAGGTTGGATGCCAGGTGATCTTGGGATTTCGCCATCCTTTGTCATCTTCCATCACCTGAAAGGAATGTCATCTAAAAAACACTAGCATCATGCTGACTTGTTCAACACTCATCATTAGCTCAAGGCTGAAAGGCACTCACTTACTGTATGTCTCTATTTCAGTACGTTATGTAATCAATGATGTATAAATCTCTAAAAGTACACCAAAACATCTATTGATCATTTAAGCAGGCAGTTATTCTGTCCTCGAAATTAATGGCTTATTATTTTTATTCTGTTTTAGTCTCTCAGTCTCCTCATCCTGACTTAACAAAGCTGCCAAAGAAATATGTGCAGCTATGGATGACACACAATCAATAGTCCTTGCTTATGTGTGATGGATGTGAGTTTTTTATACCCAGTAAATAATTATTATTTAATAAGAAGGCAGTTCATTTGAGATCTTTATTGTCCCACTAGAGGACAGGAAACATCAACACAATATGGACTGCGTTTACATAGAGCCTTTCTACCTTATCAGAAGCACTTTACAGTTTGCCTCTCATTCACTTCATTCATACACTGATGGCGGCTGAGCTGCCATGACCACTGGGAGCGGCTTGGGTTTCAGTGTCTTGCTCAAGGGCACTGACATTCGAAGGAGCCAGGAATCGTACCACAAACAGGGCAGCAGTAGCTCAGTCCATAGGGACTTTGCATGGCAACTGGAGGGTCGATTGTTCAAGTCCCCATACGGAAAAAGTATGGGGTGTGGACTCATAGCAGGGGTGCCAGCTCGCCTCCTGGACACTGCCGAGATGCCCTTGAGCAAGGCACTGAACCCCTAACTGCATGGGAGCACCTGTCAAAGGCAGCCCTATCGCTCTGATGTCCCTTCATGTGTAGGTCCTGTTTGTACATGTGTGTGTATTTCAGGCCTGTGTGTATATGACATGTATAACTTCTTCTTCTTCTTCTTCCTCCCTTGTTATTAAAGGATGACCTACTCTTTCATGTCTCCTGGACATCTAAATATTTAAAAAAACATTTTCCAGCAGGGGCGGCACAGTGCTGCGGTGGTAAGCATTGTTGCCTCACAGCAAGAGGGTTCCTGGTATGAAACTGGGGCGGGGGGGTTCGAACCTCTGGGTGGGGGAGTCCCTCTGTGCAGAGTTTGCATGTTCTTCCTGTGTCAGCGTGGGGTTTCTCTGGGTACTCTGACTTCCTCTCACAGGTGTGAATATGAGTGTGAATGTCTGTCTCTATGTGTCAGCCCTGTGATAGTCTGGTGACCTGCCCAGGGTGTACCACGCCTCTCGCCCAGTGTCAGCTGGGATAGGCTCCAGCACCCTGTGACCCCCAACAGGATAAACAGTTCCGGAAAAAGAATGAATGAATGAGTGAATATCTTCAAAAAAATAGATAGGGGTCTGATCCATCAACTAATCTGTGAGACCAATCAAATGCCCAGCTTCAAAAACAAACTGCAGACTGAAGGTGACTCTGACATTGGCCAGGATCCTTCAAAGGTAATAAAAGTATATTTTTATACTCATAAAGATAATTGTAGCATTTAGATGTAATAGTTTAGGCATTCATTTTAATGGTCTAATGGTGCAGTAAGGACGCAGCTTACTTCTACAGCTTCAGGGCTGGATGTCTATAAAAGCTGCAGTGAAATCTGCCTGATGGAGCCGCTGACTAACTCATAGCCATCGCTTGAAATTGAGAGTTAGAGAGTTTAATGTCCCATAAACCATATGTATTTCATGGGCTCTTACACCACACTGAAACAAAACCTCATCTGAAAGTTGTTTTCTTTAATATAGGCTAATAAAATCCAACTGTTACATGGCATGAGTTTGTTCCTTTATATTATGACTCATTTTTATTTGCTGACATCCTGCTATATGAAGAACATTCCCTGTGGGAAAGATGTATGCTGGGTAACACAAGGCCGTGATATGCCCTTTTACTCTGGTAGATACTGCCCCCTTGTGGCTGTTTTGGATTTTGTTTTCCAGAGAGCAGGCTTATGAATTCTTTACATTAGCCTGTTTAGATCCCTCGTCCACTCCAATGGACATAACTTTTCCAGGTTGTCTATATCTGTGTTTTCTGTCATCTGATGTGAGGGTCCAAGGACAGAGGGATTTTGTATGCTGTTGAGGCCTATGAGGCGAATTATGATCTGTGATATTGGGCTTTATAAATAAAATTGAATTGAAATGAATGACTTCACCCAAATGCACAGACTTATGTGATATCTAAGCCAATTACACTTTTCTACATCATCTAAAGTGGACAGCAGTAGAGCCACGCCCCTTTTTTAAAAGCATGGTCGACTGTGAGGCAAGGTGGGAGCCTGTGGTAGAAGAACAAAGCATGATTCAGTCTATTTATCATATTGTTAAAGTACATAATTTGTGTTTAAACAGGGTTTAAAATAAGCATGAGATATTATATCATTTATACCTGTCAAAATATCACATGAAAGATTTATATTTCAAAAATATCCGTCAATTCGAATGGATGAGGGATCTGGATGTCACTGTTTAATGAAAAGGGAAATACTGTTCTAATTTGATTTTCTAATGATACAATCAGCTTTTAATGCATCCTATTAAATAAATACACAGAATAATAATCTCAGGAGATATTCAACATATTGTTTTCTGGAGATACTTCATAAATGTTATTACTTTCATTAAGATATTTTGAGCAGTAATGACAGTAATTATTGTCTTTAGGGGTGTTCTGGTCTTTCTGCCACCACTATATGTCTCATTTCTTGCTGCATAAAGGGCATGACACCAACATGTGGCCACCTTGAAGGAGAAGAATGAGTTTCAACATATTGTTTTCTGGAGATACATAAGAAATTGAGGATATAGTGATGACAATACAATACAATATATAAATACAAAGTATAAGCATCACTTTATTTTTTACTCTTAATATATCCGGTTTTATTCTATAGTACTCTTTCCTTTTCTATATTCTGAATATTTTACTTTTTTTTATTAGCTCTTTATTTTATTTTGTTTCTATTCTTCATTTATTTCTTTTAAAATTTATTTTTAAATGTTAATTTTACCTCTGGTGTTTCCTCATCACAGATTTTTAATAGTTATGATGGCGTTTACTATTTTTAATGAGTTCCAATGCTTAATGCTTTTTTGCTTTGTGTTACATCGCTATGTATGAAAAGTGCTATACAAATAATACAAAGTTTGCCTGATTGATTGATTTATTCATTCATATGAGTTAACCATGAGAAATAAATAACCTCAAGGTTTTTTTTGTGTTGAAAAAAATGTCATTTTTACTATTAGGTGGTTTCTGCATTCAAATTATCCCCATTGGATTGGACAGAAAAAAATAACACATAATAAAATATTCATTTTCTTCTCCAATGTTCTATGAGTGCATTTAGGTTAGAAATCCACTAATACATTTTATTTTATTTATTTATTTTTTTAGATTTTTTTGGGGGCATTTTTGCCTTTATAGATAGGACAGTTGAGTGTGAAGGGGGAGAGAGAGGGGTAATGACATGCAGCAAAGGGCCACAGGTTGGAGTCGAAGCGGGGCCGCTGCGGCCTTGTACATGGGGCGCCTGCTCTATCCACTAAGTCACTGATGCCCCAATTTATTCTATTTTATTTATTTTTTACTGGTGTTTGGAAAATAATAATATAATTTAATTTAATTTAATTTAATTTAATTTAATCTAATCTAATCTAATCTAATCTAATTTAATTAAATTAAATCTAATCTAATTCAATTTAATTAATTTAATTTAATTTAATTTAATTTGATTTAATATAATATAATTTAATTTAATTTAATATAATATAATGTTTTTAAGCTTTAAGCTGCAAGTGTTTAAGCTTCTGACCTTATTGCTGTCACATTTTTTACCTGAAATTAGCACTGACATTGCATTAAATGTAATGGAATGATATTCTATGATATGCCAATGTATGTCCTTATTGTCATGTAAATCATGGGTGCACCTGTAGCGCAGGTGGTACAGCAGATTGGTCATTAATATTAGGTTTCTGGCTCCTTCTGCTCATTTGTCAGAGTGTCCTGAAGCAGTCCTTGACAATGAATTCCAAATAGCTTGTGATGTGTGTGAATGGGAAAAGAAAATGTCTCTTCTAATTGAATGTAATGCAAACCACTGCTTTACTCAACCACCACAGCAGTTTACTAGAGGCCACCAGAGGTCTCTGCTCTCACTTTTCACAGAGAGCTCAAAGAAGACAACAGCACTATATTCAATTTCCACATGCTTGAATGTTGGGCATCTTAAAGTAGAAGTCACTGTATCTTGTGTCAACACCCTCCTTACCTGTGCAGAGGGCATCCAGTTCACCTTCCACTTGACTATGTTCGGGGAGATTTCCTTTATAGCACAGCTCATGAAATATTGAAGAGGAGTGTGGTCTCCAGGGAAGAGGAATTACTTCAGTATGCAGCTTGCATCACATTAGCAGACGTGTGATTTATACTGCTCCTCTAATCAGGATGATATAACATAATTGCTTTGTCAGGGCTCCGTGTTTGCTTCCCAATAGATAATTCAGGCTAATTTTTATCCTGTTAATTTGCTCCTATCTTGTGTGATTGCTTTCCAACTCCAAGGAGGGGTTTCAGTGCAGACTGTTAATGTGAGTAATGCAAATCAGATTGCCATTGGCTTGAAGGGTGCCATAGAGTTAGTAAAACTGTCATACCTCTTCAGTTGAAGTTAGATTGCTTTCATGTGGTTCTTTTGAAAGAAAAAACAGCACAACACTTGGAAATACACAAGCATCAAATGTAAGATGACGCAAGTGCTGCTTTGACACCTTCACTTACACATTTATTTACACATCACAAGGTTTTTTATTCATCTGACAAACTCACATCCTTCCCTTTATCCACTGCTTTCTGTCTGTGTGTCAGGTCTACGTGCTTCAGAGGAACCAGTCTATGACTTTGAACTTTGGTTTCACTTACTGTGTCATCCCTTTTCATTCATTATGTATTGTGTAATGTGTTGCGCCAGAGGCTTCTGTATTTTATGCTGCTTCAAGCTTGATGATACTGTGGGAAAACTGCAACTGCATGAATGTACAGTCGCAACATCAAAGTCTTTAGTTTGGTGTTTGGTTTACTTGTTCAAAATGGTTCAATACAGAGCCATCTAGTGGTGAAATACATTTTGGGATAACTGGACATCAAAGTATTACAAATTATTTCTGGTAAGATGATGACATTATTTTGTAATGACTTATGCAAATAATTTTAGGGAACAACTTTATGACAGCTTTTTTGGTGTTACTTTTAAACAGCCTTCCTTTATTTAATGTTACTGAAAGTTTATTTTTTTAATTAGATTTTTTAAATGATTGTGTCCTACCTTTCATTCATTTTCTTTTATTTTCCATAACTGCTTATCCTGTTACGGGTCACGGGGGGCTGGACCCAATCCCAGCGGACACTGGACAAGAGGCAGGGTACACTCTGGACAGGTCGCCAGACTATCACAGGACTGATACATAGAGACAGACAACCATTCACATTTACACCTACGGCTAATTTAGAGTCACCAGTTAACCTGCATGTCTTTGGACTGTGGGAGGAAGCCAGAGTACCCGGAGAAAACCTGCGCTGACACGGGGAGAACATGCAAACTCTGCACAGAAGGGCTCCCTCTGTGCAGGCTGGAGCAACAGGGTTTTGTTCTACCCTGTTTAATCACATTTTAAAAGTCTAGTTTGTAGGATTTAGAGGCATCTACTGGCAGAAATGGTAGGTTATATAAAACTCATGACTATGTTTTCATTAGTTTATAATCATATGAAAATAAGAATTGTTGAATACACAGCAGGGGCTCTCCCACAGAGTATGCCATGTTGTTCTACAATGGCCCAGAATGGACAAATTGCCATTGCCATTTGGATTTTTGTGTTAGCTACGCGCTTGGCACACGGGAGAAGTTTCAGTCCTGCAACCTCACCAGTAGATGCCACTTATTCCTAAACACTGTACCTTTAACATTTGTGCTTGCTGCCTTTTAACTTGTTTGTCTAAGGCAAATTCACACTGGTGCTATTTGGTCCGCTTTAAACAAACCCTTGTCTGCTTCCACGGATGGTTTGGTTCATTTGGTTCATTCAAACTCTGGTGCAGACCAAACGAGCGAACCCTGGTCTACTTGAAAACTGTGGGTCTTGGTTCACTTGCGAGTGAACCCTGGTGCAGTTCACTTACAGTCGGAAATGCAAACTGACTATCCAGCGAACCAAAGAGAGGAAGTTAACCAAAGAGAGGAAGTGATGTAGAGCGCAGTGCATTTTGGTGTTCGGTGTTTTTGTGGTGACCAAGCCGGCTGAAGGGGATGAATTTCCGTTTTCGGTCCTGGCCAATCGATGAACCGGGTTTTCTTCATCCTCATGCTTTTTTTCTTACTGGCCAGTGGTGGTTTCGGGCAATACTGCCCCCAAATGAGCAGCTGTTGTAACTGCGTGACGTTATCCAGGTGGTTTTGTCCGCTTTAAAAAGTGCAGTGTGAAAGTGAACCGAACCAAATTAAGGTGTGAAATTTTTCTGCATTCCCTACTCAATTGAACCAAGTCCCCTGGACTATCCTGGTGTGAATGCGCCCTAAATGTTTTACCAGTGGTTCCCAACTCGTCCAACCCCGGGGTCCAGATTTCTCCTTGGTCACTAGTTCAAGGTCCACATAGTGTAATACATTAAGGGTTATACTTGCATTTGGCCATATCGTCGAGCTAGTTTGCTGGGTCTGTCCAGTAGCTATCTATTAGTCACTCAATCTACAGCAAGAAATGGCACTTCAAAAATAAAAGCACCATGCTGGAAATGCTGTACAAAAAAATAAAGTGTCTTTTTACAAACTTGACACATTTGGGAGTCACTTGCGGTTCATTCAGAATGGACCTGTGACCCACTTTTGGATCTAGACCCACCAAGTTGTTTTATACAACTTGATGTAAAGCACTTTGAATTTAATTGTATCTGTGAAAAGTACTCTACAAATATAGATCATTACTATAGAATATATTAGGCCTACACATATGAGCTATTGGTGCTAAAGTTATACATGTTAATAAACGTCTACATTGAGAAAATATGGGCCTATATAAATATAACAGATGCTGCCAGTTTACTGGAAAGTCTGCCTTCCACTTTGGGAAATTACAGAGCCACAGCCCTGCAATGTTTATGATTCATCCCTGTAGATCTGCACATTGGTGTTACAACACTTTCAAGGGGAAGTGACAAAGTCCTCTCCTCTATTGGGCAAAATGTCAGAGATTACGGTTATTACTATAAATAGTCATACTCATAATGACTACATTAGACCCATGAACTACTTCTAAAGTATAAATAAAAGTGTATGTGTGTGTTGTTTGGGAATACCTACTTAAAAGGCAGAAAACTTTATGTCGACAAAGACCGTTTTATCAGCGATTCCTCCTCAAAATGAAAATAGCCACCATGTGTTTGGTCACGTGACCACGCTACGTGCGCAGACGACGTGCGTGACGTCGCTTTGTAGGCTTCGCTAGTTTCCTCAACCAAACACTCAACTGATATTGTGTGATAAAACTGGAAGTCAGCCGGCGGACGAGGGGCTATTTGGCCAGAAAAAGCACCCAAACCCCGCAGCCCTCGGCGTCGCGAGCAAACCCAACCGCCTCCGTGCCGGAAGTTGTCTCAGCAGCAGCGAAGACGGCGAGAATCGTTGCTTTTAAAGCCACCAAAGGCTGGTTTTTATTTTGCTGTGGCTGTCGAAAGGCGGGGAATACAAAGCGACGTGTGGTCAAACCCATTACATTTTGGACTCATTGAGGCAAAAACGGGATTACTACAAATCCAGTTCGTGCTGCTGTGACTGGTCAGCGATAGTACATGGATTATCTGGTGAGTAAATGAATCAGAATGCTGTGGTGTGGTGTATTTCAGTCAAACACTGACACTACCGTTTGGTTTCTTGCCAGTTGAGCCCCCTAATCAGACAGTGGAGACTCCCAGGTGTGTGTCCCTCAACTATTACATGTACCTGTTACTGTTTTGTGCTGTCAGGTCTAGCCTGTAGCTTTTGCCTTTCAGTGTTGTGTGAATAATGTCTAACAGGTTGACCCAGACTCTCATCTGTTTACATGTGAAACACGATAACTAGCTACACCCTTAAAGTCCTCTTAGCTGACTTGTTTGTGTCTGTAACACTCAGTCTGCTGAGGACAAAGCTGCATTGTGTGTTGGAGGCTAAAGTGAGACACAGTCTTCACTGGTTTGAGATATTAGTACCCTGCATATTTCTGCAACCAAAATAATTATTGCAGTCCAAGCCACTGTGTCAGCTCCAGCCCGGCTGGGAGATTATGGTTTCAGGGCCTTTGCCCACATTGTTATGGGTGGGATGGGTGCAGCTGAAAAAGTGCAACAATAGAGAGGAAGCTGCAACTGAAGGCTTGCCCTGGGAATTTATAAAGCAGACACTGTGCTGTCATCTCACAAGGGGGACAGTGTGAAATGCAGAGGAACTTGCCCACCCAGTGTTATCAGTTTGTTTATAGTGGGCCTCCCAAGATGTGAGACCTAAAAGGAACTTTGAACTTCTGCTTCATTGAGATCTTTCTCTGGAGTCAAGATTATAATGTCCTGTCTGGCAACTGGCACCGCAGCAGCTATAGTAAATGCAACCTGATTAATGTCCAGCTTGTCTGTGGCTTCTGGCCCTGGAGTTACAAATCTTGCCAGGAACAAAAGAAGAGCAAAGTGGCTCATTCATAGTTTGAACTTCTGCTTCATTGATATCTTTCTTGAGTCAAGATTACAATGTCCTATCCGGCAACTGGCACCACAACAGTTATAGTTAATGCAAGCTGATTAATGTCCAGCTTGGTATGACTTCCGGCCTCCAAGTTACAAATCTTGCCAGGAATAAAAGGGGACCAAAGTGGCTCATCCAAAGTTTACACGAGTTATTCTGTAACTTCAGTGACATGTTAATGGAAAATTGTTGGTACCAAAGGTAAACACAGGAGGGACTGTTGTCAAAGGGAGCATACTCGTGACATCTAAGGATAGAAATTGATTTCACCCTCAGCTCTCCTCTTTCTCTCATGGCAAAGTGCAATAAGCCTCAACCACTAACGTTGCCCAGGAAAAAAAATATGCAGCTTACTTGGTTGAGGATTAAAGATTTTCTGTGACAAACAGTTTTTCCTGTGGAAAGCACAGCTGTAACTCTGTGGACTGTCGGAGCCAAGTGCTTGGCTGTCCTCTGAGGTCAGGCACTCGATAGGCGCAGGGCCTCCTCTCCTGCTGTGCAACACTGGAGACCTGGCACAAAACCGAAGCCAAAACTATGTCTTTCTCTGTCCTATAAATCAATAGAAACTTGTCACAAAATCCTCGATAGAAGTTGCTCATCTTAAGTGCTGTTCATGCTGTTAGGTCAGGTTTTAGATCGGGTTAGAGCTAAAAGGGAATTTGGGATAAACAGGAATGGAAGTGCACAATTATTGCACATTTCTGGGTAATAACTGTGGTTCAAGCTATGACAGTAGAAGTGATCTGGCTTGTGGTGGATTCTGTTTCAACGGGGAGCTGGAGCATGCTGAAGGACTGTACTCCTGCATAGTCAGCGTAGTGTTAAAAAAGACCACACAAAACGACAGCACTGACAGAGGAATTTGGTGCTAGCTGTTGCCATGACACAGCCTTACCAAATTACAAGTGCACCGTGTGGCCGACTTTTGGACCCTAAGTTGCTGCAGACTTTACCAGACAGGACACACTGAATGTGTTGCGAGTGACATCAGAGAGAGCGCAATTATTGGCTTTATTGTTAATATCTAAAAAACATACCAGAACATTCTCCTCAGGTTTTACTGCAGCAGACACTTGTTCTGTAAACAGGGGCCTTTTCACTGTTATGCTTGCATGGTCACATTTATACTACGGCTTTTATATTGCATTATTTGTACACAGTATTTGCTGGAGGCAAATTCACAGCCGTTAGGTCATTTCTTCAATCTTACACAACATTTGCCTTTTTTGAGGAGATTACGAGATACTTATTTCTGCTACACATGAGTGACTAAACCCCTGCGTGGACTGATATTCAGGTCATTTTTGTTGCTCTGCCCTAAAGGAAGCCAGATATGCAGCAGCAAATTCTCTTATAATGTGAATCAATTTTGTCTGGTGTAGATCGACCAGCATGGGTTTTGTGGAATTAAGATTATGCCAAAGATTCAATGACAGCAAACACCAGGCACTGACCTCAGACCATATGGTAATGATGGGTGTGACAGATAAGTGAACAGGGCCTCTTCCGCTAGGCCGGCCCACACCTCTCCTCATCTGGCTCATGTTCAGAAAGAATAAACAGGAGGGGAATTTAGGTAAAAGGAGCAAAGAGGCATTACTTAAAAACTTTAATGAGAAAGTTTTGTAACTAAGAATGGCTCTTTATTTATCTAACTATATCACTGCCTTTTGATTTCAATTCAGCAGTTGCATTGAGCATTTGGTTTTAATTGACTTCAATGCATTTTTGTTGCTAAACGCTTGGCACATACATATTTAAATTGGAATGATGTCAAAAACAATAACTCATTTGATATTCATCTTTCATTCTCTAGACATGCAAATGAATGAATAACACAAGTGCCATGGGAAATGCAGGCTACTAGCAAAAGCTTTTTCCTTGTGATATATAACTTAGACACATTTTGCTGTGGCCACACCTAGCAATTGAATTATAATTGCAGCTCTCTTTGGAAAAAGTATACATGATGGGCACGTTGCTAGCTGGTTAATAATTACATTTTTTGGTGGATAGGTGTGTGTACTCTTTGCCTATTTCTGAAAAACAAAACATTTTAGACAGCAGGTTATTCAGCTGTCACTACTATTAATAGTTTTGTCAGGCACAATGACGGTTCAAACACCTGTTTACAGCTAGTTTCACCCAAGCTAGCTGCCACCTGTTTGGTTTGACCCTTATTTCCTTTTTGTGTAGTTGCTCTTTGTAGCTTGAAACCACATTAAACCTTTATTTAATGTGACCTGATTTGGCTGATTGGATGTCAAAGGGGTCATAGTTGGATTTTTATATTGTTAAACCCTTGTGATTAAAATCCAATGAGGTGACAAGGAAGTTGATAATACTTGTTTACATAGGTGTTGTGTAGTCACCTCCATCACGTGACAAACAAACAGCATTATCTTTAAGTTGCAGGTCCCCAGGAAATCCACAGGCTGTGAGATCAGTTTTTGTAGTGACCAAACAGTGGTCCATCATGTGATGCAAGGTGGCCCGAAAAGAGTTTTTCCCATGGACTTGCATGGTGGAAGAGATGTCTGTAAATCAGTCGATACATTTTTTTGAGCATTACAACCCTGTCAGACTTTGATCCATTCGGTCTGATAACGTAATGTTTGCAAAGTCTATAAGAGTTGCATGATTGAATTCTTTTATCCGTGTGCTAAATTGGAAGTGGCCGGTGAAAGTCTCCATTGCGCTTGCTCTATGGGCCAAACAGCGACAAAGAAATGCCCAGCAGTTGGATGTTTTTAGCTTCATGCCCCATAGAGCAACCTCCATAGGAATGAACGTGGCCCTGTCTTCAATGCTGTCTCCAGTTCTCTTTATGCATCCGTGATAAATTGTTACCTACCTATAAATTTAATTCGTATTTATATAAAAATATGTAAGTGTCTCTTTGCAAGTTCTTATTTAGGCAGAATTAATATATGTTGCCTGATTATGTGAGGTTTTCATGAGACCTCACACACAATTCCAATATTAAACAGTGTTGAAAGTTTAGAACGTTAAAATTATAGTGTGTACTCTTCATCATTTTTTTCCAGTATAAATTTGTGCAGCATCAAGCCAAGCAGTAAGCTGCCTTAATCTGCAGTTAGGCAGTGAAGAATTCGCATTCCCAACATAAGTAAGCAAAAAATTATGAGTTTCATCGAAGAAGCATAACTTGAAATGTGAGATCTCCTCAGGCTGAAAGCATTTTAGTGCTTGATACCACTAGCTTACATGAGCTGTTGAAAGGATGTTTGTGTTGTCCCACAGAATATTAGCAGCACAGTATGCCGCATTTAAAAAAAGAACATTGAAATTTTTGGCTGTATTTGATAGCAGGCAGTACTGAGGCAGTTTCCTGAACGAGAAAGGGGCACGACATGCAATTAAGGTCCTTAACTGAAGCTGAACTGGGCACGCTGCAGTTATGTGGTATGCGCCTAAACCATTTGGTTTATCCAGTCGGCACTAAGATCACACCTCCATGAAAATAAATGATCTTAGAAGCCTGCATGTGTTTTTGTCTGACCAGCTGTATTTCAGAGCAGATCTCCTGTCCAAGGGCACACAGCAGGCTATAGCAGACTGACTTCTCACCACCATAGCACAGAGGAAAGAGAGCTGATGGGAGGCTCTTGGCAGCACATGAATACAGCCGGTTAGCCTATGGGATCCAAGTCTGGTGTTACTTTTCCACACAGTTTTGTCCCCTGTGTGACCATGTTCCACACCTCGCTGGCGATGTTTCCGCCAAGCGTTTTCCCAGGGGCAAACAAAAACGACCTATTGTATGCAGATAAGAGCACTAACAGTCTCACAAAATATTTCAACAATGTATGTAGTTTTATATGTGGATATTAGGCTAATCATTTACTTAATCCATCTGTGAGAGCAGGTTTACTCAGGGCTCAGTTTGAGTGGATGTGAATTGATATTTACCTAAAGTTTGCTCAAGATGGCCAGTGTTCCTTAAACCAGGCCTGTTATTTAAAGTGCATAGCCTCCAGCTGTAATGTGAAATACCTCCCTGAGCTCAGCAGCATTCCTGAAACCCCTTCCCTGACTTTAACCTGCCAGCAGCGTGTCAGCCAGGGTTTCGTGCCTGCTGGCTAGCTCATTGCAGTGATTCCCTCGTGTCTGTGGAGAGTGCTAATGAGTCAGCATCTTGAGCTAGAGCAACATCAGTGTTGATGTTGAAGACGAGGGAATATTTATCGTTGTTTCATAATGCTCGAGCACTTTAACTTCATTTTGTATTGGCGTACAAATAAGATGATGGACCATTGCTCTGAAGGGGCATTAGTGAACTATTTTCATGTTTTTTTTTATTGCATTTCATTTCCTATATTTGCTCTTGGGCCATAACCACTCTCATTGCTTTTCCTTACTAGAAAAACAAATATGAAGGACATGGCGAGGCCGAGGGCTTTGTTGCCACTAGTTTATTATTCTGCTTTATTTGAAGAGTGGTGGGATGGGTGGGTCTTTAAAAGCCATAAACAAATGCAGTTTGGTAATCAGAGCTTTATCACTGACTCAAGAAAGTATATATTGCTGACCCACCTACTTATAGTGCCCTGTTACATGAGTGTTGCATTACAAAAGAGGATATCTACTGTACAAACTGTGCTGTGTATGACTTGATTTGAGATGTGGAAAGGTTTATTTTTCCATCTACTAAGTTGTGTTCGTTGGACATGTACAGGGACAATACAGATATTCTATTCTTGAGAAAGAAAAGAGAGGTGACAAAAATTCTGGTCCTGATTTTGCCCCACAGGTTGTAGCAGTTGAAATTGTGAAATGTGCCTTTACGACATAACCATCTTGCCTAGATAGGATAGACCTGACATCATCAGACAGTGTCTCATTTGGTTGAGTTCGTTTGGCAGCGCTGTCACTACAAACAGATGCCTGTTGCTGAGCTCCTGTTTCGCTCTGCCTCTCAAGTGTGCCAGTATGATTTTTCCATTGGATTTTGGATAATTGCAGAAAGTAAGCTCTGTGGCAAACAAACACTTATAATATTTACATATTTTGCTCAGCAACATAGTCCTCACAAATGGACACCATGAGTTTTGAAGCCTAAATGCAATTGCCAGAAGTAAAAAGCTAACGTTAGGCTATAATCGAAGACACCACGGTCGCATGACTTCAACATCAACATGGCAATGAGTCTGTAAAGCCATGTTCGGTGTCATGATACTCTAGTGGGGGTATTTACTGGCACATTTTATGTCATAGGGTGAAACATAAACATTTCTGAAGCTTGTGTTAACTGCAGACTTTATTTCAGACATCCAATCATAAGCCTATTTTAAAAGAAACATTCACTTTGAGACGAGGGAACCAGACAGATATAATTTCCAGATTTAAGGACCTATTCCTGCACCACTCTATAGGCAGCAACGTGTTGCTGGTGTTGTTTGTTGTCACATAGCATTAATGCATTACAGTCGAGTACTCTATCTTATTACCGCAGTTTATAAGCAGGCGGTGGCAGCTACTATTACTACACGGCTGACCATAACAAGGTATTTTAACATGACTCACAGTTCTCTCTGAACAGACAGACTTCCGACAAAGCGACCCACAACAGTTATTGAAATCCCCGTGACTGCTGTAAGCTCCAGTGGTCGATCCTTCATCCTCCTCCATGCATAGAAAGCAGTGTTTTTCGTACTCCATGAAGCTGTACGTACAGTATGGGCATAGTGTGTGGGTGGGTAATGGTGACTAATCCAATTTGTTGTCTCATTCTGGATCCCTAGTTGTCACTGAGCCCTTAATCTCTGTGGAGAGAAAGATCCAAACTAATCTCAAGCTTGTGTCTGTCCGCTGATCCTTGTGGCAATAGTGTTTTATCTTTCTATGAATGAATAAAGGGAGTACGCACAAGAAAACCTTCAATCATGCTCATCTGCACGCTTACAAAACCCCTCTGTAAAGCTGCGATATAAAAAAGAAATGGCTTGTGGACATGGGCTGCTGACAGTGAGACATTAAAGGGCTGGACTCATGTTGTTGACCTGGCAATGTTGTGCTCAGCTACTCCTGATCCTCCTCCATCCATTCATTTACTCCAGAGGCTTGGCTTGTTTGTTGCCGGGGGTTACGCTTGCTGCTGAGCACAATGTCGGAGCACATGCAGCTCTCCCTTGCCTTGTGCAGGATTGGGCTTTACACGGTAAGAAAATGCATACATGCTGCCATCTGTTTTCTGGAGAACGGCGGGGATGTGGTGTGTGTTCTGTGCTGGATTGAATACTGTTAGTTTCACCGCGGTTTAATCTTGTTGTGTTTTGAAACAGATATTGACCAAGCAACAGTGGCTGCTGCTACACTGTTGCTTGGTCACTGAATGGAGAGTGCGCTCCGTTTCATTCGAGTGGGTGTTCACATAATATTAAGGTGGAACAGGTGGACGTCAGTACTGTGAGATGTAAATGAAACCTGCGGGGAACAAGCTGTCTTTGTCTCTGCTCTCAGAGAAACAGCCTTTTACTCAAAGAAAGATTATGGTCCTTTTTTTCCTGCAGCTCCTAGCAACTGGCTTGGTCAGTGGTTGTAGTTCAGGCAGTCTTAAGTACAGAGCAGTTATGAATGGATCCTGGAATATAATGCCACAGAGGCCATGGTAGAAATGTTGTTGAAGTTGTTTTTGTTATTGCAGTGACACTTGTGTGAGTGATTAAAAATTAATGTTCAGTAACACTGCAGTATTCATCTGCGATAATCACCTTGAATTGAGTGTGCTGATTATTACCAATTGAGTCAGAATGTTTGTTTCAATTTTAATGTTGTCTTTATTTATTTATTTTTACCACGTTTTAAATAGTTGTATATTAACCACAGCTGATGACTCATGTTGTGTATTGTCAGGTTCCCTGTTATTCCCTGACCAGCTGGTGAAGCTTTCTCAATGAACATCAACAGGGAGGCTTATTTTAAAAAAGGAATGTTTAACAGTAAGCCATTTCTAGTTGCGCACGATGCACATTTAATATTGTATCTCATCCATGACTCATCTTTTCAGCCACATGAATAAAGTGAGTGGATATACAGCAGATGGGTATGTTTACTGGGATTGAAGGTTCCTCTATTCAAGTCTTCTGAGGTCTTTTTGTGGATCATGTAGGCAGATGTATTCAATACATTCATTGAGTGTGTGTGCAAAGCTATAGTATGTGGCGAGCATGGCCTATAGCAGCACTGGTTATGACTTGTTTTGAGAAAGCATAAGAGTTTAAATCATGTTAGAAAGACACTCAAGATATTTAAGATTTTGACGGCTGATAGTAACTATTGCTGGTGATAACTATTTCCAGTGGATCAGTTGTGCTGGTAGGACAATTAGAGGCGGTAACCTCTAGGGCTAACAAATAAAGTACCAAAAACTGCAGTTCCTTGAATGGCCACTTGAGGCTGCCTCCAAAAGCGACTCACTCCCCATAGACACCTATGTTAAAATGCTAAACTTTACAGCAGCAGTAAACATTTACAGCCTGGTACAAATACAGTTTAAATCTCTATAGCTAATTTCAACGTTCATGACAACTGTACAGGGGGTGAATTTTTTATGTAACACCCATTTTCCAAGGGCGTAGCCGCTTGAGTGACAGGTTGTCTGCGAGGCACACTACAATCTACGAGTCAGATCCACCCCTCGTTCCTCCACAGCTCCACCCTTTTGTCAAATATTGTCACTTCTGGCTCCAAAAATCCAAGATGGCGACGGCTGTAACTTGAGTCTTCAGAACATGAGTCCACAAACCAATGGTGACGTCACGGTAGCTGGGTCCATAATTTTTATACAGTCTGTAGTAGGGCATTAACGACTAGTCAAGTCGACAAGTCGTTTGATGACGTCATCACATTGACACGGCGGAGGAAAGTGAAGTATCTCCACACATGTGATGTGTGTCTAGGCCCGAAAATACTCAGGCGGAACGTACGTGGAACAGACTCTGCGGAGGTCCTCACGGACTCAAAGCGGACGTCCGCAAGCCCTGTGTGCGCAAAGCTCAGATTTTACTGCCGCGTGGACTCCGCTCCACGCACCAGTGACTGCTGGGCATGTATTTTTCACATCGCTGGGATTTTTCACGGACATTTTTACAGGAAACTACTACGCGGAATTGTGCTCGACTATGAAAGCCCGAATGACTGTGGACATTCCTCGCGGAGTCCGCTCCGCTTATAGTACGCCCGAGTATGTTCACTTCAAGGATAAAGTTTAAGCCAATCAGAGGCAGCGATTGCATTCCGTACACAAGCACACAGAGAGAGAGAGAGAGAGGGAAAAAACACACGACTTGTCGACTCCTCCCGGGGGGTGTCGACTTGTGCCACTGACATCGACACGTCGACAAATCGACTTTTCTGTTAATGCCCTAGTCCAGGGGTAGGCAACCTGTGGCTCCGGAGCCACATGTGGCTCTTTAGCCCCTGTCCAGTGGCTCCTTGAGCCTTTGAGAAATAAAATATGAATAAAATAGAGAATGTAGTAGTGCGTGGACAGATTTGTTTGCTCTCACTGCCAGCTCTGCAAAATTTAAGTACCAGATAATTATTAATAGTGCCCTGCACAGTGTCCACCTTATGGTAAAACATATTAACAAATGCTTATTTAGACCATAAGTATACACTAATTTAGACTTAATAGGCTATTTACCTTGATTATAAGGCTCAAACATGTTTTGTGGCTCCACACAGATTTTTTCAAATTATTTTTGGTCAAAAATGGCTCTTTTAATGGCAAAGGTTGCAGACCCCTGCCCTAGTCTGTAGTCAGTTAGCATCCACCGGACTTGGTTGCATTGCATTTCAGCTGCGGACCATCTCACTCAAGGCTCAAGTGAGGTTTTCGTCTGTGCTATCATTGCCTGCTGGCTCATCAGTCAGTAGGCTTTATCCTCTGGAGACTGTGATTGTCAATAGAATTCCAACAGACAGAGTTATCCCTATTGCCATGCTGCCAGTGTGACCAAGAAAAACCACCAACAACAAAAATGAAATCAGAATGAAATGAAAAATGATTATCTTTACACCTGTTTGAAACCTTGCAATCAGAGCACTCCACACATGTGAAAAGATCAAATCCCCTTTGGATGTTTCTCCTTAGTTTTCAGCCTCTCACCAAGATATAGCCTACCGTGGGATTACTGAGTGCTTAAAATGAGGATCAATACAAGAACAACGTTACCACGGAGAACTTCAAAGGAGTGATTGTTTTTATTGGCTTGTGGGCGATGAGATCCAAGCCCCTGCTGAGTCACCACAATTTCCTGTACAGTGATGTGCAAAATCAGACCTCAACATGTGTGATGCTGTGGGAGAGGATTGGTGTGATCCGTTTTCAGCACTGTTACATGTCTGCAATACAAATGTACAAATGACTCTGTTGTCATGAAGAAAACAAACTTCCGAGACCAAAACCTTAATTTGCGATCAGATATTCAATCTTGACAGTGGTGGTGATACAGACAGAGCTGTGCCACTGTGACAAATCAAGAAGAGCTTTTCTTGTTTTTGCACACTGGCCTGATAATTCACTCCATCAGTCATTTCACACCAGATTTTCAGTATGCTTTGCCGTTTAATCTTATTGTCTCGAGCTCTGAGCTGTCTCTGTATTAACAACAAACCACACTTGTTATGACTGCATGTAGTCTCTTTCTTAGACGCCTCGGACTCTCCTATGTTCCTGCTAATTGTTCTCACACTGTGCACACCAAAAATAACAGAAGAGACAGCATGTCAAACTTTGGCCAGTATTATATTTTTCATCAGTCTGTGTAATCATAATGTCCGTAATGCCTATCAAACTGTAGCAGACGACTGGGTGCCAAGAGAACCTGCAGTATAGTACAGTCAGTGCTTGTCCCATCCAATACCATATGCTGCCTATTAGCCTAAACATTTCTATAGTAAACAGATGGTAAACCTCATTCACAGTAGTCAACCGGTAAGAGTTGAAGAGTTAGTGTTGGCGCTGAAGGCTTCATCTGTATGGCACTTGTAAGATCTCCTTTAATACATATCTAACACAAACTCCTGCCTAAATCAGGCCATATGATTTCTTTCCAGTGCAAGACACCAGTTAGATTTTGGTTAAGTTCTTGGTAGCAGCAGGTGCCACGGGACATTAGCATAAGTGACCGTGTGCTGTGGGTAGCTACTGCTCTTTGGACCCTGTCTTTGCAGGGTGCCTTAAACATTAAGGTTCTAAGTGATCGTATTAGGCACTTCATGGTCACCTCATTATGTTATTAATGGAGTGGAAAATGGCTGCTCTGCTGATTCGCTGGCTCCGACCCCCAGGCCCAGGCCACATCATTCAGACCAGGAGTCTTAAGGCACGTTTGTGCTTAATTTGGAAAGAAACCTGGCCGCACTAACTTAAACCTGAGAGATCATTGATGCTGCAGCATGCTCCATGCAGGAGAGGAACTAGGTTATTTTCTTGGACAGTGGTGAAAGCTGAAAACTGTAGGTTTTTGTTATCAAGATTTATCTCAGTATGATGGTCTGTTTCATATCTGCAATTATTTAAAAAAGTACTTGGGTTATGCAAATAGTAATTGACGCACTCTCATAAATGTCACATTTTTTATTTACTTGTTTTGGACAAGGATATGGGTTAATAGGTTATAAAACCGGAAAAATAAAGAGCAGAGTAACTCAATTAGTTTTGTGCAGCTGCCATCACAGTGGTAACACCTGCATCCTGTTTATCATATGAAGATAAGATATTGGTACAACATGTCTTGTTTCAGTATCTCTAGAGTTTGAACATAATAACAGAAACAGTGGCTGCTGTACATTGTACTGCTATGAAATTGAACTTTACTGTCCAAAATAGACTGCTGTGCACATTTGTCTCTTTCAGAAATGGTGCAGAATACCACTGTCTCTGTATCATTTCATGTGAACCATTTATCAGTTTCTTGCTGAAGGCTGTATTTGACACCTGAGTAGGCAGCGAGTTGTGAGGATGTTTTGTTCTTGCTTTTGGATCATCCGTCTCCTGGGTTTCCTCGCTGTGTCACTGCATAAGGCTTTACCTTTTTTCCTGTTACCACAGGCCTGATAAATGTTTGTCTCCACTCATCAGCTGTGAGCAGCCACCTCCTCCTGTTACCTTTTCACCCACAGGTTTAGAGTTGTGTTTGTTATCATTCCCAGTCTCCCCCTGTGTTTTTTCCTTTTTAAGATTGCCTTTAGTGTTGAGACAAGACCACTGTGGTGTACAGCTATCCTTCACTGTTTTCCTTCTGTGTTTAAATGTATATCTGACTGTCAGTGATTTATGCACTCGCATGATAACAATGTTTCCTGTTACAGTTATCTTATCCTCAACACACTTGTTTTTAAATTACACTTATCTATTTGACCTGGAGCCTGACTTCATCTTTTCACAGAGTTAAAACAGTTCACCTCAGCTCATAATGTGATAACTTGATAGCTCTTTTACCACACTGTTGTTATGCTTGCTTGGATCTGAATAGATAACTGCCAGACGTTGCCAAATGGCTTCAAAGTTCAAAAAGACCCCTTGGTGAGTGTACAAAGTGGGAAAACACAAATGATTGACAATGGTGCTCTTTGAGCTGCGACGTTAAATTTCTGCTAGGAACAGCTTAATTTGCATGAAAAAAATTCCAAAACAAGGCACACTTTGCTTTCTATTTACACGGTTATTATTTCCATAGCAGTTGCCAGTTTTGTGCACTCTGGTGTGTTGCTTCATTTCAAATTGGTGTGCAGCAGCTAAGCTAGGTAAAAACTTTAAATTGCAATAACTTGTCAAAATGTAACATTTAGAGTGCATTATACATTTATATATTAAAAGGTGTTGTCACATTTTAAATCTGTTAATTTATAATGAAATTTTTGATATAGTTAGAACCAAATTTAATGATCAGGGCAAGATTGCAGGTTGGCTTTAGATAGCACCTCATCTTGAAGGACCTTTGGTGACGCCCCTGTCACTAAAGGCCCTTTTCCACCGCAGGAACTTTGGGGTAAATTTACGGGGCCGGGGCCGTTGGTGCGTGTCTCCACCGCAGGAACCACCCCCGAAGGACAGAGTTCCGGAACTTTTACAGGGGCTAAACAAGTCCCTGCCTCAGAGTAGGTACTCAGAACGGCCCCGAAAAACTCCTGGCTGGGGCTTGGGGGTTACTTGGTGCTGATTGGATATACTCAAGGTGGAATGTGACGTCAACAGAAAGCAACAAAATAGCTGGCATTTTTAAAACTCAGCAGACGAGGGTTAGCTCGTTCATAGCTTCCACCGCCATGTAAACAAACTCAATAACCGGTCCGTGAAAAACATATTTTTTCCGGCGGATATCTTAGTTACAACATGATTGAGCTAGCAAAGCAGTTTTGTGTTGCTATGTGTGGTATTTATTCAGTTTTGGGAAATCACGATGTCTAGAAAGCATCAGCTGACAGGGACAGCTAAAAGCAGCAGCAAAGCTAACACCAGGACGTCATCTGTTGAAAGCCTCCCGTTGTCGGAAACGACATGAAACTACTCCAGTTAGCTCAATCATGTTGTAACTAAGACATCCGCTGAAAAAAATATTTTTTTCACGGGCCACTTTGTGAGTTTAGTGAGTTACTACAGACACCGCTATTGGCTAACAGCTAACAGCGTCCCTACGCCACTACGTCGCCCCAGTCAAAATGGTCGCGCGACGATTACATCACATCCAGAGCCCGGTATCTTTACAGGAACCTTCCTCCTACTCCGCTCTCTCAGTGGAGACACGGCGGTTGAGAGGGCCGAGCGAGAGGACGTTCCTGTAGTAATTCCTGCCCCGCAAATAGTACCAGGAACTTCTTCAGTGGAAACGGGCCTTAAGACAATGACCAGGGCACTATGTCTGTACCAACAGCAAGGACTGTGAGAGTGTCATTAACCAGAGCTTTGTCCACTCTGTAGACACATGAAAGTGAAAAGACACATTTATGATTTGTGGGAACAATGCGAACATCACAAAAAATAAGCAAAAGATTTACACTTGCTTTATCATTCATTCAAAGTAGACAATCTGCAGTGGTGCACTGCTTTCTGAGTATATTTATAGTGTTTTCAATTGTGGCTCAAATTTGTCTTTCAAAATGTAACACACAATTTTCATTTTCACTGTTGGTTTGAAAAAGAAACCTTGAGATCACATTTACAAGGAAGTCCCAGTAGCAGATCTTACAGGAAATCCCAACACCTACCTTTGAAAATGGGTTGTTATAATTGTTTGGCAAAAAATAAAAAAATCTCATCCTGTTTTCAGGAAGAGGTATTTTTAGCTCTCCTATCTTGAGATACCTCGGGCGGTGGGTGTAATCCACTCATCTTAAGACTTTATCTTAATGATCATAACATAACACGAACCTGGAACTACATGTTCCATATGAGTTTGTTTTGTTAGAATTGTGTAACCACATAGGTTGTTTACCTACTGTGTGTGTGTGTGTGTGTGTGTGTGTGTGCGCACGTGCGCTTTTGTTGTTGTTTCTTTGGAATATCTCTGGAATTGCGTCTTAGTGAATCATAGGGCTTACTCAAGTTAGATTGACCTTCAGAATTCAATGCAATACTGGGTTTAGGTTTATTTTTAAGCCCTTTGGGACTCATAAATCCCAAAGAGTTATTGTTTTTGTGATGCCTATTATGTCACAGAACGGTTTTTGCACAGTAAATAAACCCTCTTTCTCACAGCGTGTGAGCAGCCTACATTTACAACCTGCTTCCGCCCTTTTGAAAGGCAGGATGGGAGCAGCCATCGCCCCATCCTGGACCATGAATATCCCACACTTCAAAATAACCACAGGACCTGGCGGGATGATGATTGAGAGCACAGCAAGGGTCACCCACCCACTATCGAATACTGTTTCCTAAAGCCCGACTGCCAGCCCTCACCGTTTGTTGCGTCAAGGACATTTTGGGAAGGAATTTGGCTCGGATTGTTTGGGAAACAACAAAGAATAACTTCCTGTCGGAGATGTATTGGCTGACTGAGCAGGGCGACGCCACGTTTGGCCTTTGTGTACCATGTATACCAGGAACTTGGAGCAGATTCTTTCCAGTACCACATCCTTTCTATTGCACGTATTATGCAGTAGTCATGCCCATCAAGTCATAGTATATTTTATGGACTTTATGAATGATTGTTTTCAGAGATTTAGTTTCATTCAGTGAAGCTGCAGCTACGTCTTAGCAGTCAGAATATAAGTTGCAGTACACGAACGCAGTGGGACAGTGAGTCGCAGAGCAGGTTCGGAGGCAAGCAAATGTTTGCAGGTTAAACCAAGCAAGTAAAAACATTTAAAAAAAATAGAAAACAATGGAAAAGCAACAGCTCTACATGGTTAATTTGTAAAACTATATCTGCAACAAAGGGGGGACCCAGGGAAGACGATATACAGTTACAGAGGTGGAGTGGACAGGCAGCAGGCATGGATTAGGGTGGCAAAATTATGGCAAAAATCAGGTTTGAAATTCCATTTGTTTTAACGCCTCCAGGCTCTATGGCTACCAAGATGTAATCTTGCTAAAGCTCTGTCCAGTACATGAACTACTCATAGTCAAATTCACCTTTTATGAGTTCTGATGTGTTTGTTTATCGACAGTGCTAATAAAGACAAACATCAACAATGTATGATCAGTTATCTTACATTTGTAAGGAGCTGGGACTGGGAGCATGGCAATGTGATAACCGCAACTGTGTCATGATTTACAAAGCCAGAATGCCCTTAGTATGTAGACATAATTGACTTTTCTATGCCAGTGAGACAATTTGTTTTGATCTATTAACCCAGACAGAAAGCAAAACAGGAAAAATATATCTTTGTATCACTGCTTCAGAAAAGTAATTTGTGTTTGATGTGTTTTTACACAAAAAGGTTCAAGATCCCCTCCACATTTTATGTTTATGTCCCCTAAAATGTCAGACCTTGACTTAACTGACTTGTATCTGTGCAAAGTTTGTCACTAGAGAGGTGTTTTCACATTCCTCTACTGAAGGGGGCGATGTCTGTGCAATTCCCTAAAATCTGAGATTCAGACATAACCCGAACAAGCCTGATTGGGTATGTCACTACTACGAAAGCCAATCGCTGTCTGTTATGGGAAACACAGATCAAGTTTTGACAGCAAACATGGTAGAGTGTGCAGTTTTTTACTGTAACCAGGACCCTGAGGCTTCCCTCCACTCCCTATGAAAAACACCATCATAGCAGATATTATTTTTCCAATGTTTCATGACCACTTTGTCAGACACTGCCAGTTAGCCTATACGCTAACAAGATAACAAACAAGATAAACTTTTGGTGCACAACAGGCTCCTCATCTGAGTCTGGGTCCGACCAAGGCTCAAATATGTATGGCTAAATCTCTCCAGAGTTTCCTGGTTTGCCATCTTAATGTTCATTGCTCTTTCACTAGTCAACCTAGTGCAAGCAGGGGTGGAGAAAACAGAAAGTGAAACCTACTGTAAGCAGCAGTGGTGGGTGGGGTGGAGGCAAGATCCAGAATATCTCAATGAGAGAGAAAGAGGTGTTTTTTCTGACCCCTTTTGAGTTTTTTTTAATCATGTTAAACAAAATATTAATCAAAGGAAATATTTTTACATAATTAAAAAGCAAGCAAGAGGATTCCTGGTTCAAACCCAGGTTGGGGGAGCCCTTCTGTGTGGAGTTTGCATGTTCTTTCCGTGTCAGCGTAGATTTTCTCAGGGTACTCCAGCTTCCTCCCACAGTCCAAAGACATGCAGGTCAATTGGTGACTCTAAATTGTCCGTAGGTGTGAATGTGAGTGTGAATAGTTGTCTGTCTCTATGTGTCAGCCCTGTGATAGTCTGGCGACCTGTCCAGGGTGTACTGCGCCTCTCGCCCAATGTCAGCTGGGATAGGCTCTAGCAACCTCGCAACCCTCAACAGGATAAGCAGTTATGGAAATGAATGAATGAATGAATTAAAAGTTTAACTAGTGGGTACACCTCTGCACTAAAAAGTCTCTCAGTGTATGTGCAGCGGAGGTTTCAACTTTCAGAACACTTACATAAGTTGCATATTTGACCACAACAGGCCTCCAAACTAGTTGTGATGTATGTACATGAGTTAAAGATTTAAGGCGAACACAGAGAAACTTTCCCCCGTCAGTAGAAAAAAAGCACCTTCAATACAAAATTTGTATTTGTTAGAGCTTTTATATGGCACACAATCATTTAGTTTATACTAAACAGAGTTTATACACTGCATAAATCTGCTCTGCTGGCCTATATTTTAAGAGGCCTCCCTTAATGCCGTTGAATCTGCCTGTAGGCTTTTGTTACGAGACGCCTTAAAGCGTCTTTCTGTTACACAATAGTCTTTGTCCCCGTGACATGACAGGACCCATCTTCACACTGAGCTCAGGGCCTGAAGCACATATCGTAATATGCTTATCCACCAGACATTGTAATACTTGAGTGGGCTGCAAATTCCTTAAGCAGTCCAAGCCAGAGGGCCTCTTTCTTTTTACCATCAGTCTTTTTGGCTACCAGTCATTGTTAGTTCCTGAACCAAGTGAATTTAAAGTTTTCTGTAATTAGATCCATAAAAGCAACAAGGTGAGGTCTTTTTAAACAGTTCTTCTTACAACCTGCTTATTTTTTTCCAATTTCATGGAACAGTTTCAGATTTATTTAGTGTCTGTGTTGATATCTGTTACACTCTGAATTGTACTACAGCTCCCTGCATTGGTTTAATTCACCATCATAAAAAAAAATAATACTGTTATTAATATTAGGATGTGCATTTCTAAATGTGGTCTGATGTGGGAGTTTGATTATACTAATAAAGAGTTGAAAAGAACAGAACAAGATCAGAACAGAAATTAAGTTGGCAACTATATTAATACTCAGTTAATCATTTAAGCAATTATTTTCAGCTAAAGTAGCAAGCACTACTTGGTTCCCGCTGCTCAACTGTGTCAATTTGCTGCTTTTATTTGCCTTTTTTTATGGTAAGTAGGACAAAACAGGCTTTTTGAAGCTGTCACCTTGGGCATTAGAGAAGTGTGTCAGGCTGTGTCAGGCTGGATAAATCCTAAAAACATTAAATGAAAGCCTGATGAATTGATAATGAAAATAATCGTTAGTTGCAGCCCTAATGGTAATACTGCTGTGTATAAAGATCTGCTGATGGTTATCCTTGTATTACTTAGATGCAACTTGGTAGCTCTGCCAAGGAGGTAAAATATTTGCTTGTCACTCTCTTGATATTTTACTCTGTAAGTTGCCAAATACATACTGTACAGTGCATACAGTATATTAAAAACATAAACTAAATAAAGCTGAGAGAGGAATCTGAGTGACAGCCCCAACCTTAACAGCAGTCATTACACAAGCATCACATTTTATCTGACATTTCTTAATTGCTCCGTCTGTTTAGTATTCAACAGTAATTTAATGTTAATGCATTCTGTATTAATATCATCATACAGTATGCTGGTGTTACATCAGATTGCTCTACTTACACATCTGTGAGCTTAACTTTCTCTGTGGCAGTTTCTTGTTTGTAACAAATCACATTTCTAAATCTTTTTCTTACCCTTCAGTGAAAACAGCATGACCTACCATTTGAAATAATTTGCTTTTTAAGAAATAACAGTGGGTGAATATTCCTGCTGTGAACCTGCATAATTTCTGTGAATGTTTCTAAACAAGAAAAAAAAAATCATGTAGCCTTACCTTGAAGAGAGAGAATCATTCTCTTTTTCTCCCTGGGTAAATGTTAGCATTCATATTTGTGTTTATCAGTCTTCAAGGTAGCAGCAGGTGTCAGTGGAATATATTACATTTGGAAGAAAAACAAGTCTTTCATGTGTTTGTGTGTGATTGTCATTTTATCTAATAACTTGCTGCTGGCACGTAGAGATAAACTGGCTGTTGTCATAGCTTTTTTCCAAAGGCATCTTTGATTGACACATTTTGTCTTGGAACTGTTGACAGAGACAGATATTGACTAAAAGTCATTTTCATAGTTTAAAAGGGTCTGACAGACTTTTTTTTCCTAAATCAAAGGTCAGTTTTATAACTCTGAATGGTCTTGAATTGCTTGGTTTGTGTGGTATTATTTTCTTGAGTAACTCTTGGGTTAAATATTTGAAAAGGAGAAAAAAAAGACTTTTCCAAATGGCGTGCTAAATAATTAGTGTCTCAGAATCTGTATTCCATCCATATAAAAACTTACAGTCCATTATGTGACATTTTGTATATAAAGATATAGTGGCATGATGGCGTCCTGAGCATGGAATGACCTCACGCTACTTCTGTGTGTTGTAATCTGAACTGTTCATTGCTGTGGTCGGCGTCTCGACTGTGTGCATTTTAGTGCATATGGATTCTGTATTCCCACTGGCTAGCTCATTGCCACCACTCTGCATCGTGCTCATATAGTGGTTACTGCTGATAATCCCATCCGGACACACAGTGGTGGCTGGTGGGATGGTGTCAGCCCTGCTAGTTAGCACTGTTTGCACTGTTAGCATCGTTAGCTGTTAGCCCCCAGCTCAGCCATCTCCATGTTGAGAACCATGTGCAGGCAATCCCAGTTCAGGCTCTGAAGCAAAGATATGCTCTGAATGTCACACAGCTCCTTTATAGATATCCATGCATTATGTTACGCATGTCACCATGGATGCATGAGACCAAAGCGTGACAGTCTCTCACTACAGTCTCATTGAAGGTTTTGCATTTACTATACTTATTCTCTCAATTCTGTCTCACGAATTCTGTCCATGATGAGTTTAAAGTTCGCCTTAACTGAAAAAGAAGAGAAAAAGGGATTTTAATTTATAGTACTTTTGTAAAGCCTGCTTCACACTGACTTGTGTTCCAGCCAACCCTCACTGAGGGTCCATTCAGAATAAAATTGTGTAAACATCAAGATTAAATTGTTCCATTTGAAAAGAAATTCAGTCTTCTCTTATAAACCTGCCAGGGGATAAAAGATAGACACGTACAGTAAATGTTCGTCCTGATTACTTTCTATTTTTGGAATATCTCTAAACCTCTGAACATGTTCACCCACTGGACTTAAGATGCTTTTGGAAGATGCTTTATGTATTCTGTCATTTGGGGGTTGTGCATTGGCAGGACTGACCCACGGCCAAGGTAAAATCTTAGCTGGCTATTGAAAAATAGCCACAAATCCCTTAACAACAAAACCTTTAAATAACACATTGATGCCTATTTGTAATCCGTTAAGTTTGCTCCTGCTCAGTGCAACACCTATAATGATATTAATGATAATAACAAAATCTTCCTGGGATTACTGCAAAAATGCAATAAATACAAGAAGTTTGATTGAAAAATTATATCTACCTCAGTATGATCAGTAGCAGTCACTGTAATAGAGACTTCAGCCACAGTCACAGAGGAACAATGCTCCACCTAATGTTTGACAGTGACTGTCAGCGCTGCAGTCGATGCAATCTCTGAGGGACTCCTAATTATGACAATGGAGCTGGTGCAGATCGTGCTCCAATTACTATTTCTGACAGCTCCATTTTACAGCAGCATATAATAAGCATCCCTCCTTGTTAAGTACAAGCAGCAAAATCAGTCACTGCTGTTCCACAAGAACAAAATCAGGTCTTATGAACTTTTGAAACAGTTTTTTGTAGAGATGCAACACACAACTGTTGAACTGTTGTATTTGCTAACCGACTGAAAAATATTATACAACACTTTGTGGCCACACAAATGTCGTGCCCACTGAAGCCTGTTCCCGCCCACAGCTGTAATCCTCTTTGATACGAGTGATGAGAGAGACCCAATCCCATAAAAAGGAGTTTCCTCTTCCAATTTCTTCAATGAGTGTAGATATTTTTGGCCTTGTGTGGAGGAGGTGTGACAAAAAGTGGTGTGGGCAGCTGTGTTGTTGTTGCCTGTATGGACATGCCCAGATGCATGCACCCACATTTAATCATTTTCTTCCCTCTTGATTTTAACTCAGGGTTAAAAATAATCCCTGCATGGACATCCTGCAGGCTCAATCCTACATGGGTGTTTATAGTCCTGGTAAATAGGGCTGATGCCCAAATCTGTCTACAGAATTGGGTGTTTACAACTGTCAACTGAATGTTGACAATAAATGCATTCATAGTGTTGTTTACTTTGTTTTAATCAGAATTTTCGTATTTAGAATTCTCAAAGTAAGGTCAAAAAGGATTATTTTGACATTGTTACTGAAACACATGTATCATATCAGCAGTAGTATTGAAAAATTATATCCAGCCTTACCAGTGATAGTGGTTCTGTTCCCAGTGTTCATATATGAGCAGGTCAGTACAATTGTGAAAAATTTGCATTTTAAAGCTACTTTTTGTTACACCTTTAAAGGTCCAGTGTGTAGGATTTAAGGGGATGTATTGGCAGAAATGGAATATAATATATTAAGTATGTTTTTTTTGGTTTATAATTACCTGAAAATAGGAATTGCTGTGTTTTTGTTACCTCAGAGTGAGCTATTTATTTCTACATAGGGAGCATTCTCGGAACCCATCGGCTGTATTCGGCGTCTGACTTCCGGCAGACGGCGATACAGCCTCTGGGGGCAGACCCCTGATTTTTGGGCATTCCGGTTTGATTTGGGCGGAGGAGGCGAATTTCCGTTTCCGACTTCCGTTTATATATAAGTAAATATGCTGAACCATTGTGATGGATTCAGAGCTTGCAGTAACGCCAATTATGTTCCGCCTCATTAGTTCACTGCACGGACCGTTTAACCTGGCAACAACTGCAGCCGGCTCAAACGTGATTGGTCAATATCACGCGGACTACAAACAGCCTACAACCGGAAACCAGGGCTCTTCCGCTCTTCTTCCGGAGGCAAGATCTCCGGGGTTTGCCTACAGACTCTACATTCACTGAATGTAGAGTCTGTATATGGAGACTACATAGGGAGTGGTTCCTCATCCACAAAGATTGTTACACTGCCATGTTTCTTTGTCCAGAATGGACAAACCAATAACTGGCTCCATATAGAGTCATTTGCATTTTCACATCAGCCCCTGTACTTAGCAGCCCCTCTGCGATGAGAGCATTGGAAAAACGCTAATTTTTAAATTGTGAAACTACTTTATTTAGTGTTTTACTAGTTTAAATCAGTGGGTCTGTTTGTTCTGGAGAGAAGGAGTCAAGATACCTTGGCTACTAGTAAAAAGCTCCTGAATGTCTAGATCAAAAATAAGGTGAGCGCACATCAAGTTATCGGAGAATAATATAAAAATATATATAAAATATAAAATATATATATATAAAATATATATAAAAAAGCTTAGGATCCATATTAAAAATCTACATATGGACAAAAGCCAAAAATGGCGTGTGCCAAAAAATATTTGACAGTTTCTACAATCAGGCTTCTACCCTGGAAATCCAGAGTTCTCGCGAGAGCACAATTTGAATTTGCTCAGCGAGTCACTCTGGCAATCAGTAATGATGCTCGTTACCCATGCCCTTGGAGCCGAGCTGCACCAATCACATTGGTGTATCCGATATAGGCAGGCCAGAGGCGAGCTAAACAGATGACGACAGCGCTGCGATGACCAAGTCTGGAATCAGTCAGTAAACATTGCAAGATGGCTACGGATGAACACCAGTTGTTTGAAATGGCTTTGGCTGCTACAATGAACGAGTTAGACTTGGCTTTTTCTCTAAAAGAGGAACAGAAGACGGCGCTCGAATCTTTCCTTTGCAAGAAGGACGTTTTTGCTGTTTTGCCGACCGGATATGGCAAGAGTCTAATCTACCAGTTAGCTCCGCTGGTAGCGCTCTGGATACGTCACCCCGTGTATTGTTCTGATTGGTCGTAGTGTTATCCAATTGCGTGCAGTGATATTTTCAAATGCATGCTTGGTGCCGCCCCTCGAGTTGGGCCATTTGCATTACTCATAGCCAGACCCTAAATCTTTCTAGATTTGGGTCAGGATTTCCAGGCTATCAGGCTTCCACTTCACTATCTGCATTGCCAATTTCCCATCTCCACAATGATCTTAAGCATGGGTCAAAGTTTCTCCCTTCAAGTCTGTTTTTGTAGATAACAACTTTTGCATGGGAAGTGGCATACGCCTCTTTCAGGCCTCATTTTGTGCATATGAAATGTTTTTAAATGAGACCCCTGGTCAGTTTTTTTTTTTTTGGAAAAGAAGAGACCTCTGCAGGTAATTCAGCTCCTGGTAAAAACCTCCTGAACAATGAACACTGAAGGAATTCTACCAGAGAGAAACTTCAGCTGGTTCTATTTGTAATCCTCACCACAAGAAGCCACGAGATCCTCCTAAATCGTACACACTGTTCCTTTAAACCAATTTATTGCATTTTTTTCTTAGTGGTGCCTCTCTCAGATAAGCAACCAGATGTTTAAAAAAGGAAAAAACAAAGCTCGACTAATTAAAATGGTACATTTAGCCCAGTGTGTGCTATGTAGCTCAAGTGAGAGAAAACAATAGTCGTTTTTGTTTTAGCTGTGTTTTGCAAAAGCGGAGTTAGAACCATTAAAGCAGCTCTGCAGGAAGTCAAAGGATGAAGACTTAGAAGCACAGTGGTGGGTCTTCAGTTCCTGTGGAGGTACTGCATCTGTATTACCAGTGAAGCCATATGAGCGCCACAAAAAAGGTCAGCTGAGCTCAGATCATCACTACTTCTTTATTAGCTCTTACGGTTTCGTCCTTGTAAGATCACACCGTCAGTGCTGATGCAGGATCAGTTCTCAGACCACACAGGCATCTAAACTTCCCAAACTGGTTCCATCACAGTTAAGTACTGATTTCCTAACATGCATAAGTGATGCTTCACACCATGGTTTTTGGAAGTGAGGACAGGATTTTGTCTGGACATGCTTGGTATGTCTGAGTGATCTGCTGATTTTAAGAAAGTGTAATGGCGCCCTCTATTGTTCTTACGCTGACACTGCTGTGGTTTACAAAAGTAGTCATGGGAAGTGCTGAGCTTATTGAGGTTATCTTTGTCATGTGTCTTTTACTCCAAACCCCTCCAGACTGCACACTGCATACTGTCAAGATTAAGTACGTTCAACTAGAACTCCAGCTCCAGCTGCCTGTTGCTTTAAACACCTCATAGGAATTTAGTTTGTTTGTTTTGCGCAGGGATATAAAAGGCACAGGCAAATATCAGCAGCACCACATAAAAAAGGACTCAGCCTGTGTATCTGACAGTCATCACGTTATGTCTGAGTTTTCAAAGAATCGTAGAACAATTAAGAGTTACAAGATGGAAAATGGTTTTAGTATCCTCAAATTACTGCTGTTTTTTTAGGCTACTTTACAAAGATACTGCAGCGTTTTACAGTGTGATATTGAAATAAGGCAGAAAACAAGTTAACAGAGGCAACAATGCAACAATAAAACACCAGAAGCATTAACTTAAAAACAAGTCTATAAAGTATATCTTGAAGTGATTTGAAGAGATGTGACACTGCTTTCTTCAGAGGAAGAGCGGTTGCAACTCACCTCACTGGAATTAAGGACAAGATGCACATAGAAAGAGATGGTTGCCAAACGATGAATTGTTCTGCCTCAGTTACCACAATACTTATTTAATTGTGGGGTAGAGCTCATAAAAGTTGATTTAAATACACTCAGAGACATAAAACGATGGAAGAGCTCAAAACTTGCACCTCAAACAGTCGGAAAATTCCTGGCCTAAATGAGTCACTTTACGCCTTTTTACTTTGAGATCATGTTTGGAGAAAGATGTCTTAATAGTGCTGGGCCATATGGAGACAATTGAACATCACAATGTTTTTTACCAAATATCGATATTGCAATGATATTGTAGAGTTGACTATTGCTGCTTTCGTAAATATTTACACAATGAGACTTTTGATAATCATCAGTAAAGTGTCGAAAGGCGAATAATAGAACGGCACAGTCTGGTTAGTTCAGAAAATTACATCACTTTATTGTAATGCAGCCTTTAAAACCAGGAAAAGACATCACTTATGATAATACCATGTACAAATTCTAGGACAATATCTCACTGTTGATATAATATCAATGTATCGCCCAGCCTTATTCCATATCATCTGTAGTTGTATTGGCAGCCATCTGTTGAGTTGGCGGTATTTGACTCCATTGTTGCTCTGCGTGACTGTGAAATGGGCAGGGAATATGAGACAACTTTGAGAACTCTGTGCACTCATCTGTGCAAATTCTTGTTGTCTCATGACAGTCCTGATTTCAAGAATGTTAATTTTCCTTTTAAATGTGACCGGACAACTTCAGGAGTGTTTTTACAAGACGAAATTTGTCTCCCATGTCTTTGAAAATTACTGGATCTACTGCCCCCAGAGCTCTTTGGGGATATAGTCAGGCACACAGAGTGTGCACTGGGTTTCCAAATCCCCCTCATCTGTCAAAGTGCTTGAGATTTTCCTTCTTGAAGAATAGTCTAATATCCCTGCAGACGCAGAGGAGCACATGAATGACAGCATTCCAGCACAGACTGAAGCGTGGATTTAATTCATTGGAAGATGCTTCTACAGTATTGTCCAGCATGTGGGCCTTCGTCTTTTGATGCGCTGAAGTTTGTGCTACCAATAAGTCAGTTGCTTCCACAAATGTTAGTTTTTTCACTGATCAATCCATCGATTATATTTTGATTGTTATGTAGAAAAATAATCACAAATGCTCATTGCAAGTTATAAGGGTAAAATGCGTATGTTTTTTGGATCAACCGTTTAACACAAAGTATCCAGTTTCTAATGACAGAAAACAGAGGAAAACAAGAAATGCTGATATTTAAGAGGCTGGGAACAGCATGTTTGCTTTTACATGATAAATGACCTCTACAATAATCTGTTATTATTATCATCAAATAGATTTCTGTCAAGCATGTAATAACACGTTTCACCATCACTTGCTTTCGAGAGGAACACGTTGGCAATAAATGACACCACTCTTGACGTTAACATTATTCAACAGCAATTACAACACATGTTTTTTGCCTAAAAGTCCCTGAAAGCATTTTAATCTGAAACCATTGCTGCTGATGCTGCACTTGTTATTGTTTTTCAAGTCCAAACTTCACACTGGGCTTTCGGAGCTGATACAGAGAATGATATCCAGATGTCATCAAAGAAAATTCTCTCTAATCTCTCCTATGGCACCAGATCCAGTCCATAAAATTCACTCATGCGTCCTCTGGGTGGAGCCATGTAGTCACTGATCAGCTCAACAGCTCAGCTGCAGATTGATTTTTATAATAATTTCCCCTGAAACAAACTATTTCTGTGAGCAGTGTCATATACATCATATGTATGAATTAACCCTTTTGAGTGTGGACTTTGCATGACTTCTTTGTGTTATATGAACATATAGAGTGTTGGATGCGAAGCGTGATATGTATCATGCAAAGCAAATAATATACTATTGTGTTCACAGGGTCAACCCACTTGGTAAAGGAAATTCCATAAGTCTTTTCATACATGTTTTATATCACATGCTTAACTGTGGTTTGTTTTAAGAGGCATTAACAAGCATGGTCATAAGAGGATGTATGTAAAAACCTCTCTGCAGTTAAAGGCAAACTGAGAGTGGCGAGTTTCTTTGTGGTATTTGTGGCATTATGTAATTGCTTGCAAAAGCCACATCAAAGAAGTGCAAAATTTTGTCTGGGGCTTCATCTGATGAAAGATCAGTGTCTTTTGTTCTGGCTTGTTTATTGTGTGCAATCGTTCTCACTCTTGTAAAACCAAAGTGAAAGGGGCCGAGTACACAGGACGTTTCAAAACCCTCTGTGTCATTGATGAATACGCTATGGAAGTATTTGACCCTATTAAAACCATTAACTTGTGGATATTTTACCCACCTTTCAAAACCAATTTCCGTAGCCAGATAAACTTTAACGTGGGGATTTCACAAAGCCTCAAGAGAGATGACTGGACCTTGATAATAACTTTTTGTTTTTTCAAGTAACATCTTCAAGCCTCAACATGAGCAGAAGAATATTTAGGATCTACCGTCTGGAATCAATTCCAGCTTTTTTTGAAAAGTAAGAAACACTTTGAATCTCCTCATTTTTTAATAGCAGGTTAACATCAGGTGCTTTCTTTCTTAGATCTCTGTAGCACTTTCTGACAGGCTGATATATTCCCAGTCCGCAGTTGGTAGGCTGGATGCTGTCTCTCTCTCTGTCTTTCTGAGGAGGCAGGCCTCAGGAAAAGCTTAGGCTACCTCTGAGTCAGGTTGCGCTGTGCAATGTCATAGGTAGGCCTGTGATGGATCATGGCACAGTTGGCCTCCGTCTGTTCTTTCCTGTCTTTGACTAAATAAACGTTTCCCTCTGTGCGCAGTCGTTTATGAAAGCTCCTTTCCGCAATACTACCATACGCACATCTATCCATCAGCCTTGGCTCTCACTCTCTGCGAGTGTGTGTGCACGCATGTGCCTTCCTCCTGTTTTTCTGGTGTCCATCTCGTCTTCCGGTAAAGTTCGATTTTGTCATTGTCTCAGTGTTCTTTCTGGATCACAGCAGCAGGCTGTTGCACAGTCTCACACGGTCATAATCTTCTCTATCTTTATTTATTTAGTCATGTACTACAAATATTGTTTGCACAATTATAATGTGCAACATTCATATTTATCTGACTGAGTCAATTATGGTAGGTCTTTCATAATGTTTGTTTGCCACTCATTCTACTCAGTGTTATAATTCAGGTCAGTGTAAGTCAGGAAATCGAGGTAATCGTGGTTTCACAACTGCTTTAATAATTATCTCGGTGAGGCATTGGGAGTGTTTGGCCTCCAGTAGGTGTCAGGATAATGCAGAGCAAACATGCATTGAAGATGGACTCAGTGAAAAAGAGTTCCTGACTGATACTGGTTTAAATACCTCATAGTTTACACTCCTGTATGTCTCTGATTTTGTGTGAGGCAGTTAAAAAGTTATATTTTAGTATCATATATTGACTTTTCTGCCTGTCCCTGTAAAGGAGGAGGATGGGCCTGTATGATGTGATACGTTTTTGTCCCCATTGAAGTAAGAAAGACATGTGGAGTCCATTGGCTTTAGTCACATGCTCCCTGTGTGGGATTTAGTCTTACAGTTTGTATAGTGGTAGCTTACACACATGTGTCTCTCGTTCGGCCCACAGCCTTTTCTCTCTTAGCCGTCTTTCACACACATGTACACCACACTCAGAAAGTGTTGGGACAGTGACACATGTTTTGTGGTGTTGGCTCTGTACTCCAGCACATTGGATTTGAAACTAAACAGTGACTACGAGGTTAAAGTGCTGACTCTGTGCTTTAATTTGAGGTGTTTATGGGCACATCAGTGTATGAATCATAGCCCGTTTCATACTCCCACAACTCTAGGGGACGTAAAATAATAGGACAAGTCAACAGAAACATAAAGTCATCATATTTAGCAATTGGTTGCAGATATATCTTTTGTAGGCACTTGATATCTTCCCTAGTGATGATGTGATTATTTTATCTAGTTTTTAGGATCAGTGTCCTGATGCATTTTAAAAATAGTGGGCTGTAAAAAGGGCTACAAGTTTCACACTGCTCACTCTTTTTATTATTATTAAAAAGCAATGTTCTGGAGCCCTCAGCCTTGGAAGATGACAAACGTGTCACGGTCCTAATACTTTCTGACTGCACTGAAAGACACACTCAGGTCAGTTGGGTGTAGCCGAACCCCACTGACCCTTTCTGTCTCCTGGCCAATGCTCATTCTGGTAGTTGCATATGGATATGCACCATACAACACCTGTATATTAGATAGGCACATGTTTAGCATTTATTTTGGAATTGGCTGTGTAAGCTTGTCACTGGGTGATCTAAATGAAAACCAGTAATGCCAGCAACATCAGTCATTAGAGCATCTGCCATACCAAGACTCAGGAATAGACTGCTGCAGGGTTACAGGGTCCCTGCAAGATGTTCTCGCCTGTATCAAAAGAACACATGACACCTGTATCACATGGTGAAGGAATAGGGCCCTGCTCCCACAGCTTCACTTGGGTGGGTTTGAACCAGTGGAGGCCACAATCTGGTTCTGATTTGCTATTACATAAGCGCTTTGAGACTGTTGTTTTTGAGAAGTTTGCTTTGTAGGGAAAAAAGCTTAGGAAAATAAAATAACAAACAAGAGAGCAGTTCCAAAAGCAAATGTGGTGTGTAAACAGGTCTGGGGGTGGTGTATGGTTTTCACTCGCATCAGAGGCCATTTTAGCTAGCCAACCCCCAAACCCCCAACAACCCTATCTCTTCACAATTAGCAAGAGGTGAACGGGTTTAGATGGAGGGTGGTGGGGGAGCTGGTAAAATTTGGCGCCCATAACAGTCCCCCTACAATGGAGAGGACCCCCAAAATGGTGCATAAACAATGTACCTGAACCAAACAGCAGGCAGTGTTGAGGAATTTGATAGAGGCTAGGGAGATGGACTGGTGACGATGGGGTGAGAAGAGGTAGGTGAAAGTGGATTTGAGGTTTTTGAGGATGGGCCTACAAAGAATCCGCCAGTCACAACTGAGGGGCCCAAAGCGTGTGATTATTAATTACTGATGGCTTCCCAGCCTTTGAAAATCAGGGGGCCGCAGACATCAGATGTGTGGAAGAGGCAGAGGAGCGAAAGGCCTGTCATTACCATCACAGAAACAATGCTCGAATTTGGCTGTCATGCATTTTTGCCTAATTGACTGTTTTGATGCAGGTTTTTTTTCTTCTTCTCCATTTTGTTTTTGAGGGGGCACTGATGCCCCCCACTCCCCAGTCTTGATGAGGAGAACTTGGTGGGCTTTCAGCTTCACCCAGCAAGAACCTTCCGGAGGTTCTTTGATGGCAAGAAAAGCCACTGGAGACCTCAGGGGCCTCATTGGCCTCCATTTATGTATCAGCACCATAACACTCCATTTCTGATTCCTGACAAGAAATGAGTGAGGAGGAAGAGTAACGTATGAAAGGCATACAGTGTGTGTAAGTGAATGTATGTGCTATATGGAGTGTGTGTGTGTCTGCAGGGTGGTACTTTTTTGTGTGTGTGAGGCTGCGATGAAAAGGGGAGGCCAGGGACCCACGAACCACATGAGGGGTCTCCTAATTTGCATAATTAACTGTTGACACTAACTGTGCTTAATGAAGGCCTATTGAAGTCATTGACCCTTTTACACAGCCAGCCCCTGGGAATGAGACAGAGGCTCCTCCGGCAAAGGTTAAAACAATGTGTCTGGTTAACTTCCGACAAACGCGGCGAAACGCCCCAAAGCCTCAAAGATTCATGCGCCATGTAAGAGGTTACGGCACAGAACGACCTGCGATTTCCCAGCACTGAAATACCACCAGATGTTTGGCTTTGGTGTCTCATCCCTCATTATTATTATTTTTCTAATGTTTCTACACAATTTGCTCAATCACCAATTTTCTGTAATGCACAAGCAAATTTCATGTTGTGTAACAGTATCAGATAGCGTAATTTTAGATCAGCATCATGTCCCAAGGAACATTGCACACATTGTTTTAATTTTTTGGACATAGTTACATAAAAGATAGTCAACAAGAGTGAATTCTAGAATTATAGTCTGTAATGTTTGTTGAAAACTCATGCAGTAAGAGGGAAAGTTTCAGCTCAAACGTTTTTGATGTCTCACTTAACGGTGTTCTTGTTTCTATTGTGTAGGTTTTGTTTTTAAGATGAAAGCATAAAACATGGGATAGCGCAGTATTTAATCTATTAAATCATTTTCCAGACCATTGGGAATATCAGCAAATGAGCGTTTTTGAAGTACATGGGTCAAGTATCTTCCTCAATGTTTTAAATTTAGGCTAGTTGTGTAGCATTTAATATGTAACTAAAAAACACAAGGCCTCTGCGATTATGCTTGAGTTTATATATTATAGATAGTGTTGTTTGTGGGGACTGTTTGCTCTTGTGCTCTCTGGTAAAAGGTCCCTTCCCCCAAGCTGTCACACTCCTATGTGCAATTTCATTCTATATTTACTCTGCTAGTTTTTTCATGTGCAACATACTCATGGTTTGTGTACAGTATGTTTACATAACTTTTATTCTGTTAGCATTTTGTATTACCTTTGTGCGCCGGATGCAATGTAATTTTGTTGTGTTGTGCACCTGCCCATTGAAAAGTATGAATGACAACAAAAAAATCTCGAATCTGGATGTTGTATTTGGGTTGCGTGTATAAGTCTATTATTCGAGAAAGGGTGGCACCAGCCACTTTTTGGCCATTAAAATGCCAGAAATCAAGTGAAAGCCAACAGTGTGTAAACTAGAGGTGTGTGTGGTTTGAGAGGGCCTGCGCCTCTGTTGTGGAAAACACACTTTAACACTGACAGACCACTTAGCATATGGCTGTGATCCCTTTATACAGCCTTGTAAATAGGCTCATTCACTGCCTAGTATTTCTGTTAAAGGGGAACTTAACCCATTTTCAAAATTCATGCGTTTGATTCCAATGGTCTATGACAGTAAATAAAAACAGAATTGTAAAAACTGAACAACTTTTTCCCAAATCTAAAAACTAGAGTGCTAAAACTCAAATTTGTGAGGTCATAGGGTATAAAGTCTGGAGCTGCTACACAGACAATGGATTGGGAAAGATGTTATAGATGAAACTGAGAGCACTGAGGGGGGTGTTATGAGTGTACGGGTACATTTTCTGTTTCAGAACTGAGAACACTACAATAGAATAAAGCTCATTTGGGTCTAATAAAGAAAACAAATATTTTGTGGGTCCACAAAATCAGGCTCCAATTCATTGTCTGTAGAGCAGCTCCAGACTTTATACCCAACGGCATCACAAGTTTGAGACTTGCTTCTTTGCTTCCTTGCTTTCAGAGAGAGAGAGTAGGTAATGTTGACACATATCGATTGAACTTTTCTTGGCCATGGAAATAACGTTGGAATTCTTCATTAAGGTGGTGTTTCCCTTTTTAAAAAGTAGTGAATCCTGAACAAAATTTACACTATGATTCATTATTTTTAAGGATGATTAATTGATAAATTTGTTTGTTTGTTTTTGTTTTGTAACTAAAATGAAACTATTTAATGAAAATATGAATCATTTTCCGCAAGTAGTAACTTTAATGAAGTGTAGTTATACAACTAATAATCATCACTGTGACAATAATTAGTACATTTCTCTTTATGTAATCTTTACATAATCCAAGGTTCCTCTCATGATGTAAAATTTGTCAGACCTTACGCACCTTTTCACACCAAAGCATATGTTGGGCACAGACTTTCTGAGGTGATTGGGGATGTATGTAATTACTTCCGCCAAGGTGGTCATGTTTTCGCCGGCGTTGGTCTGTGGTCTGTTTGTCTGCAAAATAACTCGAAAAGTTCTGAACGGATTTTGATGATATTTTCAGGAATGGTTGATAATGGGGCAAGGAACAGATGATACAATTTTGGTGGTGATCGGTTGAAGTGAAGTGGATAAAATAATGAAATGGTGGGAAATCTGAGCTGCTTGGCCGAGGTCTGCACTCTCCGAGTGCTCTAGTTATATAGTGTGATACTTGATGACATCGATGAACTGCCCAGACGATGTAGTATAGCTGTAGTATATGATAAATTGTACTGGCTGAAGTCTAAAGCTGAGGCATGGTACCAAAAAACACATCAGTGCCCCTCAGTACTTGTATTACCATAAGCAAAAGTGTTTTTGCTGTTAACTAACAGTGACAGTTTCCCATAGATAAAAGGGAATCTGCTCACAGGTGGTCACTCTGATGCATTTGAGACGCATTCTAGTGCCGGGTGTGAACTGGAATCTGCCGCAACTGGACAAAGACACACTCCATTTAGATACGAGACAGTGAAAAGGTCTTCCTGACCTGAGAGGACGTGCTGTAGCAGTTGCACACATGTAGTTTCACCTCACTGTTTAAGTGTTGATCTCTGCAGCACCTGTAAAATACTCTAGAAAGGAAATGCACAATAAAAAAGAGTAGCACAAATTTGGTCATAGTTACTTGAGGGAAGATTTGAAGACACCAGCATATTTTGGGTAACTATAAGGAGACAAGCACCATCTGTTGCAAGAAGTTGTCAAACATCACAGTACTCATCCAGAATCCAGCTGTCTTTGATGTGTTATGACTAATTTCTTTTTATGCTGCTGAAACCACTTGGTGCTCCCTTAATGTCTAACAATACTCAAGGGTCGTGACGCTTCCCTTCCTGAAAATGTCCCTCTGTTCTCTTCTTGGCGTCACTGTTTGTGGTTCCTATTAATGGCTTTTCCATTTTGTTGGTCTTAAAAGCCTCCAGAGGGCTATCTACCATCCCTGCTTAGGGTTTGTAGAACAGAGGGATTCTCTCGCCATGTCTATAGTTTGTCATTGATTGCCAAAAAAAGCTTTTCTCTTCTCCTCCCTCTTAATCCGCACACTTTGACGTGTTCAACGAGGTCACTGGGGATGTTATGAATGATCGTTGGGGCCTGGCCTTGTTTGTAGGATGTGATGTGAGGAATAGTTCACTCTTTTAAAGAATCAAAGTTTTTCCATATCCTGTGAGAATCTATTTGCATTGAAAAGGCTTTTCCAGTTCATCCCCCCACTCATCAACCTAATTCTCAGCTACCGCACAATGTATAAAAACAGATTTATTGTTCGGTTGGTCCCCATCAGGTTTTTTTTTTTGTCTCAAAGGGGCCTAGAAATAGTTGATGGGGAGGGGTCTTTCACGTTTAATGACAATGTCCTTAAGCTTGAAACTTTCCCACACTTGTTTCAGGGAGATGGGGGCCCTAAGATTTGTTTTTATCAAAAATTGAGTTAGTCGTCGATAAAATAGATGCTGTATGAAAATGTGCCATAACTGATGTAAGTGGGACAAGTGCCCTCCCCATCCACCCACCCTTTTTATGTCTATGAGATGGGGCGCCCCCCACCCCCCTTGGTTCTTGCACACTGGTTTCAGGGCCTTCAAAAGGGGGCCCCTCAAGCTTTGATCCTCTACATGGGTGCGGAAAAACATCTTTTTGCCCTACACTGTGCCCAGGAAACCAAAGTTTTGCCGCCGCCGTATGCTAATGCAGCCAAGCTAATCACCCTTTCCAGTTACAAGATTTATATACCATAATGGCGCCCAGTTGTACCCCCTCAGCCCTTCAATTCTGTGGCCCCCTTATCTACCCTCTGGATGTCCCATGGAGCAAAGGTGTCTTCTGTCTGTGAATGCAGCTGCCTTGCCACCACCTCAGCCTCTTGCTTTCTTCTACAAAAAGAGGGTAACATGAAAACAGTCCTGTGGGTGGGCCCCTTAATGCCGTCCCCCTCATTCTCTACCTAATGTACTTTTCCAGTAAATGTCGTGAAACACACAGGAGCTCCAAGGTAGGCTCCAGACAGATAAATGTGTCGGGGGGGGAAAAAAGCTGTGGCCCCTGAGTCCCCTCAGCATGTCTAGCGGACCTGCTGTTTGGATTAAATTTCTCCTATCAATATCTTTCCCATCAAACTCGTTTCATCCGCTACCCATCATATGAGTGAGCTCTTTGAAAATGCATCCGCTTGCATTTATTCTTCCTAGTGCTGCTCCCTTTCTTTCCTTTCAGGCTGTTACAATTTCAAATTTAATGTTGTGTGGGGACACAGAGCTTATGAACTTTGTTGATGTACATTTGTAAGGAAACAAAATAAGTTGTAAGCTATAGGGAAACATTGTTCAACCTTAGAGTGCACTGTGGCCCACTCCAGGGCCCCTCTGAATGGGACAAACATGGAGCCCGTGCAGAGCTGGCTGAACCCTCCAGAGCTCTTGGATCTGTCCCAGGTTCTCCTCAGGTGAACTCTAGTCCGGCTTGTTGAGAGGGGAGCATGTTCTTTCCAATAAAAGAGCAGTAACTCAAAAGAAAATCCATTTTCGTTCAAGTAAATATGAGATTTGTTAAGTGTTTTTGAAACTTGACTTGGAGATAACGTTCGTGAAAAATGGTGGAAAACACTAGCTCAGGTATGAGACATTACAAGCTTCAGAGAAAGTTATGATTACGTCTATGAGGTAGTCATTAATATTCAAGGCATCCTCCTGGACACAGTTTGGTAACGTGGTGTAGGTTTACTTTGACCTTACAAATGGTCAATTTTGTGCAGAATGGGCAGGTATCATGCCCTGCACTAAAATAAAGCTCATCTACTAGGAGATATTATTCATTTACGCCTTTATTTACCTGACAAGAAATTGGAAGTATTTTCTGCATTTAGACTATTTTTGTGTAATTTCCATAAATGGATATCAGCATATGAATTCAGAATCTGTACTCAAAGGGACAAAGTCATGGTATCAAAAGTGTTCATGTTTCTAATTGTAGTCTGCTTGTAGTCCGAGTAGTATTGACCTATCACGATTGAGAGGCAGGTAAACCATCCATGTGGAGAGCAGAAGAGGTGAAATGCATTGGCTGAATTGCAATCTCAGAATCCATCAATTATTGTCTGGCTACAGTGAGCTTTTTATGAGCTTTCTTTATTCATTTATCTGCACTCATATGCAGATATCTCTTTATAGAGATTTGCCAAGATGACCAACGCCTCCTAAAATATTGGCCGTTGATCTCAGATGCTTATCATCATTAGACCAATAGCTGATGAGTTCTGAGATTGATTTTTCTCAGTTACACCTCTCTGGTGCCAGTAGCATTTTTAGTTATTGGGGACCAGTTACAGAATTGGGAGATAAAGGTGAAGCATACTATAGGCTTAAAACCAGTACATTACCTCTGGAAAAATTCATTTTGTAGTGCATGTCTGTTTTCTACTCTGAATTTTACAGAGAATGCTTAAGTGTTCCTATGAAGTTAACACAGGAGGTAGAGCGCACTCAGGTCTCAATAACACAGAAAGCGTTTTAGCAGCTGAAGGCGACTTTTTGTATTTGTTTAGAATGATAATGAAGCTTTTTGCTCGCTGTTTTTGCACTGCTAAGTGTCTTGCGTTTCTGTGCTCTAACCACCTGGCATTTTTGCTGGAGCACTCTGAACTTCTCGAGTTGAAAAAACTTCAACTCAGAGTGGAAAAGTGTCCCACGTCATCTCAACTTTTTTATACCATTGTCCAATCGAATGATTTGAGTGGCGGGCCTCAGTGGTGGTCATGACAGCACATTTACAGCTGGTAAGCAATGGAAGAGAAACTGGTGGTAGTGGTTGCTGGATTCAAAGAGATAAACGACTTTACAAACTGATGTCAATAGAAAACGGCAGGCACGGAGGCTTATGAGTGCAGTACCTGAAACAGCCATCATCAATGCAAAGCACCTGGACCAACTGGTGGTACTCCCCGTGATTCATCCTCTTTTTTAGGGTCTCATGTGCCCACACAGATCTCTGTTTCCCAACAAACTATTTGCTGACAGCCTCTCACCCTCAACCAGAGCTACAGACAGTACCCTCTGTCCATCCATTTTAGGAACTAGCTACTAATTACTGTGAAATAAGTGAATAAATGGTAAATTGATTACACGGGAAGGTTAGGGTACAGAGGTGATGGGGTGGTTGCCCTGGCAACAGTAAAAAGGCGCAGCAAGCATTTTTTTTACTAGTGGCATTCAATTTTTTAAAAAAGGCAGTGAGGCGCGCCTCGCACTTTGCAACCTGCAAAACGCTCTCTGTGTGATCGGGGCCTTACTTACATATGCACCCAGCAGAGATGTCAACAAAATGAAAAAGATCCTGCCTGCAAAGTTGAAGTTGCACTACAAATTGTAAAACCAATGAAAAATTTTACTGGCCTTAGGAGGCCATTAAGTACTTTTTACCATCTAGCATCTTAAATGTTTGGTCTAATGATTTCAGAAAATGTTGTTTTGTTTCATTGCTACATGCCGCTGTACACTCTCTGGTGTGCTGTTCTCATACAATCTGTTGTGTTCAGTTATTGACATAAACTCCAAACAAGGTTTTCATTGTTCAGGAATGTTGACCGTAGCACCTAAATATGTTATGGGTAACCTGTTGTTCTAGGATTGGCCTGCAGTGATACAGAAATACTGTCATTGCATTACAGAAATTAATTCATGCCATTGTTCAGGCACATAAAGGTCAAAGCCTTTGCGACGGCTTCAGGGATGGTGTACTTTCAAGGCTATAGTTTGTGTGTCTGTATGTGTGTGTGTGCGCATGTGAACCACAGCAGCGGGCACTTACTGCCACATCCAGATGGTGCTGGAAACAAACAGTGCTACACTGTAGGACCCCTCAGTAGGACCGTCTAGACTGGTCCCTGACCAGACAGATACAGCCTCCCATCAAATTAGCGTTTGTCAGATTTATGGTAATGGTCCGCAACAGTCTTCCTGTCAGTGACATCAAGATTTACAGCACTGACACCCATCCCCACCCCCTGCCTCACAAATACACACATACACATATACACCATCCTCATACTGAGCGCTCCCTTCATCCCACTGGCTCGTACAAATGCACCCTCCCCTGCTCCATCCTCTTTCTCTCTCCATCCTTCATTTTTCAGCCCCTGAACAACTCTTGCCTGCCACCGGGCCTTGTCTATGCAACTGGGAGGAGAAGTGGAAGTGGTTGTGTGTGTACGTCAGTGAGGTTTGTAAGAAGGCTGAGGCCATGAAGTGCCCCAGTCTTCTCCTCTAAAAGCATCACAACCCCAGTGAAAAAAAAGGACCCACTCGGGGTGGCAAAACCACCCAAGCCCCCTCTGCCTCCCTAACAATGGGTTGTGTCAGGGTTTCCTGTTAATCCTCTGTGATGAAGCTTGAGTGTTTTTGGGGTGAAGGGTTGGGGATGAGGGTGAGGTGGTGGTGCATAGAAGCTTGGGGGGGTAGGGGCGTGTTAGGTTGGTGTAGTTTGGGGGTGACACAGTGTGGTCGAGAGTTTAGAGGCTGAGGAGCAGAGGGGAAGAAGGGATACATTATTGGTGGTGGTGCTGGAGTGCGAGTGGAGGACAGACAGAGAGCCTCATGTATGCGGATTAGCGTCGCCCCCTCTTTCATGTCGGCGTTTTTTGGACGGTAACCCGATCCCCGGGCCCTAGCACTAGTGAGCCCAGTGGGAAAGGCTTCCTGACAGATATCCCGTCCATTCTCAGCCCAAATGTTTTTCCAAGGCTGCGCTTCTTCCTTTGATCTGGCCTCCTCCTCAACCACGCAGGGTCACAAGCTACCATGTCAGGCCAGATAGGAGAAGGCCAACACTGGAGCTGCTTACTGAAAAGGGGAAGAGAAGGGGAGCGGGGGAAGCAGGGGGGGGGTCACTCTAGTCTGTTGTTCAGAAATCTTGCCCCATAGTCTAGACCTGTCTCTTAAAAAGTGGACTTTACGCTCCAGACGGTCAGTTGGTCACGTTACCTCAGTTAGTCAGTCAGATGAAACTCCACCTTGCACCTCTGTCCCTAAATAACAGGCGGCACTCAGCTGTTTTCCAGTTTGTTTTTGGAACACTGTAGTCACTGTGACAAAGCTGATTTTTGTGGGAATGTTCCGGTGTTTTAGGCAGTCGTCTTTTTTTAAGTCCTGTGTTTCACATGTTAATGATAACTCAAGAAAGAAATGGCAGCGATACACCAGAAAATGTAATATGATAGTGTCATTTAGCTCTTTGGCTTTTGAACATTTTGTTTGCTCTTTTGTTAAAAATCCTTTAAGTTTTTTTTCTAAAAGATCGAGAGATGCAAACTAAAAGTTACCGCAATGCATTGCCTCTCCCTTTGCAGTGCATTAGATGCAGTGTGTTCCAGCAGAAAGCTGGGGGGCGCTCTAACTTCACTATGTGGCTTTCCGTCTGTGTGCGTGTGTGTGTGTATGTGTTCCAGCTTGTCTCCTTGTCCAGACACCTTAGCGTCAGGGCAATAGTGTTCGAGCTCTGAAACGAGGGCCAGACAGACAGAAGTGGGATGAATGAATTGGGTAGCGGGGGTGATAGGAGAGAGTGAGAGGGAGACAGAGGGAGAGAGAGAGGATGTTGCTTCAGAATAAGGGGATGATGTGCCTGCAAAACAGTGACAAGCAAATCAGCTTTAAAACAGGGCCTCCCCGTACACACACAGACACGCAGGCATAATGGGCTGTGGGTTGTTTTGTCGACTTAAGTAAGACACGGTCTACTTCACCAGACGGGATGTTGAGCTGGTGCAGACAGGGTCATCTTATAATTGCTGTATGTCTGTCATTTCAGTCCAGTAGGTCTGTGTGATATCGTGCTTTCAGATGTTGAAGTCAACAGTAGACACATTCAACATTCAGTGCATCAAAAACATTCCACACAACTGGATGTGCATTGTCGAGGCATGGAATGGGAGTGACGCGTATCCCCCAAATGTTCCAGTGTACTCTTTCAGTGTATGTCTGTGTGTGTGTGTGTGTGTGTGTGTGTGTGTAGGTGTCTGTGTTTGTACAGGGATCTATTTCTGATGCGGGGGTAATGAATGGCACCTGTTAAGTGTCCTTAGTTGGCCATCATTTTTGAAGTGCAGTAAATCTTGTATTTCATCACCCGCGGCCACAGTTGAAAGCGTGTCACGGTGCTCCCTGCCAAATCCGCATTTTGTTTGCTTTATCTCGCAATTAAGGTTTTAAGAAACCAGTCAATCATTCCTGTAGTGACAAGCATCGTGCCTCTGGTATCATCTCGCCTGCACCCTCCGGGAGGAGAATGTGCAGCCACGAGAGGCGAGTGGTGGCAGCGGTTGTGGTTAGAGGGCTGGCGGAGGAGGTGTTATCAAAACATCAGGAGGACTTTAGCAACCACACGTCTTGGTCTAAAATATGTGATGTGTTATGGAGGCGAATAAAGGCTGGTGGGTGGTTTGGCGAGGTGTGGCGGGGACCCAGGCCTGAAGCCGTCTGTGGTTGGCGCGGTAACAACTAAGCATGGGAAGAGTCCAGCGACCAGCCTTGTGTGTCTAGCGTGTCTCTCTCACCCCTTAACGAGAATGGCATGCAGTGCGCCCCACACACCCCCTTCCCTCACTGTACTGAACCACACTGTGTCCCACCGTGCACCCCCCATCCAGCTTCAAAGCGGCAAATAACAACAACAACTGAAGGGGGGAGAAGATGAATGAGGATGAATGAATGTGCCCCTTCCATCCCCCCCTTTGCCCGTACACCCCCTCCACCTCCCCTGCTCCCCTCTACCCTTCCTTCCATCCCTGACAGACTGCCTTCCTGCATGCCCTTCTCCGCTCCCACCCTCTGCTTATGCCTGGTTTTGCAGGCCTGTGTTATGACTGTGGCCGGTGTGTATTACACACATATCTGTTAGCGCCGCTCCTCCGTCGGGACGCCCATATAAAGGACTGTCATTTCCAAAGGTCAGGAGTGAGCCCTGCACACAAGTGTTGTCCCGACACTTGGTCTGGAAAAATAAAAACGGCCTGCTTGCCCGTCCGTGTCCTGTGTCTGTCTGTCTACGGTGACTATGACTCCCAGAGGCAAGTGTCTCGGATGTCCTTTCCCTTTTCTCCTCCTCCTCTCTTCTTTCCTTTGGTAGCTCCCCTGTTGTTGGGAAATCAAGATGCCCAGCATGTTTAAATTGGCAGCCGAGGAGGAAGCGGTGGTTTGTTTTTTGGTGCGCCTGCCCAGCTATTGGAAATGCCTGGAGGTAAATGTGATACTGCAGTTTTTAACAGGCATTATTACACTCATTAGCACCATCGCTGGGCAGAGTGCAAACAGTTCAGACATATCAGTTGATGTGTAACCTACCTTTCAAGAGGAAGTGTGCCGCAACACAGGCGTGCTGAGCAAGGACACGACCCTCTGCAGTAGATTTTATTGTAAGTGCACAGAGTTTGTGTGTGTCTGAGGCTCATGTGAAACAAAGCGTACTTAGGAACTGCACTAGCTGTGAGAAGCCTGCATATTATCTACATCTACATCTTGGCAACAGATTTCTGTTAGCCATAGTTTCCAGATGAACACACCTTTTTTTTATTTGTGCCAAAGTACAAAATGTGGGCAAGATGCAGGCCGAGTTCAGGTGACTCAGTCATCTAGCTCTTACTCCCTATAAGCCAGAGTGCTATAATTATTTTTTTTCACACTGTCTCGTAGGAATTTTTGGTGAACTCCCAGAGTGGATTATTTTCAACAAGATGATGATCTGATGCGTGGTTTCCACACATTAAACACCCCCCAAGTTATGTGTATGCTTATTGTGCCTGCCTCACTGTTGGAGTTTTCAGTCATGATGCTGATAAGAGAAGTTAATCACTGATGATCACTGATAAACCATGTTCTCAGTACTTCAGTAAAATGTTTCCTTCAAAGTACCTTTGCAGCTCAGCATTTTTCCAAACTTTTTGACATAACACACACACACTGCATATTCTGTCTGTTTGCTCTGGCACTCAAAACACTTTCATATTGTTTTCTTATGTCTGCAGAATTAGTTCAAATGGAAATTTCATATGACTTGTATTTTTGGAGACGATTTGTGACAAGTCGCTAAAGTGTCCAGGATTTAAATGTTAAATGGTGCCAAATGTGCACCTCGTTACTGTATTTCTGTGAAATGTCATCGTTGTAGGAGTTCAACAATTTATCAGTTGCACATCGCCGTTCACAGATGGGTGTGGCCGATGTTTTTCTGTTGTGTCACATCTATTTTGTGCAGAATAAAAGCAGGGCTTGAAACTAACAGCATCCCGTCATCCTGAAGACAACAGAAAGCCTGTTTGGGATGAACAGAAACCTTCTCCGTAACGCCGTCAGGGGGGAAGGATGCTGTAAAGTCACTATTGATGCATCAGGGGATGCACCCTATTGTTTCCCTTATAATGCTGCATTGTGAGAAAAAAAACACTTGATGACATTGGCAGGAGGAGAGCTAGTCAACTTTAACTTTTAGCAGCAAGTGGCTGGAACTAACTGCTGATGGAGGTTCATCGAGTTATTTATACAGACTATGATTGAGTTGAATTATGGCGCCTTCAGTCTCTCTTTGCTAAAATTGAGTAATGAGCAATAATCTTGTAAAATGTAGAGTTTGGCGAGAAACTTGACGAGATACAGCTGTCTGAAAGAGAAATTTATTGATGTTCTCACAACAATATAAAATAGATATTAGAGTGGTAATTATGATGAATTAATGACTTTTGAACAGTTATTTTTTAAGATAAGGACACAGAAAGAACAGTGAATTAAAACAAAGACAAAATAGGGCTCCCAGTAGGTCAGTGGTGAGAGCAGCCATCCATGTACAAAGGAAAAGTCCTTGCTGTAGTGGCCACAGGTTCGATTCCAGCCTGCACCCCTTTGCTGCATGTTTCCTCTCTTGCCCCTTCACGCTTCATTCTGTCCTGTCAAAGACAAAAAAGCCAAAAGAATAATCTAAAAAAAAAAATCATCATCAACAACAACAACAAAAAAACATCAGTATTGGCTATCAGCCAAATTATTGTTTAACATCGAGTCAGTATCGGTCCAGAATTTCACAATCGGTGCGTCCCCCGTTGTAAATAAACTCATCTACCAAAACAGTTGTGTAATAAGTGTGGGATTTGTTAACTTTGGATAATGGTCGCCAAACATCTGGATAAACAAATACCATGTAATGGCCCTAATGATCCCAAAATACCACTAACCTTTTCTGGGCAAGACATTGGATTAATTAGGTGGTTGTCTTGAGTATTCCAGTCACAGCTTTAGTTGATGCTGCACACCTGTTTCGGTATCTTAGCACTAAGCAGAAACAGCATTTGTTCTGTTTCTATTAGTATTTATACATGTTCCTAGGCAGAACATCAAAATACACCTGCAGCACATCATTCTTGCAGAATAGGCAGCGAATATCAAAATACCCAGCAGGAGTATTTGTAGGCCAAATGCTGCACGTATCCTTTGACGACCCCAATGTTTAGTAGCTATTTCACAACTGAAGCAGGGAGAAAACCACACCATAGAAACTGGAAGCTTGTTGGGGTACCTCAATTTGGAACATGCTGTCACGCCACTGCCCATTTTCCTATCCTGCGGTGTCTCGACAGTAGCCAGAGAGTACGAGAGTGAAACACGAACTAGTCTGCTGCGGTGGTAGCGGCTTCCCTCTTACCCACATTTATTACCTCTAAAAATACAAAGTGGTTTTCTAAAAAGAGCCTGGCTCCTGTTCTGTCCAACTACGTCAGGTGAATGTGCAACATGATGGGTTGTGTTCTGGCTTATTGATAAAACTGTTTTCTTTGGAAATATTCAACTTTAACTGAACCCCTCAGTTTGTCTTGGCTGAACCATGCGCCTTGATCTTTTTCCATTCATGTACAGTCCAAATATCCTTGAATATGCCATGTGTTAACAGTATGTAAATCAACAGACGGTCACTTGAGGTCAGCCGGCTCCATGGTGATGATGGTTTGGTTGCATGTGGTATGACTTTGAAGGAAAACGTTGGAGAAAAAGGGACTGCTGTAATTATTTTCCTTTCATATCACTGATGTCCTTCTTACTCCCTCATCATTCACATCAAGCTAAATGCTATTAAGTTCAGCATCTGTAGAGTTATGGGGCTGCCCCCTTGACCTATCCTCACACAAGTACTGGTAGACCAGCAGTGATGCCTTCTTGAGCTTCTGTTCTTGTGTGCTTCAGCTCTGGTCCGCTGCCAGGAGGCCCAGTTATGTCACCCATTAAATGTCTTGACGTCTTTTTCAAACTGGAGGCCTGTGGGGGCTGTTTTTTCTTCCCTACTGTCACGTATCTTTTAAGGAGACATTCATCTGAAAAAACGCAGCGTGGCTATGCCTTCAGTGATATTTATATCCGGCAGTGTTTCTCATTTACATATAGCCTAGCTAATCAGCTTTCACAACATCAGTGAGGTAATGTCTCGGAAGGTCTTTCAGGGAGGCACAATTAAAACATGTCCAATCCTATAAGAGGCAGCCAATCAATAAAGTCTAGGAATGGCAGACTTTTTATGGAGAGTGTTTTGGCAAGGAGTTGTAAGGTTTTATTTGTTTCTCTCTTTTTAATGCCCAGGTGGCCTCATAGTAGCAGTTAAATAGTAGCTTGAATAAACGAGGAAGTGAAGCTGATAAGCCCTTCAGAGGCACATGTTTTTCTATGCGACAGTACATGTGAGAATATTTTTATAACTCCGTCACTTCCAGCTTGTCTGAACACACTGTAAATCACTCAAACAACATTTAGGGAACTGTTGACTGTGTATGTTGAATTCAACTTCCAGTTTTAATCTCAGCTGTTCGTCTGGATGCCTCACAGAGATTTATGGAGGTAGTCATCATAGGACGGTCTCATTTGAGCTCTCAGTCTCAGTGACACAGCACACAGACTCGCAGATCATTGAGTGTGTGGTTGACAGGGGAGGGGCATGTCTCGAGGTAAGCAAAGGCCTCTGGACATATTTATTTTTCTCCTGTGAGCCTTTTGACCAAACTCTCCTCGTCAATCTTGTGCTGTCAAGGAGGGCCAGAGGTGGGAGCTCCCATCTCTCTCTGTCTCACAGGGGCCACTGTGTGCATAGGGACCCCAGGGTCAGGCCCGGGATGCTGCTTTGGTAGCTGTTGTGAAATCTGCACTGTACATGGAGAGAGAGGTGGTGGGAGTTGTCCTGTCTGTCAGCTCCCACATAGCGAGGCAGCAACCTTCTGATAATTTTACAAGCGGGTGAATAAATAACAATCCTCTAACTCATAGCAACTTCATAGCTACACAAGTTCTTTCAACTCAACCCCTTGCATCCTCTGAAAGATCAGCTGTCAGCGCAGAGGATTGACAGCTATTCTCCCTCTGCTGCTTTTACATGTAGCTTCAGGGCAGGTAGGCGGGGGGGTAGAGGTGACAAGGTAAGAAGAGGGTAAGCAGGAGAATAGAGTGACCTCATCAGACCAAGTTTTTACATGTGTTCCCCCATCTGACGCGCGTGTGTTTCTGATCTTACCGTTTTTCTGGAAGAGGAGAATGTTTCCTGTTTGAGCAGACTGGCGGGTTCACCTAGGAGTCGGGGGGGTCGGGTTGCTCAGCCGACGTCTGGTTCTGTTGAAGCAGATTCCCCACATCTCCATCAAACGGCAGCTCTGTTTTGGCACGGCTCTGAAAACTGACCCTGGTGGTCACTGATGTCTGGGGGTATGCGAAAGAATCGAGGCTGCCGCTCTTTGCTGCTCTCTTGTTCCCCTCCTGTTTGAAAGATGGTTGTATCTCATAGAAACCAACGCTAGTCTGGGAAAATGTCATCGTTCATTTTGCTTCATTCAAGACAAGAGGTCTCTTGTCTTGTACCAGACCTAAATCTTGACCATGTGCCAAAAGATACTTGAATGTTGACACAGAATGTTTGTTTACCCTCTCATTTGTTTACATCTGCTTATCCCGGCTGAGGTACAAGTTTTAATGGCACGCCCAAGCACACCTGGTGAATGTGCGCATGGATGTGCTGCAGTTTGTGTACACGTGTGTGTTTTCCTCCCTGTCAGAGTCTTTGATTGAACAGAGTAGCAGTGTGTTGCAAAGGGTCATCCCCTGACAAGAGCAGTGAGCAATCTTGTGTTGGATGTTCTTCCACCTGAAATGTGATATAGTAGATGGAAGTGTGTGTATGTGTTTGTGTGCATGTGCGTGCGTGTGTGTGTGTGTGTGTGTGTCTGCCCTGCCTTGTCCAGACTGGTTCCTGTCTTGCTAATAAAAGAGATCTCTTTTTAGTTTTGGATACCGATCTCCCCACACAAGTTTAAAGATCTCATTCACGGTTCACACTGCATTTGCCCCTTAATGTCTCACAGCAGGCCCTCAGTCTCAGGCCGTGATTCATGGAGTGACAGGTCTGTCTCTGGCCGCCACAAGGGCCCAGTCAGACGGGGTCCACACACAGACACTGCAGACAAAAACATGTTGCACCAGTGCCCAGATGCATGCGTCTATACACTCACTCAATTCCCTTTCACATATTCTTGTCGTGTAGACTTTTACTCTATATGACATGATTTTATTAAATCATAAAAGTAAAACATCTTGTGGCTTTTATTCTTTGTCATTGCTTTTTAAATTCTCTCTGGTTGGACATGGCTAAACATTTTGCTCCTCTTGCATCAACTGACAATCTGGAAGCGTTTCATAGGCTAGATTTTTTGACATGTCGTAGGGTTTCCTGCTTCATCATTTGAAGACAGCTGTGATGCACATGAGTGTCTTCTTGCAAAGCTAGAGAGACACAAGAGTGAATTCCACTTCACTTTAAAAGGACAGCTCACCTCAAAATAAAAAATCCAAGTTTTTCCTCTTGCCTGTGGTGTGGTCTAGATTGTTTTGGTGTGAGTTGCCGAGTGTTGGAAATACATGCGACAGAAATGTCTGCCTTCTCTCGAATATAATAGAACTAGATGGCACTCGGCTTGTGGTGCTGAAAGCTCAATAGTTGTGGGTTTTTTTGTTTTGTTTTTTTTTCAGATTTCCTGACCCATTTACTCAAGCTAATTCACAGACTTGTTTTGAGTGGTTTCATGTAGGAAATATCTTCTTTCTACCAAACTACACCTGCCAACTGCGTCATTGCGCAGAAGGAAGCGTGCATCTACTGCTAGATGAGCATAAACCTCTTGTCTATGAGTAGATGTATGCTTCTTTCTGCATGGTGATGTGACTGAAAAAAAAGACCTACATGAAACTGCTCACAACAAGGTCTGTGGATTATCTTGAGTAACCGGATCATGATTTCTGGGAAGAGACATTGATGTGAGTTTTTCAAATGTATTTGAACAACGGCACTTTGGGCACCACAAGCCGAGTGCCATCTAGTTCCATTAGATTGAAGAGAAGGCAGACATCTCTACAGCCGATATCTCCAACACTCTGCAACTCACACCAAACAATCAAGATTTATAAATAGCACTACAGGATAGAGGAAAAATATGTCTTTAAGGGCAGACCTGCACCAGTTGCATTTGATCTGTTTTCCAATTAACAGTTATTGTTTTGTTTGTTTTGTTTAGTGTTTCCGGGCACTGTGCTGTAAAGGACCCCCGCCACCAAGACCAGAGTATGATGTGGTGTGCATCGGCCTGACAGGTGCTGGAAAGACCAGCCTGCTCTCACGCCTTTGCAGTGAGGGCAGCGAAGGCATCGTTGCCACAACAGGTATGTGCACTTAACATATCGATCGGAGGGAAAGAGAGCGTTAAATCCATATGCCTAAATAGAAGCACGCACTCTCCACTGATGTACCGATCTTCCTTTCCTCACGTGTTCTTCCAAGCTTCCCAAGCGTCTCAAGTGCTTTCATGTTTCAAGAACATGTTGTCCTCCGGATTAGAATCATCAGATACATAATACTATCCAGGTATTACAGCTCTCCAATAGGGGGAAGCATGTCTTCAGTATGTCTTCCAAAGTCCCAGCGCTCATGCCAGAAATGCTCTGCTGTATCTCACCAGCCAATACTCCGCTTCTTTCTTGTAGTCAAGTGGGAGGCTGGTGTTAAGTATGTCCAGAAGAGGAGGCTTTAGGGTTAGTACATCATTCTCTTGGTAGTCAACGCTCTGCTTTCCATATACGCAATGCAATCCCTCAAGGACTCTGACATTCCTTTTTCCTCCCCTGGCTTTGTCAGCAGTCAGCTTTGAGCTGTTGCAGAAGTCCCATTTTAGATTTAGTCATTGTGCACTTTCACCAGTAGAAGCTAAATATAAAGTAATTCCCACATGTGCAGCCTGTAACCGTTAGTGTGTATGTCTCTGTGGCAGGGGGTGGTTTAGGGGAGTTTACACCTGTCTGCGTCTGCTGCTGAGTAGGCCTTAATAGATAAAATATGGCGATTAGTTACCTTAGCACGGGAATTATTTTAGCGCACTTCTCTGAAATGAGATTTAGCTGTCAGCACAGTCTGAGTCTGCCAACGTCTACAGAGGGACGATCATGATGAACAATGAGTTGGAAGTCTCCCTGCGGTTCCCCCCACTTCTTACTTCATGATTTTGCACTGTCGTAATGTGCTTAAAAACCACATTTAGCAGTTAATTCAGATGTTTAGAAATTCATAATCGGTTGTCTGACCCATCTCTCCTCCTGTTTGTGAATGTTTCCAGGAAAGGAATTCCCACCAAGACAATTTAGCATAATTTGAGCGGCATTAAATCTCTTCCTTCAGTGGGTTTCTTTACTATTTCCCACCGTATGCAACCGCAGAAACAAACCACATAATACATGGTAGCACTTTAGACATTAGCTCTGTCCTCCTCTAACTCCAACATAGAACAAAACACTTTTCTGTTTAGCTTTTCTTGTTTTTCTGTTTTGCTAACCCGGACCACACAAAGTGTTATTTTCTTTCGTTTGTACAACACAAATATGTTGTCAGTCCTCTGTGTGTTCACCAGCTGGTGGTTTGGAAAAGGTACACCAAATATCCTGAGGGAAACTTAATGATAAAGTGGATTTTTTCTTTAAAGTCAGATTTCTTTTAGACATATTCTCACTATTGAAAAGCAATCCAGCCAACATTCCTAAAAGTTGATTCTCATCGCTCCTGACATGTGCTGTCCACACACACATAAACACAATTTCTTTGTCATCACAATGATGGATTTTCATTTTTCTGCCCGCAGGTTTCAGCATCAAAGCAGTGCCATTTCCAAATGCCATCTTGAATGTAAAAGAACTTGGAGGTAAGAAAAACATACCTGTAAAGCCCGTAACACTTTCAGAATTGACTTTGACAATTATGTCACATGAATCCCACAGTGTGAATCTGTGGGTTAGGTGAAATTAAGGGAAATAAAGTGATCCAGTCATGACATTTTCATGTGGTCTTGTGGTCAAAGCAAGACTAGCTGAAGCCCAACACTAACATACTAACTAAAACTGCAACAGCAACCTTTTTAAATCTACAATGAGATATTTATTTGAAAGCAAAGGAAAGTAGAAAACATTGAGTTGCTGTTTCTTTGCAGCTTATCGTATCAGGATATATACAGAATGTTTACTATGGTTAGGATTAGAGTTGGGCTCATTTTACATAATGAAATCAATATTTAGATTAATCATTAATCAATAAAGTGATCGTACAAGCAGTGTTTGTCATAGTGTGTGAGCAGGCAAGCCAGCACAGCCAAAAATGCCACTGTGGACGTGAATGCCAGCCAGAGAGAGGTTGATGTCGACAAAAGCAAGGCAAGAAGTATGGCGTGCGACTGAACACACTACGCAGAGCGGCCTTATGTCTGCTCGTCACAGCTCTGCCCAAGTGCCTCATAACTGAACCAAATCCGGTCATCTGCGACTAAATTAGTTTGAGAGAAAATGCCTGGGCCTAGATGTTTGACAGCAGCAACTTTTTGACTTCATTATTGTATGGCTTGATACGATCCATTTCATTAGTTTGTTTACAGCCCATCGTCACACTGTTTCCTTTATCCCAGTATGTGGGAGGTGTGTTTTGATCCTCTATTAGTAAAGCAACTGTTTTTCTCAAAATCTAAATTACCCGAATGCGCAGATTGTTAAAAACATGTTTGTCTTTATACATTATAAAAGTGATATTATCTCATTAGCTGTTTACACAGATATGTGTGTAGGCCAAGGACGCAAAAGCATGTTTGTTTTTACCTCCAGTAGCATCACACCTTTCGGTCACAGACTGACATTTGTGTACAGACATCAGACCTGTTAGTGTTTTTTGAAGTGGCTGTACAATCTGCACGCTGTTATTCCTGGAAATGTACAGCATTCTAGGAAGCTGTTTAATAAGCACAGATGAGGGATCTTGAGGTGGAGATACGTAAACAGAACAAATGGGACGGAAGGCTTCCTGTCCTTTAAGGGAGAGGGATAAATCAGTGCCCCTTAGTGACACAAGAAAATATATTGTTTTGCTGAGAGTTAAAATAATTTATGTTGTTTTCAGCGTTGTATTGGCAGATGACAGGTGCAGCGCATGTTTTGAAGGCTCACCCATCCTAGCCTCCTGAAAAGATGAAAAACATACACGCACAGACACAGACACTAACACACACACACTCAAAGAGGCACCGGGGGACCACCAACGAGGGTGCTACCAAATTTGGACAGAGCGCATTAGGGGGTTTTCAAAAGAGGGTTTTCTGGATTGGTTCAAAGCCAGTCTGGTGGGACATTATTGTGGTTGGAAAAACACTGGTCCCATGGATGACACTTTTGATTTAGATAAGTTAGTATAGGCTGCCAACACAGTAAAGGATGATGAAATCTGCTCTCTTTTTCTTTTTGCACAGTATTGGATTTAAGTTTGTGTCTGAGGTGAAATGTTGACATGCAACTCTTTTGTTTGGCTGGATGAAGGCGCACTCATCTCGTTCCAAATGTACATGACGTAAATGAGGAGTCGGGAGAGTTGGTGCTCTTGCATAATGTTCCACCGATCAGTTTTCATAACAAAACTTTTAGATCGTCCTCTGATTAAAGCAGCTCCCTTTCTGCACTGTTTGTAACTTACTCAACTCTTCTCATTTCTGTCAGAATTCTTTTTTCCTCCCCTTTCCCTATGGCTTTAAAGCAAGCAAACATGCCTGGTTTTGTCCTATGTTATTTTGCACTGCACCAATGATGCAGAAAAATGATACAAGATGTGACGCACGGCCATCAGTATTCCTAACCCTAAAAAACTTGTTTTACACAATACCTTTGTGGCTTGTTCTCTTCACTTGGCCTTGACTAAGAAGCAAGAAAAGAAGCGCTTGTTGAGAAGAAGCGTGAAGAAGTGAAGCACTTCCAATGTATTTCCTTCCTCTCCCACTGGAAAGCCCATTGAATGTCAATGAGGTATTCTCCCTTTTATAGTAAGAAATGTAAAACAAGACTTACTTACGCAGGTGACTTTAAGTGTCGGAGGTCGGAAACACACATGCTTCATAAATTAACTATTTGTCAGTATTGCTGCTTTTAATAGAGCAAGTAGAGCAGTTAAATAAATGAAATCCTTCCCCACAAAGCCCAAGACGTCATTTTTATATGCAGTTATTCTATCCTTGCTGTTTGCTTGGCAGGGAAAGCCTGATAGTTGCTCAATTCGTTTCATCTGGGAGATGAAGGTGGTTTGAGTTGAGCAGGAAAAGGGCACATGGGAAACAAGTGTGTGTTAGGGTCAGCACCTTTGGCACACAGAAGAATCTTGCATACAGCAAAGAGCAGAGAGTGACCCGAACATGGCACTGGGAGTTTTTCTTAGGAGCCAGGTTTCAAGCATGTTGCAAGCTCTAAACTAAGGGGGCTCCAGTCAGGGCTGATCACTAAACCCAGGGTGCTGAAAGCAGCATTTGCCGATACTGATTAGGGGGTCTACTTAAAGCATGGGATTTATCATGTTGCATTATTTATTCATGAAACTGTTCTTAATAACATCGTGTATCAAGTATTAGAATAAAGAGATGAGAAAGTATTGTATTGAAAGGCAGAATTTGCAACATATTCCACTTCCTCTCTAAGACCCTATTTACACCTTGCATTAAAATGTGTTTTGGGTAATCAGATGCAATCAGATAGTGATTGACCATATGAAAGTACAGGTGTAAATGCACCCAAAACCCATTGAGGACGGACTCTGAACAGACCGGCCCAACCACCTTGGGGTTCGTTGGGGACACAGTGGCCCTCTTTCACAAAACAAATGTGATAGAAAACTGGGCGTACACTCATTTTCACACAAATCACAGCATTTGTGTCAGTGATTAAATCTCACATCAGGTCTCAACTTATGTGAGTTGCGTGGACTTGCGGTGCAGCAGTTGGAGAATTGTTACTAGACCATATTCTGACTGGCATGTAAGTATTTGCAGCTTGCATTGTATAAGCTTTTATATGAATATTGTAACAATATCAATGTAATATTAGAAATGGGCTAATATTATATGTATGCTATAGGTCAGAACATATCATGCATGCATAAATTAAATATTCCTATCTCAAGTTTGATTGTCCACTGCAACACTGCTGACCACAGCAGTGATTTCTTTCCATACTGTGGTTTTCAGACTTCATTTGGTGACACATTCCAGGGTGTCAAATAGAACCAGTCAGTTAAATTGGACCTGGGTAGTTAGTGTTTCAATTCCTAGCTTAGAGAGGTTTCTCTTCTTGGCCATATTACGCCTCTCCATTTTGTTAACTCAAGGGGTGAGGCCTCTAGATATTTAAAAGATGATCGTTTTCAGCTGCCACATTTGTCAGCTCCCCGTCATTCCAATGCTGTGATTGGTGGGATAAGAAGGCTTCATGAATCACAGCTATTCGTAGATGATTTCTGCACTCAGATCTGCTCTGGTTGGTTTGTTAAATTGATCAACGAGGACCATCCTGACCACATTCAAGCGAAGATGAAGTGAAGTGAAAATGCAATTGGATTTTCAATTCACATTCAACAAGTACATGGGCAGAAATAAGTAATTGCATGTGACTGTTCCAAATCAAACCGGCAAGATGGCAGCCATTTGCAAGTTTGCAAGTTAGCAAGCTACACCACTAGCAAGAAAACAGCAGAAAGTTTATGGATATTCAGTGAAAGTATACAAGCGAAACTCGGCAATTGCGGACTGTGGAGACAGGTTAAAGCATATTTAGATACTATCTGGACGTGAGACACATGTTAATGCAAGATATAAATGGGGTCTCAGAGACACAGCCTAAATCACAGCAGCCTATGCTTGTTTGTTGGAAGCAGTTTAGAGTTTAAATGTAACTTTCTGTGGAATAGATTACATAAAATTAAGAAAATATGTGAGATTAAAAGCTAAATGAGCACAACAGACCAAGTTAGAACAAATTATACTTTGACAAGTAGTGCTAGTTTTGTCAGCATTTTTTCAGGTGAACTTTTAGTTGACAAAATGTCTGGGCATTTAAGTCTTATCTAAGTCTAATAGATTAGACTAAAATGCCCAAATAGTTTAGTTTTGGTCAATGAGACTTCTGATATTTTAGTCTTCCTTAGTCACCAGATTATACTGAACATTTCATTCAATCTCGTCTAGCCAAAACCAATAGCTTTGTTATTTTAGTCAGACTTATAAGATTTTATCTTAGCGTTATCTGGTGGAAAACACAGGCTGAGTCATTACTTGCCCCACTACAGTTTCACGTCTGCATCCTCCAGCATATAACCGACATTTGCAACTCCAATATGCTCTTCTCTCTCATTCTCTCTCTCACTCACACGAAAACACACACACACTCATATTTGCCAACTAGGCTATAATATTTCATCTGCATTCAAGCTGCACATAGAGAAATTGTCTGTTTTGCATCAACTGATTGTCTCTTATGATCGACTTTCTTAAAGAACACTGATCAAACTGTGATTATCATCCACTAACAATCGATGGCCGATCAATTGGAGCGCCCTCACTTTGAACCCATGGAAGTGTAGTTGACTGTAACTTATATGGTTGCTAAGCCTTGTAATGCATTTTTAACTCTCCCTGCCTCGATAGCACTGCTCCAGATTGTCATAAGCGCAAGCTGTCCTTTTAAACTAGAGGCACAAAGCAGCTTATGTGCAGGTAACCCTGATGTATGGTGCTTGCAATGATTCAGACCAGGCTATACATTTGTCTCACTCATGCATTTGTAATTGAGGTCCCTGCTCTCTTGTTTTCATTTGTTCTCTTTCTTTATCTTCACCTCTGGTTTCCGTTTTTGTTTTCTTCCTCTCCCATCGCCTCTTCTCTCCACCATTTGTGCTTTCTCTGTCTCTCGTTTTGTCTCTCTTTCAATCTTCATTCCCGTCAGGCTCTCCTTGCTTATTGATTTGAACACATTGTCTGGCTGTGATAAAGCACACTGCCTCCCAGTCATTATCCAGCAGGACTTCTCTGTCTGTCTTATCATTTAGTGTGTTTACATGCTTGTAAATGGCCTAGTTATTGTCAGCTTTCTGCAGTGCCCTGATTTCTTTGATATAATGTAGGTGAGGAATCTAGTTCCTTTAACTGACGTAAAGGATTAAGAAGAACGCGTTGAATACAGCTAGATTCTTCCTGAAGAAGCTTGATTTCCTAACAGGGTTTCCACATCTGTGCATTTCATTTTAAACAGGGAAAGTATCCTGGTGACAGCAATGTGGCAGGATGAAAGAACAAAATAATTAAACCCAAAGTCCAGCTAAAGCTTAATCTGAAACAAATAAGTCTAAATAAATCAGCCTCCACAGCTGAACAGCAGACTGTTTTAAAAAAATCAGACACACGTGCACGCTAAAAGACAAACTGTGTGGTCTGTCACTACAGTCTGTCCTCTCTCTGAGCCACGAGTTAAAAAAAAAAAAACGCTGCAGTGTCACCTCTCACTAGTGCATGAACGATATGCCAACCTTGGTTTAGAAATATGGTAGAGGTTAGTAGAGATATAAAAGTGGAAAAATCATTTTATACTCTAGCCACTGTGCACTCTGGCACAGCAAGGCAGTATCACCTGTATGGCACCTTGTATTACTAAGTAATTTAAAAATTTAATCCAGAATCAAATAGATATTCAGAGAGAATTTTCATTTTAAGATTGCCAGCATGAAGAGATGAAATCGCCATTCATTTAAACAGTGGGGCAGCAAAATTGGGCATCGGCATTGTAAAACGAAAGCTCTTTGTACTCATCTGAATAAAGCGTAATAAAGCCTATTCAGTAAGTCGACATTGAGAATTTTGCATCTGGCGATCTTTCATCTGGCAGGCATTTGGTACCCAGCTGGTGCCAGGTACAGGGATTAGGTGGGAAGGGCACCTCCGGGGACACAGAGAGGAATCTATTAAGTGCGTGCATGAGTGTGTGCGTATACGTCTGGACAGTGACATGACGTCAAGTCTAGACGGGCCATTTCACAGTGTGCATTCATGCCACGCATTGACAGCTGATGAAGAAGTGGTCGTAATAATCACCACTCGTTGCTGTTGAGGGTTTTGATTTGAAGTAGATATGTGCATATGCCATGTTCTTGATTAAACAGTATTTGTCACCAGGCTCTCTAATACCTTTTCTATGTTCCAGTAATCAGACAATTTATATGAAAAGATTTGCTTCAATGAGTGTTCGGCATATGCGATGTGTGTTAATGTGAAAGATGTGTTTAAACTTGAACTTGTCACTGCAGTTCATGGCACATATATAGAGTCCATCTTATCCATTCTTAGTCCTTCACATACACATACAGAAAATATCAGGGATGATGAGCAAGATGCAGGAACATCACAGAACATTTACCCATTGTCTGTGACCACCAACAGGCAAAGGAAGTATGTGAGCACGTCCCAGAGCAAAACCACTACATCGTAGCTATGGCAGACCCAATGTGGTTCTTATTACTATCAAATAGGACCACAGTGTGTGTTACTTTGCCCAACCGGGAAGCTTTTCCTTTGCATTGGAGGAGATTTGACCAAAAATGAAATAATTTGTAAATTGTCATTTGGGTTTGAAGCAGACGCCGACAGTCGCAGACTGTTCTGATTTTGAGTTCTGAGGACCAACGTGTAACCGATCTCTATTGGAGGCCTCATTCAAGGATATTACCCTGTTTGATGTTGGGTTTTTTGTTGATAGTGGGTGAACAGTGCATCATAGATACTATAAGGGACAGCCCATTAATGTCTTGAAAGGGCATTAGCCAAACCAAGTCTTGAAGTTCAAATTTCTAAGCAAGTATTTTAGCAATGAATTTGCAAAGTGCTACGTGAAATGTGCAATAACATCGAGGACATGTACATGTGCTCTTGATATTATATGGGCACAGCAGCCTACGTGTGGGTCCTGTAACGTGGAATATAAATAGAAAGATTGTGATGATTAATCACTGCAATTTCAACCAGTCACATTACTTGTCCATAACCACAAACAGCTGTGCCAGTCCCAGTGGCACATTATGAAAATAGCTCACCCAAAGGAAAGCAGGGGTCCTGGGTGGCAAAGAGCGAAAACCAAATTACAACTTATCGATCTCAGATCTTAAGAGGTGGCACATTTCTGTAAACCAGATTTTTTGATTATGTGCATAACTGAGAGGGATTGATGTGTGTTTGAGACCAGGCCTCACACAGGAACTGTTTACTTAAAAACAGACACTGCTGAGACTGCAGGTTGATGAGTGTATCAACAGCTGAAGTGTTTTCCACCTCACTCCAGCTCCAGCCCCAGGTCACTCCTCAGTGAAGTAAGCAAACTTTATTACAAGAGGCCTCCCTCACTCCCAGCGCTCCCTCCCATCACCGTATTGTAGCTGTTTTGTTCAGAGAAAAAAAAAAAAACAGTCTGTTTTTCGTTAGGGAGACTTCAAAGAGGGTTGCTTTCAGTGTTTCAACTTTCAAGAGTGAAAAAAAGACATGATTAGCAACATGTTTGCATTTCGTTCAAGGTAAAAAGCTGGCAAAAAGCATGAGCGATGGGAGGCAGACATGTATGAGAAAGTGTGGTTGAAGCTGACGGTGAATCTGAAACCATACCTGCATCGATACCCAACAACAAACAGAACAAGCCTCAACAGTAGCCTAATTTAGACCAAATGGAAATATAGGGTAGCAAGTGTCAACTATGTTGACTCATTTTTGACATGTAGACCATCACAGGCTGTTTGAATTTGGAGATGAGCTCAGGAACACGAGTCATTAAACACATTGAAAGGAAATCTGAATTAAGAAGACTGTCTGCTTTTGATTTTTACAATGTAATTGCTTGCGTGTGTTTTACTGGCAATTGTCTCAAAGTTTTGTTTATTAATTCGTAGTTACACTGTGCTAAAGAAAAAAGAAACCTGATCACTCAAACACCATTGCCTCTTGTGTTTGCGTAACCAGTGGACGTCTGCTTTTCCCATTTTCCCCTCTTCCTGCATTATTGGCATCATGACTTCCAGAGAATCTTTAAATTTTACTATTCTCTGTTGACAACATGTTTTCAGCCTCAGTTTTTCTCTCCAACCCCACGATCCCTCAACAAAATCAGACTTTGGCTAAATAAAGATAATCAAATACACAACAAAGACTAGATAGATTTGCAATACACCAATTTGAACATAAACATACCCATTTTATAAAGTGTATTTGTGTCATTTATTAGACTTTGTAAGATGAAACATGATGCTGTTTTCTGATAATATTGTGTGGTAAGTAAGGTGCCATACTGTGCTTGCTTCTCAATTTTAGCATTTCATCATTTTAGCAAAGTCTTAAAAGTTTTACGGCTGAAACTAACAATTATTTTTATTATAGATTCATTTACAGATCTTTATTTTCAATGAATTGACTAATTATTTTGCCCTTAAAATGGCGGAAATTGTGAAACTGCCTGTTAAATTTCCGAAGGCCGAAGAGCCAAGAGCCATAAAATGAACAATGTGCTGTAACATCAGACAAATCTTTACATTTTAAAAGCTGGACCTAAGTAATATTTGTCATTTTAGTTGCTGAATAAAATTCTGTCAGTCCGTTCATCAGCTAATCATGTTACCCCTAAAAACCACAGCTAGAGGCTTTACTCATCATGACCTGATGAGCATAAAGCTGTGTGAAACTTTTCTGTCTGACAACACACCAGAAAAGAATTACAAGAAATATTTAATGGACAGGGAAAGTGGCTGCATCAGTAATGACTGGTAGCTCTGGTAAGCGTTTCACATTACAGTGGTCTGTAGCAGTCAGCCGTGCATATGCAATGAATCAACAAATGCCTGTGAAACATATACAGTCATTAAGATGCAGGTCTCCCAGACCTCAAACCATGCATACACATTAAGCATTCATATGGTGTACATTGAATAAGTAATTAAGCTCCTTGTTATAGCTCGTCTTCATTTGCTACAGGCGGTTGAAAAAGTCTCACTTGGTGTTGAGTGAGTGAGAGAGGGAGGGAGGGATGGGTGGGCTGGGCGAGGTGTTTTCCTCAGATCAGATTTCTATCCATTTGATCCCAGAGAGGGTTGCTTTCTGTCGTCACACACTGACATCATACACTTGTTTTTTTCCACAGTGTAACATTGTTGGAATCATACAGAAACCATGAGTAACATGTGACTAACATGTTGTCTTATGTAGAAAATATATCTGCAGTGTTCAAGTCATACTGAAACACATTTGTTTTTCTTGTGCATTTTTAGTCTGCTTCTATATTCTATTGTATCTATATGTTAGGATATTTTCAGGAAAGCTGTGGTAAAGTTTAAAAGGATAACTTATTAATAATCTTGTCCAAACACTAGCGATAAACAGAAAGTTTTAGGTGTATTCACTCAAAACTGAAGCAAAAATACCCCATAGCTGATGCACCATTTTGCAAAACTTTAACAACACAAACAGGGATTAAATCCATCACAGGAAAGCAAAAGACATTGATTTCTTTGGCCAGGGGTAGCCTCAGTAGACAATTATGTAATGCAGCCACAAGATATGTTTTATGATATTTTGTCCTGACTGGAAATTGTTGCTCTCTTGCCATTAATAACACGATAGCTTGTTTTGTTGCTCCCTGCACCTACACATTAGACCAACAGCTAAATGCATCAAGTCCAGGCACAGGGAGGGATGTTGATGGCTATTCTGGGAAATGCGAAATGTGACTTAAGTTAGAAGCAGACACGAAACATTTAGGGAACACGGATACAAAGAAAATATTTAATTGCAAATCCAGTCGCAGACTCGGACTTCAGGAGCATCCAACCAAACATGCCACAAGATTGGACCTTACTGTGTGATACTTTTAATGAGTTGAGTACAAAGAGTTAAGTTAGTTCATGATTCAGTGAGGTGTTTGATTTTGCCAGAGCCATTCATTGTTTCATTTATACAGTCAAAACCCATACAGTGAGTGAATGAGGCAATAAGGCTCCCAACTGATGAGTCAGTCTTTGACAGGGTCACTAAGAGACATGACTCTCATTGACATGCTATTTTTACCTCTCGTGCTGCACTGTGGACTTTTGGCTTATTTGGTTTCAGTGAAATCTAAAAGTTTAAACCTGTTTTAATGTTTTTAAATAATTGATTAAATTACAAGCTATATATAGAGATGCATAAAAGTGTTAAAGAGCATAAAAGTAGAAAGAAAGAGAGAAAAAGGAGCAAAGGCATGAGGTCTTGCTCATGGTGCACTTATTTGATTAATGATATGTAGTAAGGCTGCCAGCATCCCCCCCAAGAATCATGATGTCATGTTTGGAAATCCTCCTGTCAGGCCAATAGGTGGCAGAAGTTGCCAACGAGACCCAATGAGATGTGACGGACATTCCACCATTTCCAGGCAAAGATGAGAGAAACTTCCTAGTCAATCTCTCAAGTGCCACTTTGTCTGATAGCTTTCCACTCCAGTGAGAGGTGTGAGTAGAAAGAGTGGGGGAGGAAAGAAGGAAGGGAGGGAGGGACGGACGGGAGTGAGAGCACGAGGGGAGGGAGGTAAATGTCACTGAGAGCACTTCGTGATGTTTAAACATTTGCCAGCCTCACAGTTCGTCACTTCTTGGCAGTTATCTTACTATGAGCAACAATAACAAAACAACAGTTCACAAGTTTGCAAAGGAAGTAACCTCACCAGACGGAGGAGGATAATTTTAACCAGAGAAAGTACAACCTCGTTAAAAGCAAATGTATGTACTTGCGTATGCAATGTGATAGGACCCTTTGTAGTTGTGTATGCAGTGCTGACAAGTTTGGTGAGCGTGTAGGACAAACATTTAAAACGATTAAATGGAAAACATGTTGTTAAAAGGACAGCATTTAACTGAGTTAATGAAGTGTAAATGACGTGCAAGAGCAGTTGACAAGTTGTTTGTTTTTTATATTAGACAATATAAAAGAGGTCAATAGCCAATGCTGTGCTGAAGTTAAGACACCAAAGAAAGTTGTTGACGGTTGGTTTTTTAAGTTAGCTGTAAAACGTTCCCCCTCCTTCCTGCCTTACTTCAAGGTCTTGATAAGTAAAATATCTACACTCAGTACAAAGTTCTGAATTCCAAGATAATTGTTATTTTTTTCACATTAAGGACAAACTGTCTGTATTGACACCTCAATTTACATCTATCTTTTGAGTTAAAAAAAAACAAAAACTCACCTGCTGTCGGCTTGAAATGTGTAGTTTCCTCATTAAAGGAGATCAGCGGCTGTGGTCAACGTGTGTTCAGTCAGTTACAATGGATTCCAGTAGTCACAGGAGCAAGATGTCCCAGTGCTGAAGGAGCATGAGTAACATGTAGGATGTGACTAGCATATCATGGTTTGTGGTGCTGAGTAAGTTTGTCAGCATCAATGAAGAGAGGGCGATGGCAGAAGCCGTCATCTGGCTGTCATTCTTAACCTTAACTTTTTTTCTTCATGGACTGAATGGTAGTGTGACAAAGAAGGACAGGTTGTGTACGTGTTTGTAAAAGGGTGAGCATTTTCAGATCCACAGTGACAGAAAATTACAGCTAAGATGCATGTGGCATGGAGGCGACGCGTCATGTAGGCAGGGTGGAGTGGGGTTTTCTACCTGCTACTCAGACTCTGTCTTTGTAGTGTCTGGTTGCTGCCAGCTTCACTGTGTTCATATTGAGTTTTGCCAAGTGATAATGCAGTTGTTTTATGCAGGCTTTGGAAGAGTATGGTCTATGATAAGTGGTATTGAATTAATTAACTTGGCCATTTTAACTGCAGCATGAATTCAATTGATTGATATACTTTAATGTGAAATGTAAAAGCACCTACAAGGTTGCTCTACTGGTTTTTATTACCTCTGGTATAATATGGTGTTTATTTGAATCACTTTTAATGTATTTCAGCGATTAAGCCATAGTTTGTGATGCAGCTCCGGCACAAAACAGACTGGGGGATGAATTTACAAAGAATCTTGTTTCATACTCGCGCCAAAGGCTTTTAGTTCACCGTCATGGGAGAGTGTGTAAAGCTGCCAATATTTGAATGTAAGAAGCTGCAAGAGTATGTTGGGGTACTTTCATAGTACTTTTCTATGAAAAATGACTCAAACCGATAAGTCGACTACTTAAATAGTCACAGATTATTTTAATAGTTGATTAGTCATTGATTAGTCGACTAATCATTGCAGCCCTAGTGTCAAGGTCCAGTTCAGAAAACTTATTGCCCTAATGATATTACAGCGCAAACATGCCTATAAAGTTTTGCAACTAAGTGCAGTCTGCCCCTTTTGCATCTGATTGCAATTATGTATGTGGTAAATGTTGCCTTTGTGCAATGAACACAATAGAGTGATCGATGGCAGAGAGAAAAAGAAAACTGAAATTTCCCAACCGCGAGCTACAGGCCCCGACTGACGAGGTGCTGAGGCATTCCTTAAAACTTCAGACAAGAAATTAAAGCACGACAGAGTTACCACCAACTCTTTGAAGATGCTAATAACTTCAGTGTAACTGCATGTGGCTAGTAGCACTGATCTTCTTGAATTAGACTGTTTTTGAGATTAGGCTTATTAGCATAGAAAGGGGCTAATTTTGTGTCACATGTATGCCTACTACCTAATTCAAATATGGGAAAGATACCACAGGAGCACAGAGATGCTGTTTGCTCTGCAGTACAGTCTAAGGTGTCGTTCACCGTTCGTGGCTGCTATGAGAGTTAGCCCCTTTCCCACTGGACGAAAAAAACCTGTTTACCAATTTTAACAGTTTGTTCTTATTTGTGCAGTTTAGTGGCGGCAAAAGTTTTGTGAATTCACCCATGATTCTTTCGTTGGAACTTCTGATTGAAAAACTGTGTTTACTTTGAAAGGATTATTTTTCGACAGGCATGGTTGCTGAAGATTCTTAATGGACTTTATTGCCCCGAAAATTGTCTAATCAGGGGGCGCCCATTAGCTCACTTGGTAGAGCAGGCACCCCATGTACAAAGGCCCTGTCCTTGCTGCGGCGGCCACGGGCTCGATTCCAACCTCCAGCCCTTTGCTGCATGTCATTCCACTCTCTTTCCTCCTTTCATGTTAACAACTGTCCTATCAATTAGGCAAGAAAGACCTAAAAATGTCTTTCAAAAGATTCTAATCAGGAAAAGACATGCAGTTAACTGGTGCCACTAAGCTCTACTAATCACATGACAATGTTTTGCTTCAGGTGAGAAATGGTTGTGGTGTTGGGGTTAGTTTCTACCAATGCTACACAGCAGGTGGGATTTGACCAGACCCTGATCAAATGCCACTACATTGCAGAAAGAGCACAGGAGATGTTTGTGAAAATGTATTTCCTCTGCAAAAGCTTTGCCTTCACTGTCACTAAGCAAAAGGACAAAAGGAACAACAGGAACACATTTTGTAACCATGTAGGTTTCTCACTCAAATTACTACTAAGTATTATTACTTACTTACACTAACAAATAAAGTTGCTGTGAGCCAAACTGTTATGAAAGGACATTCTTAAATCAGCACACAATAAAGGAACCATATGTCGTTCTTTGTGAACTCAGTGTCAGTGTGGCCTTGAAAACAAGCCCAGACTCCATTTGAATAATCCAGTGAGTATGTGTATTTACTTAAAGGACTTGGGAGATTCACTCCTGTGTCTTAACAATGAGCTAAGGAGCTGCCGAGAAATTTGGCAGGAAAAGAGGTAGTTTGAACTTTATACCGCAAGGCTTAGTGGTTTTGGTTTTACCCGAATCATGTCTAACAAATACTATGGATGTTTGTCTTTTAAAATTGGATGTATCCTGATTATTTTTGCCCAAATGATCGAACACCATTTCAAACGTTACAGCAGTAATTGCTAACATCTTTTATATTCATTATTTATTTAATAGAAAAATGTTTTTGTATCTCTCTGCAGGAGCCGACAACATCAAGAAATACTGGAGTCGTTACTACCAGGGGTCACAGGGTGTAGTCTTCGTATTGGACAGTGCCTCATCGGATGAGGACCTTGAGGCAGCCCGTAACGAGCTACACTCGGCCCTACAGCACCCGCAGCTCTGCACACTGCCTTTCCTCATCCTCGCCAACCACCAGGACAAACCCGCTGCAAGAACGCCAAACCAGGTAACCTGCCTCATTTACAGTGATTGTCAGTTTATTCCATCCTGTGCATCACTAACTGCAGTTAACTTCATGTATTTTACAAATAAGTACCACAGCTTCTACAGATCTGTCAAAGTCAGAAAAAGCATTGTTTAATTTTAGACATTCACACACATACTTGCCAATAAATAAGTATACACATACACATGCATGGCTATTTTCATTTTAACTCTGTGTACAAGTAAACAGTTGTGCGTAGAGTCAAAAGTGGGTGGTTTCAGAGCAGAGCTCAAACTACAGTGTGCATCATAATGACTTATAATTTTGTTCAGAAACGACATAAATTCACTACTTTCTAGTGGTGGTGGTGGTGGTGGTGTTAGGGGTTGTGTGTGCCTCTGTGAACCTGGGAGCGGTGATGTTAGAGACATCACCCCAGGTCGGGTATCTTAAGGGAAATTGGTCCCCCGGCAAGAGGCCAAACTAAGAATGATCAAAAGATCTCTATAAATTGGTGTTTTGGGCAAAGGCAAACCTCATCTGGAATAGGGAATTTAAGGTCTCCTCCTGCAGCCAGGCTTTGAACAGTTGCAGGCAAGTCCCTTGTGGCTGGGCTATACAGATTTGACCTGGTAAGGCAACAAATAACATGGGGCTAATGCCATGTGGGTCATCCCCCTCAGAGGTTAAGTGTAGTAGTCTAGTGCATTGCCAAGTGGGTGGCAGGCCAAGGTTGAGGCCATGGCATGCTGAACCATGATTATGAAAAGTGGCTCTTAAGATGTGAAATATCACCTAACTGTTGTGAAAGGAGCTGGAGCTAGTACAGAGCATGAAGCAGTACCAATTAGGTATTACTGGATTTCCCTCTATGCTTAACTTAACCCCTGGACTGGACTCTTCTTTTCTAGAGTTGCGTTGGATGAGAGACACCCTATGAGTATGATGATAGGAGTTCCCAACATGTCACTGAGAGAGAGGCACTGCCTGTGGATGCTATAGGTTTGCAAATGGATTTTAAGCTCATGTGGTGAACAAGGGAGATGTCAAGAGGCTGATTGGGTTGAATGGCCTGCGGAGTGGCGTTGTGTTTTTAGACTTCTGTACTAGTTGTGGGCTGCCCATAAAAACACGACATTAGAACATAAGTTACTAAGTGCTGCTGACTAATCAACACCCGGTGGTGAGTCAAGTCGAGTGGCAGCAAAAGCAGCTTAACCCAAATGTACAGTGTGTGTGAACTGTGAATGTCTGGCTGAAGCCCCTTTACACAAAGTCTCCAACTCTTACCTCTAGAAACCCTCCATTGATGTGTCTCTTAGGTGTTGTTGCCAGAAGGTTTTCAGTGCCAGTGGCTAAGGATACTGGAGTTAGTGACTGAAGAATAAAGTGATGGATACGAGCAGCAGAAATACATCTCTCTTGCAGGGTGTCTTTGGCTCACCTGCAGATACAAGTTAAGGAGCTTTAACATCCAGAATGAGCTTTGAGGAACAACTGCTCCTTCGAATTGAAAGGAGCCAGTTAACTCAGTTAGGAAATCTTAATTGGATGCCTGTCTGGCGCATCCAGCTAAGAGGAGAACCCAGGGATGACCCAGGCTTGGGGAATATTGTACTCTTCTACTCTGTGAATGCCTCGGGATCTGGATTCAGGGGACAAAGTTGGGTTGAAGCTAGAATGTACCCACAGAACGCCTAGTCCCACCCTACTGTGCTGTAAATAGCTGGTTTGAATCCTAACCTTGATCTCTTTCCCCTAACCTGGTAACGCTTTAGACTCTGATTTGTCAACGTGACAAAAACCAACCAATCACAGCCTAGTAGGGCGAGACTAGGCAGAACACTGTCATGGTTTGGTGCGTATCAAACGTCTATCACAAAGATGCCGCCTTCCAACAATGATCCGGATTTGGCCGTCTCAAAAAACGTATCAGTTTGTTTACTGTCACCATTTGTTTCTGTAGTACTTCATTCAACATTCATCTGTTTAACAGGGTCAGAGAACGCACAGGGCATGTGCTCCCAACATGCTTGCTTTTAATCCTTGCCGGTAAATGGTCCATGAAACAGCCTTTGAGCTCTGGAACACAGATCCTCCTAATTTCTTGTCCGCCTGTATGTTTTTCCCCTTATTGAAGTTTATGACTCTGTTATATGCTGTTAGGCAGGTCAAGGTTTGTCATTTGATCTTCAAAACTAAAGATATGATGTATAACTAGTGTAGCTCTTATTTCAGTTAGTCAGATCATGTCATTTGAAAATAGACCCATGGGACCCTGTGATTATTAACATATCAGCACTGAGTTTAACTCTCACTCCAGTTTCATCCATATTTTTTGTCTTTAGTTTTGCAGTTACCATATTGTGTTGGGCAGGTTTTGCTTCTCTTTGTCTCTGTATATTGAGTAGGAAGCACTGTACTTCTGACTGAGCATCTTACCAGCACAGGCCAACGCAGAAGCCCATGATTACACATCTTTTGTTCCAGTCATTTTTTTCCGTTGTCTCGAGTAGCAGTTTGCCACCAACAGACAGGATGTAATAGTTAGAATATAGTAGAAATGTCATGTAGTAGTCATGGAGTAGTAGGTCATGTCACCACCTCCCCTCAGGACAGAATTAATCACTGCTTGTGGGGGCAGGAATGAAATACAGCAGAACTATGGGTAGTCTATCCCACCTTCCTCTCTCTCTCTGTCTTCGTCTGTGCTAGCCGTGCTCTACCACTCCACCTCCCTCACAGAAGGAGCCTCTCAGAGTAGGATGTTATGGATAGCATTCCCTGTGCAATGCTCACTCAGGTTTCAGAAACCTGGAACCTCACTTTCCTATGCACACACTCACAAACACACACATGCATCATCTGCAGAGGCCTATTTAATGTTTCTGAAGGATAACAAAGATGGATTCCCGTAGAGACGACCATCTGCATTTTCTAGCCGAGACCACCAGTGTTGCTGCTCTTCAGTGATGTGAAATCTGCTGCGTGGGATATGATAGAGAGAAAAGCTCAGAACCAGATTCTGCTGTGACCCTAACTGAATGCATTTGTGGAGTGACTCCACCTGAGTCAGTTTAATTTAGTTTAACTAATTAGTATGGATTGGTTGCACTTGAGCACATGCCACTACAGTCACGGAAACCTACTAATCTTATTGATATTTTAAATGGCAACTGCTTGTTTTAAGCCCGACAACACTGGTCTCTTTGTTGCCCCTCATACCGAAGCCAATTAATCCAGTCCGTGAGCCGCCCACACTTGTCCACCGGTTGTAGCGTGATGTGTCCTCTGCCGTATTTGACCCATCATCGCATCAGTCACTGGAAGTATTGACTTTTCTGAACTGTTTGCAAACACTGATGACACGTGAGACTGGCTTTTGTCGCCTAAAGGTCTTTCATGCATTGTGTTGAGAGGGTCATTTCAGTTCGGAATGAATGACTTACATAAAGTGAGGCCATCAGGGTAGCTGAGGATGCCAATATTGGCTGAACATACAGTAAATGGGCATATGAACATTTATTCGTTGGCCATTAGGCTTGAGCAGTACCTTTTTTTCATGCCATATCTTCCTGACTTTTTCCAGGGATACACAGTATATGACAGTATTCATAAAAAAAAAAAAAAAAAAAAGCTGAGGTGCTGTTGACAGAAGTTATTGTAGCATGAATGAGATTGTCTAGCCTACAAATCTGTTTGTCTGATATGCAGTTAGCCTACTTAGATGAGTCTTGCTGGGTTTAAATACTTATAAGCACCCATCTTCCATAGATTCTTTCTGGTGGATCCGATGACAGACCAACACATCAGTGAGATGATGTGCAGACAGTGGTGGCAGACTGACAGTTGAATAAAATCATGCACCTGATAATAGGCTTGGGTGATGGTATTATGGTATTACAATATTCCAGGGTATTTAGAAATCCCAACGGTAAGATTTTCAGTACTGTCAAAAATACAAACACTCCTCTTTCTGTTGAACTCATTGTATGTAGTTCGCAATACACGCCACTAGAGGGCAGTCTCTGGTCTCTGCTGGTGGAACAGGAGCTGACAGACACTGGATTCCAGGTTGGTGGTGGGTGGGGATAATTAATGTTACAGGACTGTAAACAGCCAGCCAGCAACAGCAGAGAGAAAAAGACCACATGGAAAAACAGCGTATTTTCAATTCTAACACGGTGAATTAAGGGTTTATTTGGACCAGTTGGTGATTGCTGAAACAGTGGACCATATAGATGTATATAGATGACTAACAAGACTAACCAAGATGGTTTTAGTGAGTTTTATTTTGTGTTTATTTAGTTTGAATGAAGTCTGTTTCAGGCTGAGTTAATGAGAGAATTAAGCTAATGTTAGTCTTAAGTTGCTGTAACATTGAAACTTGAATTTAGAGGTTGTACAGTTGTATTACTTTATTAAATAAGGAAAATAAGTCTAATAATGTTACTTTCTTGTCATTTTATGAGTTTATATTCATGTATTAATCTGAAAGCCAGAAGAGTTTGCAGATGTAGCGAACTTGCTGGTCAGGGATGGGGTTGTGCCACACACTCGTACCGTCATGCCCCTGTAAAATTTGAAGAAGGTATAAAAAATATAGATACCACTCACGCCCAATGAACTGTTCTTGTAGTTGGAAGAAGTCATCTAAAAATAAAGTTATGTGTGGCAATATGCCCAAATGGGCAGAGGCATTTCTCTTTTTCTACTAGTCCTGTAACATTATCCCCACCACTTGCAGTCATCATCTGTCTCACCTCAGCTGCCTGCTCTACCAGAGGAGACTGACCTCTGGTGGCAAGTGCTGTGCACTACAGTACATCGCCTCAATACAGCATCTTTGTATCAGTTTAATAGGAAGAGAAGCGTTCGCATATTTGACAGTAGTAAAAACCATACCATAGGGATTTCTAAATACCCTGGTATACCATTATACCTTAATACTGCCCAGACCTATTGGCTATGTTGCTGTTTTGTATTTATTTGTCTGCTGCATTGCACTCTTTATGTCGCACATGCACTTACATTAAACACACATTAAAAGAAATCCATACATGCAGATTTTCAGTTGTTATAGAGCTAATTTTAGTTTCCTTTACAAAAACAGGTAACATACACATTCATACATACTGTTATTGATTTATTTATGACAAACTGGTGATTTCTTAAGAGTTAACAATAGGTGTTGAAATCTGCTTTCAGTGGTGACAGACATCTTTAATCGATTCTGTTTCCATCAAAGGTCTAACACCATATTTTTATAGGGTTTCTAGGATGCTGCGGTGTTTGCACTGAACTCAGCTCTGGGTACAAAAGAGAATTGGCATGGTTTTCTGAGAGTGTGTGTTTGTTGTAATACATTTGTGTGTTTTAAATTACATGGTTATTATGAGTGTTACCTTGCCTGTGTGTGCATATTATCATCTGACTCATAGCTGTGTCACTGAAGGAGCTTAGTGTTCAGTGACTCATGAGTAATCTCTGCTAAAATGAAACAAAATAAACCATTGACTCCACCTCTTCCCTTACACCTTGTTTCTTTGCCTCTGTACTGTATGTCGAGCTCATGATCGCAGCTGTAACCTTTGCTGGTTCTCATTAATGACAGTCTGGCTTTAGGTAGTATCGTGTGTCACTCTGTTAAAAATAAAAAAGAAAAAAGGGTGGAAATAGTGAGCCCACTCAACCACTGGAGAGTGCAAGAGGGCAAACCCTCTATATGTTAACCAAACATTTGCTCAACATCCGCGGGGGTCTCTTCCTGGAGTTTATTTTCAGTCTCCCCAGATTCCCATGGTATCACTTTTAGTTCATTTTATAGGAGCTTTTGCCTCTTTTATGAGATTTTGCATCTTGAAAATATAAACTAAGAATCAAATGAGCTAAACATTATTTATACAGCATGCACATGCAAATGAAAAACAGGGTTAAACCGTTAAAGATCAAACAGCTGGCTTATTAACAGGTACTTACTCATGCAAAGTGGTGCTAAAAGGCACATAGGATGGCTTTGTGTGTTTCCATGAAGTGCTGTGATGATGGTATGTCAAATTTTCTGTGTCAGTGGCCCCCTTTAACACACAGTGATGTTTCCAAAGCAGGGAGAAAATGAACATTTCTAAGCTTTTTTATTCACATAACTCTCCTGCAGAATCCCCAAAATGGCAATATTAGATTTATGTATTATGCTGTAGAGGTTTTCTAATCATATGACTCTGTTGGAATGATAGCAGCCTCTATCTCTCTATCTCACCATCACTTAATCACCACTAAAATTACTATTTGTAATGTAATTGTAAATAAAGAGTTGCCTGTAATTGTCTTAGCACAATTCAGAGGGTCTTGCTGGTTTGTGCCAGCTGTTACATTGTTCCTTCCCCTAACCTGTGTATGGTTTGTCTTCAGGAAGTTTGGGAATATTTATGTGTTCACATTCATTATTGATAAAGGTTGTCAAAATGCTCTAGTGTAGAGCCGAGTTGCTTAATATTAAATGAAAGTTACACTAAAAGTACCCAGGTACATGTCAGAAACAGGTGGCAAACCACTCTTAGCACTGGCCTTTGTGGTCCAGTGTAAGTGCAGTGTGTCTCCTCAGCTGAGGATAAAAGCACAATTGAAGATATGCCACTTCCTATTTCCAAGATTTTATCATCCTCGGGTTTGTTGGAAGCATCGTAGCAAGACCTTGGAGTGAACCCTAGAAAGTGTCGGATTATGTACAGTGTGTCCAGCTGCACCTCTGAAAATCACATACACTAACACTCATTTATGTAGGTTAACTGGAGCATGTGTGCTTGCACTGTGAACCACCTCTCTGTTGAATTTGTTGCATAGCTGCTGTAGTTGATTTTTTTTTATATATATACTGTACAGCAATTTATATACTAGAGTTAAATCCTGGGATACAGCATTCCCAGGAATATACATCCGAACTATTTCCTGTTTCTCTTGAAATATGATAACAGGAAAACATGAAAAACTTGTCACATTCTAGGCTTAAAGCAAATAGGCTGATTGGTTTAAAAAATAAACACATCACTACAGAAATACTCAAGTCCTTTAGGTCCTCCCCCGTGGTTGCAAATCTCAGAGCTGACAGGAATGTAAAATTAGCACAATGGTAGGTTCCTAATGGCCCAACGAATTCATCTATTGAAGACCAGGTTAATCAACCACCCAAACCTGACCCGCAAACTGCCAATGTTAGGCATTATGGTAACACAATTGTCAGGACCGAGACAAAAGTGGGGTTTCCATCCACCTATTTTTATTCACATTTTCAAAAATTGTGAAAAAAAACTTGGATAGAAACACCAGAAATTCGAAAAAAGGCCGAAAATTCGCAAAAAAGTTTTTACGCTCAGAGGGGGTGGATTTGTCAGCGTATCGATAAAATGCAACTGTTTGCTATGGAAACAGGTTTTGCAAATAAATGATGACGTACCGGCACACAGATCCTCAAATGTGGCCCTTGACATACGGAAATGTTTCAGCCAGAGTTCGTGAGTGAAATGCTGCTGGACAACTACTTCCCAAAAGTCCTTCACACGCCTACGTTCCCATACACACGGAGAACGACGCGGTGGTCTCCTTCCAGCTATTTCTGACAGTACTCTTAACATTAAACTTCTTCTTTGTCGTCTCTCCTTCAAGATGGTTAGGTACGTTGTTAATGCTGACAAAGTGCTAACCAGAGTTCTCCCAAGAGCCGACAGGTTTATCAGGAATCTGTCAGTTGAGTGTGTTGTTGTTTACAGTGGGCATAAGACGCTCTCTTATGACGTCATCTTATGGCACACTCTTCTTCTACGGGGGTGTTTTAATTTTGTTAATTTTTCACGAGAAGCACCACCTACTGCTCTTCCTGTTGACTCCCAATAATTGCAAAACAATAACGAATGGAAGCGTGCATAAATTCACATTTTCTTATGCACATTTTCACAAAATTAGCTCAAAAATTTTGATACATTTGGATGGAAACCCCACTAAAGACAGAGACAGGGGCTGAGTGTCACTGTGCTCTCCAAGGTGTGTGTGGGTTTTTTTAGAGAAAGCGTCAGTGAGAGGGGAAGAGAAAGTGGAAGGTGGACTATTGCATGCAATGTTTATGTAAGTTGTTACTGACTAGTAATGTCAGTAGTGTGCCTCTGCTCCCAGGACAGAAAATGTCTGATTTCCATATGTTACTACATTTAAAAGTATAAAGTGTACAATGATGCTTTTCTATGACCAGAAACCTGGCTTTAAGTCCAGAGAAATTAGGTTAACATTTATTGCACACGTCATTTTCAGCTTGTCCCACATCAGTACCAGACAAAGTGGCTGAATCAGTCACACAGCCTCATCTGTTTCCGCAGGACCCAAAAGATCTCACATGTGCATGTATCCTTTAGAGATCTCCTGTGAGACACCATATATATCCAGTATGTTATGTATCTTCATTATTTATTAGAATTTCCATTAGCTTTTTCCTAAGTAAACAAGTCCTACTAAGGGTCAGTGCACATTGCTTCGAGATGTTTTGGGCCAGTGGAGCTACTTCACTGAAACTTTTGCCTCATAGAAGCTTTACACTCATCAGGTCATCACCAGGTTAGAGCAGTAACAGTGTACAGCTGCTGTTCATTTTGGGAGAAGGTGAGTGTTTCTTTACCAAGTTCAAACTAGATGATAATTCTAGCAATATTACATTGTAAAGCGGAAATAATCCTCCCTTTAGATTATTGTTTTTTATATTCTGCAGATATGAAGTCATCTGAAAGTAAATTGTTGAAATAACTACATGAGAAATGCAGGTCATAAATATAATCACAGATTTTTCTTTCCTGAGTAAAGGTTGTAATAATGTTTAAGATTACTGTAATCCGTAACACTTTGAAAGTAACCTTTTCAACTCGAGTCATAACCTTTGATCCACCATAACAATTTGCTCCGGAAAACTCGGTCTGGTTACATCCTTAGTAATCCCTTTGAAATGTTTAAACGATTTAAGCATGTCTAAATGTTTATTAGACAGGTCACTCTAAATTAAAACAAGAAGTCATGCGTAAGGTTTTGTATATACCATATGTGATGCATGGATATAATGCTGCAGGTCTTGCCAAAGTGTTCTCCTTCGATCCCTCAACTCAAGTATCTTTCACATGGGAATATGGTTTCATGGGGACCCTCTAACAGTTAGTCTTTAATCTTTATTTTGCTGAAGCATATACGGATAAAATTGGATTTAGTTAGGTGTTCTGAAATTAAACTTGGCGTGCCCTTAAATGTGACCACAAGTTAACATATGTTAATTATTCTTAGGGACTGATATATTGTACCCATCTAACATCACAGTGCTGTAAATATACCATGATACACAGTTTTTTGATTGAGGTTTACAGCTGTGATTGAAATTTAAAAAATCATCAGAATGGAAAACACATTTAATGACATAAAAAATCTTTAAAAAGGAAACTTAAAGCTTTGGAGTTAACTCTTTCTTTCATAATTTGTTTTGATATTTCTGTCATCATGGAAACCCCAAACTTCAGTTGCCAGTTTTGTTGAAAATCCCATATGACATTTTAAAAGATGCTATTTGTAAACATGCCTTGGACAATTATTATATGGTGTATAGTGTTACAAGCGTGGATTGAAGTCTGTAGAGAAAGCCATGTTTTGTGTCTGTCACCGAAGGTCTGTCCATGATCTAGATTGCAAAATCAGATTAGGGCCCACAGATGAATGAAATTATGTATTGTTGCGGAGTTTTATTGGAACACGTATTGGATTTTGCAAACGTCCTGCTGCAGACCCCTGACTGTCTCCATCTGAACTCTGCAAACCTCAAAAGACAGCAGCTGCGTTGCAGGTTCTTGCTTCTTGTGAAAGTTTGACAAGCACCACCCCTGAAACAAGCCCAAATTTAGTTGGTCCGAATTCTATTGGCAGCTCTTCTGGCGATGACACTGTACACAAATGACGTCTCCGCGCTGGCCTTCTTCTCACAGCAAACGTTCTGTTGACAGAACAAGGTGGCTTATTTCCTTAACTCACACACAGACTTGCATTTGCTAGCGCTGTTTTCTGGGGCACTCCTTGTTTACAGTGTCACGTTAGTGACTTAGGGTGTTTCTGGCACTGCAAGAGCGAGGGGTGAGGGAAGGTGGCGACGGGGTAACACAGCTCAGCGGGCCTGTTAAGGCCTCACTGAGGCCCTCTGTGCTGCATGGTGCAAGTGTTTTTCAGAAGCAGGGTGGGTCTGGAGGAGGTAGAAGGAAATGTGGGACAAAATTCCTTGTTGACATCAATCTCCTGCCGTTGGGGGGCCCAAGGAAGCTGGGGAGGAGTGGAGGGGAGGTCACCCTGTTGATATAACACCTCAACAAAGCAGGTCTGTTTGGATGGATGGGCCTAATGGACTGCGTCCACGAGGGGCTCTTGTTTTAGAAAATGCTGTCAGTGTTAGTCAGCAGTGGTAGAGATCTTTTCGGTTCTTTTGGTGCTTGTGTCATCTGAGGAAGAGATGGAAGACAGAATGAAACGGTGCAAAAAAAAAAAAAATGGAGCCCAGGAGTGATACACAGAGAGGGAGAGAAAGAACAGGGTGGAAACTTATTTGGAAACAGGAAGAGAAAACAGAGAATATGGAGATAATGAAAAAAACACTGTAAACAGAGGAAAAAGGGGAGGCTGCTTTATCTAACCTTGAGAACCACGGTGATGACTCCCCTCATTGATGGAAGACAGAAGCGTTGAAACTTTGTGGTCAAACTCCCCGTATGACTGAACAGGAAAAGCGCCCCCTCATATCCTTTCTTTCTCTTTATTGATCTTCTCACTCTCTTTCACACTCTCAATCCCTCACTCACTCACACCCCACACACAATCAAACTCAACCCAATCCACTCCCTTTATTCTTGAGTCCATTGTGAGGAAAACAGTGCCTGGTATGAATTGAAGCACATCTGTTTCCAGTGTACCAAAGCTAAATCTGATGAAACTGTGACAAAGTTTCACCGCACAGAACAAGCAGCCATCAAATGCGTCACACACTTGCAGGACATTTTCTGTGCCGCAAAAGTGAAAAGAATGATGGTTTGTGTTAATTGTTGAATTGTGTTTTGCAACATTGTTCCAGCTGTCATTGTCTCAATTTCTGGAAAATCTAGACGACCGCGCCGAGTGGCAGTGTGGAGACTGTGACAGATTTTTGCTTCCTCGATAACCAGCATTCAAACAATCATTAATCATCAATTTGCCATGTTTTGACAGAGACAGACACACACAGGCACATTGACACAGACATTGTTTCATATGTGACATGTTTTCTGCCTTCAGCTGATCCTAGAAAGAATCACTTTGCCACAAAAGGAATATTTTCTCTCGGCTGCTGTTGACTGCTGTTGACACCATCACAAGCCAAGTTGAGAACATCTCCTCATTTGTTGTCAAGCCTGCATAAACAAGCGTTTTTTCAGGGGTCTCAGAGGTTGAATTCTACTATAAACCACTGTGCTTCCCTATAAACTTTCCCCACCACGACTGTTGAACTGAGCAATATCATTATGCATTTAATTTCTGTATAGAAGTTCTTACTTCATATCATCATTTAAGTACAGTTGATGAATGTCTAGATAAGTTTTATCATATTAATGGAGCATGGAGTGTAAATCTGCCGTCACCAGGTGTTGTGGCCTTTTACATTCACTTAAACGTGTCTGCATCTATATTCTACATTATAACACTTACATTCTGTGTGTGCATGAGTGTGTCAGAGAGACACACTTACACACACTGAGGTGGGGGTGATAGACAGTGTAAGAAAGCATTACACATATCCTGAAATGCCATCTGATGAGTGGTGAAGTGAGACTTTGCATCTGCACTGCACAAATGAAGTCACTGTTGGCTAGTCGCCTTGGATTTAACCCTTCATTTACATGCTCACATTGGATGGGGTTTTCTAATGTATACTCATTCAGCATTGTGGTGCACATCTTTTATTTTCCTTGCTGCGTCTTTGTCTTGTAGTAAATATTTTCATTGACGTTCTGTCATTATTATTGAACGTGGACGTAGACTTTTCTTTTTGCTTTGAAGGGGCAGTTCACCCCAAAATCCAAAATACATATTTTTCTTCTTGCCTGTGGTGCTATTTATTAGTCTAGATTGTTTTGGTGTGAGTTGTTGAGTGTTGGGGATGTCTGCCTTCTCTCCAATATAATGGAACTGGATGGTATCTGGCTTGTGGTGCTCAAAGTGCCAAAAAAGCATTTTTGAAAAACTCAGCAGCAATGTCTCTTTCCAGAAATCATGCCCTGGTTACTCAAGATAATCCACAGACCTTGTTGAGAGCAGCTTCATGTAGGAACGATTTCCTTTCTACCAAACTACACCCACCAACTGTGTCATGGCGCAGAAAGAAACGTGCATCTACTCATGGAGAAGAGGCTTGTGCTTGTGACAGCACAAGATGTATACATTAATGGTGTCCTCCTCGGCTGAGCTGTAATGTTAGCTAGCTCAGTGGTGCTACTGTAGGTGAGCTAGCAGTAGATGCATGCTTCCTTCTGCACTGTGATACAGTTGGCAGGTGTAGTTTGGCAGAAAGAAATAGGTCTGTGGATTATCTTGAGTTACCGGGTCATGATTTCTGGAAAGAGACATTACTGTTGAGTTTTCCAAAGGTATGTTTTTGCTGATTTAAGCGCCACAAGCCAAATGCCATCTAGTTTCATTATATTAGAGAGAAGGCAGACATCTCTACAGTCAATATCTCCAACACTCTGCAACTCACCCCAAAAAATCTAGACTGATAAATAGCACCACAGGTAAGTGGAAAAAATATGTATATTTGATGTTGGGGTGAACTGTCCCTTTAACTTACTATTATGAAGTAAATTTTGATGGCACAGTGTAACAGCATTAAAATAATAATAATACTGTTTTCCCCAGTATTATTCACTCTTTCAAGTAACCAGAGTATCAGTGTCAGTTACTATTCCCGGTAGCTATCTGGTTACCTTTGTGACAGTGACGCCAACAATAATACCTTATTTTGCCAAGAGCTTGGAAACACTTGGGAGGAAACAACTGATAAATTTCTACCTTAAATGAAAAATTAAAGGTGTTAACATTTGCATTTTAGCCCCTTTAATATGTCAATTGTTGAAAAGTTGACATTTCCCACAGCTACAGTGTCAGAGTACTATGATTTCCATTGATAAAACACTAGAGACAGGAAGTTTCAAATACCTGGCCTCTCTCACTTCATGCCCACTCCCTTTTCTTGCTTTTTTTAGCATTCATTCAACTTCCCAGCCAGGCTTACCCTGAACCTGACACACACATCCTTTCAGAACATTGTGGTGACATACTGGCTATAAATTGCTTGAGTCTGAGAACCTTCTATCAAAAATGCATAGCCCTAGTGACAAATGGTACAACTCTGTACCTTGTTTTCGTAGAGTATGCGTAGCTTTATTAAATAGATGCACCCACAGGGCAAGTCTTTCAAACCTTGTGTCATTCTTTGGTCTCTTTCCTCCTTTTTCTGTCCTCACTTTTCAGCTTCCAAAAAAAAGTCAGCTAGCTTTCGCCAGTAAAAATGTCAAGCCTGCTCCGCCATGTGAAAACTTATAACTCATTGGAAGGCGTGTTTTCTAAAGGGAACAGCCTCACCAACCCCACAGCTGAGTGGGTTTCTCCGCAGCCAGTTTCTGTTCTCCTGTGGTCCACAGGAATGTGGCTCACACAATGATGGAAAACCCACAACCAACAAAGTGTTTTTCCCATGCATGAGGTCTCATTTGACCAATGCATGTGTGCCCCTTCTGGATATACACACAATAGAAATCCGAGAGCACTTGCTCAGCAGGGGACATGAAATAGATCACTGTATGACAGGTGTGATTGCATGTTTTTGACAAGTCTTATAACTAATGGACCCATTGTGGAAAGGGTTTTACAAGTCTCATTTTCTTTTTTTGCTTTTGTGTATATGACTGTCTAATTTTACAACTCTACTAAATTAAAAAATGTAGTAAAGGACATGTGCTGTTATGATGCATCATAAAGTATTAGTGCTGCATTTTGCAGACAGTTTTTTTTTATTATACTGTTGGACTTTATTCTTTAAAAATGTCTCTGGTACTTTTAGACTCTTGTATATGTTTTCACATTTCTGAGATTTACTCCCAGTTAATGAAGATGTTCTGATCAGTGATTGGTGGAACTGTCAGTGACAGCTATAGGTGAGGCCACCACCAGAGATTAAGAGGGTGGTTGGGTCATGGTGTAGGGAAGTAGTTAGCCAGCCTTTTTGTCTCTATTATCAGGCTTCCTGAAATAAAGTGGGAGGAGTGGGGGCATGGGGGCTGGGCCTGGCTCTCTGTTTGATCATTGATCTCCATGACCCCATTTGAAGGGTCTTAATCTCTCGGTTGACCTCCTCAAGGATTTTTTTGAGGAAGGCTGACAGGGGTGGATGTTGACTGGGAACTATCTAGAGAGTGAGGATGCTGTTGGGAAAGTGACGGGGGTGTTTTTCCACTTGAGTGGAGATACAGGGGTGTAATGAACCTGGAAGGTGTGTGGATACACGTGTGTGCACATGCACAAGTCTGTGCAAACTTTGTACAAGCTGCTTTTATTTTTCTGACTGCGTAACCACAGATACTCACACATCAGTAAATTTCGCCATCAGAGTTTATATAGGCCTAGCTCACCCACGCTCAAGGTTTTGTTGTCTAGCACAAGCATGCCTTTTCTATGCAGAGTTTTTGTTGTGCAATTCCCGGTGTAGACTGATCTGCGTCATGTTATTTAGACAAACATGCCTCATGTCCTCTTTTTTCTCTTTTCTCTTCCCTTCCTTTCAAATCACTTTAAGCTGTACAGGGTTCCTACGCAAGTATGGAAAGTATGGAAATAAATTTGATCAATTTCCAGGTATTAAAAAGTATGGAAAATAAAGTATGGAAAATAAAGTATGGAAAAATATTTATGTTTCCAGACTATTACCACTGTTCTAAAATACTGTTTTCTAAAATAGAAAATTAGGTATTTCCAAAAATAATTTAATCAATCCGGACCATGTTTTATGCCGGGCCAATCACAGTTTGTGTGAGATCAACGTCTCAGAAAACATACCGCCCCTTTTACCTGATTGACAAGTGCTATGTCCAGTCCGCTGCCCCATGACCCTCCTCCAGCCCCCCAGGTATCAAGTTTCACTCCAACACTGCACCTTCGACAAGAAGACGAGTTTCACGTGGTTCACAATGGGTAGATGCAAGTTTTTGGATGGATGGCTTGACAATACCGTATATAAATACTGGTTGGCCAAGCAGGGCTGTTTCAAGACACTCTGGGGGCCCTAGGCAAGAGGCACCTTGGAAGTGGAGTGGAGAAATGTGAATGGCTCGTTTCTCCTCTGACACATCACACCTGACAGTGAGTGTCCATGCGCAATGGCGCATGGACACTCACCCTCTTGCGATTGGACTTTGAACTTATCCCACAGTAGTGGTACCGTGAGGTACCGTAGTACTACGGTACTCCAACAATGCTAGCACGGGTGGCAACCAATCATGCGGGACATGGTCTCAATTTGCGTGACGCATGAAAAGAGACAGAAATGCTGTGCAGTCCCGCACAGTGCGGGACGTCTGATCACCCTACTTAGCCATTCGCAAGCAGCAGCTAGTAGGGGGCCCATTAGGGGGGATTCCAACGTGTTGTCGTTGTTGCAGTGTCTATAGGGGTTCCATCATATTGTCATTGATATGGACCAATGTCAGCCGTCTTTGGGGGCCCCCTTCCAGCTCGGGGCCCTAGGCAATTGCCTAGTTTGCCTGTCCGGTTGCGACGGCCCTGTGGCCAAGGATTCTCAATTCACACACAGAGCTAGATGCAAGCTTTGTGTGAAATCGTCTGACATCGGCAACATGGGGGAGAAGGTGATTCTGAGCCACATGAAAGGAAAAAACCTTTTTGCCTCAGCCCAGACATTGAACTTACCTGAGTTTTTATTTGCATGCCATTATGGTACTTGGCTACAATCGCCTATTAAGAATAAGTAAATATGATGTGAAATATGATACACTGATATATTTACTCAAATGTCGCATATTCTCTGAAAAAAGTCTGGAAATTAGGGTATGGAAAAGTATGGAATTTTGAAATTCCAAATGTGTAGGAACCCTGGCTGTACTAGTAGTAGTTTTGTAATACCTGCTAAAACAACAAGGTACAAATATGCACCAGTGAAGTCAAGTCGATATCCAGCTGGTATAAAGGTGATTTTCTATCCTAACCTCACTGACTGAACATGTCGCCCTCCTCTGAGGATATTCTTCCATCATGCAAATGTCCAACTCTGTCCCCAAAGAAGATTTAAGACTAACTTTCCTCCAGCCTTTGTGCCTCAAGTCTCCAAGGCACTACTCTCCATGACAATAAGAGGATAACGCTGTCTCTGTCTTCAGGGCTCAAACTGAATGTTGTGACAAGACAACCAGACTGCACCCTTTCACATACATCGGCACCACAGTTGAGCCACTCCAGACACTAAACCATTGGTACTGTCCATGTCCTCATGACAGTGTTAGTCGACAATGTTGGATTTCACTGTAATTTTTTTGTTCCTGAGAGTTTTATATTTACCTTTCCCCAAGAGTTACTTATAACAATTATACTTTATTTCCTCTTATCTTGTCAACGATGTAAAGCCTCTCTTTTGACTCACAGATCATATGGATTAATACTGAGTTTTTGTTTTTTTTATAGTTGCACTTAATTTGTCAGTGAGTGATCAAAAACAATACATTAACTTTTCAGCAATAAAGCCTATTTTTGATTAAATGATCATCCTATTTACACTTGTCATTTGAAGTGTGAGAGTTAAGACTACTACCTTAATTTACACTTAGGAAAAAACTTATGTAAGGTCTCTGTTGCAGATTACAAATCCAATTTGTTTTTTTGGGCTACATGCAAATCAGACTCCTCCAGTTCAGAAGGTGTTTGGTAGCTGCCAAAAATACCAGGAAAAGAAGAAGAACTTCTACACTTGTGCAGTTTAGTTAAAATAACAGCTTAGCAGGCGTTAGCCAACAACTACCCATAACTCCACACAAACACATGAATGAATCATATTTATGAACTAAGAATGAGACAAAAGTTTTATCGTCTTCACAGGCTCCAACTCACTCCACTCCCTCACCCATACAGATCATTCAATGGTTGTACTGATCAGGGATCAGATAAACTCTCCAGCAGCTACATTTTTCCGTGTTGCTTTAATGAGAGAGAACAATGGCTAATTTTCATGTCATTTTAGCTGCCACTTTCACAAGGACAGATGAGACAGACCATGGATGTATCTGGAAAATCAGACAGTGAGTGGCTGTTTCCACAGACTGCTTACTGACGAAGTTACACTCTGGGACAAGTTGAAGATTACGTATGCATCTTGGAGGGACTGATGCATTTACACCTTTTCCACATCTGGCTAGAATGTGTCTGAAATCACCTCCGGAGCTGATTATAACAATCACATTTCAATCTGCCTTGGATGCTTTTTGGATGCATTTATAGTCAGCTTTATTAAAATCAGATTGCGATCCAATCTGTCCTAGATTCATGAAGTAACTAAGTGTAAATGAGGTCTATAAGTAACAGTTCTGCCTTCTGTGTCCAATATACAGTGAACAATACTACGACCAGTTATTTTGGTGCAATTTCAAGGTGTCTTGTGTCAGCGGGTTAATCAAACAATTATTGTGCAAGTAACTACGTATCACTGACCTGACCTTGTTGGGCCACATGATTTTCCCATTACCTGGAATTGTTATTGATACAAAACCAGCTGAAAACTGAGTCAGATGCAACTTTGTTGTTGCACTGGGGATCAAGAGCATTAAGTACAGTACACTCTTTCCTTTACCAGATATTGGATGATGTCACTGTTTGTGACTTACTTCCCAAAGATCACTTCAGCAGATTAACATCCAAAACACCCAAGGGTTGGAGTGACTGATTCAGGTGGTCCATTTCATTTGATTACAGGGAATAACACCCACCAAGTTGTTTTGAAACCAGTTTTCTGCTTAATGACTTCTCAGAAAGGATGAAATTTGCAGCCCCCTTTCTTTGATTTTGTGTTTTGCTGACATAAATCACAGTTTTGCAATACGGTTTACTGAGGTCACTGTTTTCCCTTCTTTGTAACGGCTTCTTTCCAGTGCAATTAGCAACTGATGATAAGGTGTTTTGGTGCACACTTTATTTTGAGGCTTTCATGTGGATTGCAAACATCTACAAGTTTTGTACGGAGAAAAAACACCATGACAGGAAGAGCGAAGAGGAGACGAGATGGGAATGTTTTCATTTGAGTGTCTTTGGTATTCAGGCCAGATAATTAACTCGCTCTTTTAACTTGTCTCTTCTTTAAGACCTCCAGATGCGCCCGAGTGTTGTCAGACAAGGTGTGTCGCTCTAACACGCCCATCCATGAGCAGCTGTGCGGATGTGCTCATTTATGCATGCATGCGCGCACCCGTGGAAATCAAACAGTCGTGTTTTACATCAACAAACCTTTCTGCCATAATCTCCCTTCCTCGTTGTGTCACACTCCCACACACGCCATGGTGTTATGTGGTCAATTCACTGCTCACCCTCAGGAATGCAGCTGCACTCCAACTCCACCACATGTAGATACACACATACACCGTGGTCTCCCTCTCCTTTACTGTCCTCAGCTGGAAAGGTTTAAAAAAACTAACTAACACGAGATCCCTGGGAAGGAAACCATAAAGAATGGATTTGATGTGAAGAGGAAAACCACAGCGCTGGGTGAATTGTGATAATGACAGACGGAACACTTCCTGGCTTCTTGTTTTGAGGGGAGATACTGATCTCAAGCAGTGTTACCTAAGATACTCAGTGTAGCCAGGCACAGAGATTACACTGATGAGGCTGAGGAAAAGCGAGAGGGCCAAGGAAACACAAAGCTGCAAATGAGAACAGTATTGTGGCAGAACGTCAGTGCCCCAGACCTCCCCTTCTGCTTATCTCTCTGCCCATCGTCTGGGGCTCTTTTATCAGCACACCAATTGTATCCAGGCCACGGGGTTTTGCCTGTGTTTTTATACTAGCTCTTTTTGGTAGGTGTGCTAGAACACACTCTTATCAAGCTGTCGCATCAGTGATGAAGAATTGATAGACAGCTCCTGCCCCATTTTACACATACTGCACGTATTAGCTCATCTTAGAAGAGACAGTAAGGTGACTTTTTGGCTTTTAGACCTGGGAGGCAAACATGGTCGGTTGTGGCTTTGGACTGGTGTAAAAATACTCAAACCTGTTTAATATTAAGCCAAACACTGGACCGGACTGGTACACAGAATTTTGCCACTCGGTGTTGCACTTAACCTAGCAGCTGTTTAGTGGAACATACCACCATGTCCTAACAGCAAGCGAGCTGTCGTGTCACATCATGCAACATCGGAGCTATCAGCTGCACAGTTAAGATCAGCAGGAGATGTAACCACTTAAAAGATGGTTAAATACACATTACCTTTCTACATTGGTAATTTTTAAACAGAAAACACGTTCTATATTGTGATATTCAGTGGAAATGACATACAATATAGCCAGCAGCAAGTAGCTTAGCTTGTTAATTAGCGGTGGTCATTTAGCTTACCAAAACCTTTCAGTTCTCTGGCGATCTTCCTCCAGCCAGCTGCCACATTATTATTGTCTTTGCAGTGGATTAAGAAAGAATCATGCAGATACTTCCTCATTTCAGCTTAATGGTCTGCCATTCCTCTGCCATTGTGGCGCTTTCAAAGTGAGTCATAGCAATAAAGAGAAACAGAGCTTCCGACAAAAGTTTAGCTCCAAAAGGCAAACTGCGTCGCTCACGGCCAAATAGAACACCTCTTTTATGGGCTGTAAATCCAGAAAAACCCACCCAGAAACACATGAACTTTAGTAAACAACATTGTGCGACGTTCGTCCTCCGTCTCACCTCTACTAAATTTGATATCCTTCATGTTGCCGACGCCAGCCTGGGCTCGGCAGTAAATTGCAGACACTAGTGACTCCATTAGTCTGTTTATAAACAATACATTATGTAATAACATTGTCATATTTCTTATTATTAATGCAATACAAGTTGGATTTGGCAACGTGATGCCATCAGCACAGATTGATGATGTAGACTACTTTTTAATTTGCCAGAGTTTTTCACAATGACAAGATTAAACGGTTTAAGTTGATACAACAGACTGGACTGGACCGCAAAAACCAGAAATCGTCCTAACTGTAGTTGTGGCCTGATTATAGATCTCTGTTAATCCTCCTCTATGAAAATATTTTGAGGGTACTCTCCCTTGCCAGTACATAATTTACATCAGCCTTCACTCTTATGATTGTACTATATCCTATTCGATTAGCACAAAGTGACTTTGACTGCTGTTTCGGTCTGCGTGGTGGTCTGTCTTGCTCTCCAGATCTTTACCTGGAGCTCAGATTCATGATTCGTAGAGTGCAGCACCACCGAGGATGGTTCTTTAGTTCTTGCCTGTCTAAATTTCCTGTCTGCTGTTCAGAGATGTGATGGTGCAGGAACTGATCATGAATCAAACAAATGAATAACATGAAATGGTTTATCAGAGGTGTCGCTGCATAATGCAGGTAATAAGGCTACATGAATTCGCCTCCCATATACTGCTGCTGGTGTATTGTTTTCCAAGCTGATTTCCCATGCACACATACACCAGACAAACTCACATTGTTATAATGATGCTCTGCACTCTATCCATAGCCTCCGTGTTTTAGCGTCTGCATTCCTTCATGGCACAACCACCTCCAGATGTTATCCTCCTATACTGTACCCATGCACGTTTTTTTTTTTTTTTCTGAAAAGGCAGGGAACCCTTGCTTGGGTTGGATTTCCCCCCCATAAAGACACTTTATTTGCCAATGTTTTTCATCTCTTCAAAAGACGTAGACGTGGGAGCCCCTCAACAGAGCATTCTGGATAAAACATTAGGGGACGTGGGGCTCACAAACAAACTCTGTCCCTGTCCAAAAAATTCGATTGACAACTTGGGATATAGGACTGAGTAGAGAAGAATATAACAGGTTCGTCACAAGACCCTGACGTCAAGTTTTTCAGTTATCATACTATGCAGAAAGAATGTAGCCTGAAATGCATTATTCATCATAAAGTGACTGTCATGACTGCAAGGTTAGATTATCTGTTTATGCCTCAGTCTCACACTCTGCTTGTATTTTACTTTTGAATCACCTTTTGTGATCAATTTATACTAATATCAGGAAGGACACTTTTTTTCTACAGTTGCATGATGGAAAAGGCTCAAGAAAATTATTCTTGTGCTGGTGCAATCTTTGTGTCAATGGCCTGTAGACATGCACATATATGAATGTATGTGCTTATCCAAGAGTTTCATCTTTGTTTTCCTGTCCATCCTGCAAGCAACTTACCCCCTGTGATGGCAGACATGACTGATCTGTGAGCTTGTCAGGTACCATCAGTGCAAAGCTGGTGCCATGTGACGCCCCCGGCGGCTTGCCAAAAGCTAATTGTGCTAATTGGTGAGCGCCAATCCTGTAACAAGGCTTTGAGGGGCGACCCACCGACACAGATGAAAGCGCTCAGATTTGTCTTGTGTCAAGGTCTTGCGGGTAATCGGCGCATCCATTGACCTGCAGGCCAGAAGGGCAGGACCACAGCGCTGTGGCCAGTCTGTGTGCAGAGGAAAGAGTACAGGGGACATGAACTGGAGGAGCCACACACTGGATCTTCCCAGACATCAGTGTCTGGAGATTACCAATGACATTATTACAGCTTGTGTCTAAAACTAATAATTTATCTTTTAATCCCTATGCATGCTGTAATTTCTACAAATTATTCTTATTTTTGGTAACATTTACTTTGAAATATATGCACACAAACATCTGTAAAACAAGTACTGGTGATGGTATCTCCTTAAAATCAAAACATGTCATTCCCTGAGTTGTGTGCATCTAAAGCCAGTCCTATGCTCTGCTCTGTGGAAAACAGTGGAGTATATATAATCCAGTCTCAGGATTGATAGAAGAGCCCAGAAACCAGACAGAAACTCTCCCAAGGGCTTTAACAGTCACCAGGTCATTTTACTTTTGCAGCTTTAGTTGTCTGATAGCCTTAGCTTGGGGTGGAGGGTGGGGGGTGTTTGGTGTTGGCTGTCTACGATGGAGAATCGGTTTAAAAAACTGATGAACATATGCCTCTGTTTGTTTCTTCAGCTGTTTGTTGGTTGTCTCAAGCTTATTCTAACGGGTGTAACATCCTATTTTCAGAAATCCTTTAGTCAATTGTCATACTGTCTGGGAACCTGTTAAAGGTTTTTACATAGCACTCAGAGAGCCCTGTGCAGGATTGTCTGTCTTCAAGCATAACATGAGACGAACATAAGACGTCCAGTTTTCCATCAGGAAATGTAGACATGTTGGAAAATGCTGTCTGACAAACCGACTTTTGGAAAGACAGCCATTTAGAAGTCTAAAAAAAAATTCAATTCAAATTTTTAAATTCAAGTCTGTTTAATAAATTGGACTGAAATTAGAAGTGTTATTTGTAATTTTGGCAAATTGTATTATTGCTGGATACTGCAAACAAACAGACTCTAATTATGGTAAAGGAACACTTCACCTGTAAAATGACCATTTGTATATCATTACTCACCCCGTAGTACCTTAAATTTGTGAAGAAAACTTTGCTTTTCTCGCATTCCCTAATGGTAAATGGAGAATCCAAAAATGGCGAACATTCTTCATGAATTAAAGTAAACAGGGTCCTCATTTAACAACAGCAAAGCTACATTAAAACATCCTTTTACAAACTCTCACACAACTCCTGCAGTATAATCCAAGTCTCATTTATCAATTTTGTGCTCAGTACTTCCCAAACACATGCATTTTCACAAAAATATTACAATTTAAAATGTGTCCGTTCAAACAGTTACACGCATGGTTGTTTAGTGACTAATCGGCAACCTCCGGGGCTGAAAATGAAGCCAACACAACGTGCCAAAAACAGCTTTGAGTGGTCACTTGGGGCTGGCTTGGGAAGCAAGTCAATCCTCATAGACCTCCATGTTTGAATGCCCAACTTTATAGCAGAAACAAACATGTTTTTACAGCCCGTTAAAAAAAAAAGAGAGCTAATTTCCCCTTAATGACAACTGTATGGGAGGTCATTTTTTATATAACTTACCCGTTAAAATTTTATTAAGGCTTACAGTTTGGAATAATTAAGGGTGGGCCACTTTGAGTGACAGACCGTCTGCCGAAAGTGGCCTCAGCTTCTCAGTCACATCCACCCCTCGCTCCACCACAGCTGCAGCCTCTTGCCCAAATACGGCCACATCTTGCTCCAAAAAAACAAGATGGTGACATCAGAAATGCAAACTCCACCACAGTAGTTTCCAATGGGTGACATCACAATAGCTTCGTCCATTACTTTTACACTCCATGGTACTGATGCGCTTAGCATGCTCTACTTATATGCGTAGGTGTTTTATATTCTAGAGTTTTAGTGAGAATGCATGTGTTTGGGAAGCACTGAGCAAAAGACTGGACAAATGAGACTGATTATACTGCAGATGTGTCAGAGTTTGTGAACAGATGTTTTGTTATAGTTTTATTGCAGTTAAATAAGGACCCTGTTTACTTCAGTTCATTAATGGTGTTAATCGTTTTTTTTGGATTCTGCATTCTCAGTGGAGGCATGCAAGGAAAACAAAGTTTTCTTAATTAGTTCAAGGTAACACGTGGTGAGTAACGGACATACAAATTATAATTTTACAAGTGAAGTATTCCTTTAAGACCAACATTTTAATGCAAGCATTCTGACCCTGGTGCATATCTGATTTGTGATCCACAGCTCACATGTGCATTCATGTTGGTAGACATCCAATCATCACATAATAGCAGAGTATATTTACCAAACTATATCAAAGTCAAGCCAAACATCCTCTGCTCACTATGACACATTCAAACATATGCTGTCGTGCGCCTGACATTTAAGGGGTCAGTGGTTTCATGAGTCAGCTTGTGGTCCAGCTTGACATCAGGTGAGCTGAGACTTTGCTAGATCAAGTGCCAAAAACACACACACACACACACACACACACACACACGCACCACTTAATTTCTTGCTTCTCCTTACTTCTCTTCAGCCTCACAGATATTCTGGGACAGATTAATCTAGACTTTCCCGATAGGGGGCAGCCCAGAACCCAGATAGTAAGTCACTCCACTCAGTTAGGATGACTTGCATGGAAATCATGGAGTCAGGTTGTTGCTTGTGTTGTTGCTGCTGCAAATGGACTCCATAATGTCTGACTTCTTCCCAGTCAATGAACAATTTAGCAGTCTACCCTTGAATGTGTGTTTAGTTGATCTTGTCTTTTCATGTAACAACTCCTGCAATGTAGGTGGTATCATACTCGGGGTTACTGTAATATATTGGCTCTTAGCCAGAGGGTTTTGGTGCGGCTTAATGTACTTTACTGTATTTGATTGAAAACATGTAACATTTCATCACAGATTAAATAAACCTCAGCTGTCAGTTATCTGAAGTTTTTGGCTTTGGTTTCACAAGATTTAATTAAATGTTTATCTAAGTGATTGAAATGTATTTTAGTAGTTTCCTTTGTACTGTAATCAAGTGTGAAATACAATATTACCTAATTATAGCAGATTTTTTTCTGCATACCTGGGTTAAATAATGTCTGGAACTTGATACGTCCCTGCACCCCATATCCATTCATCCACATAATGCAGTCATTACTGTGCTGCACTAAGATGAAGTATTTTCACTCAGCTGGAATGGTAGTGATTATATATTAAAATGTAACAAAGCAGAAGACTCAACAATCAGTCCTAGAGCGTTGGGATTTGGTTGCCATACGCTGCATTGAAAGACAGATCAAACACACCTCCCTCTTTGACTTTGTTACACCTGTGACAGCTCATGTTGGAGGGGTTAAACTGTGTGTGCCAGAAATCAAATGAATGCACAGAATACTTGGCAAGTCACTCTTCCCCAGTGCAATGTAGCTACATGAACATGTAAACTGTCTGAGTTTTGCAGACATTGCTGCAGGGCAGAGGGAATTACACTGTCACACAGAGGATATGGAGCTGCCGTGATATCCTCTTGGCACATAGTTGAAGACCATCCAGGTGGAAATTGGTATGATCTGCCAAGAGGGAGGTGGGGAGTGAGGTAGTTGCGTGGGAGGTGCTCATCTGCATCAGCAAGCACAGTCTTTCATGTAAACGGTATATGGCTTTACCTGTTGTAGCAATCAAAGGGAGAAAAGGTGGTATGTAATGATAGATATTAAGGCTTGTGTGCATGTGTTTCAGGTTTTGCGCACTTGTACATTTTTGGGATTCATTAAGTTGTGTGCACATCTGTCAGTGCTGTAATTGTGCCACACAGCAGGGACACGTGTCAGTGGGATTTGAGTTGTATCCCTGTGCTTGTTATTGAAAACAGGAGCTTTCTGTGTAAGATTTTCTCTGATTATACAATTCAGTGTTTTCTAAAGACATCTGAAAAGGCATATAAACTTAATAAATGTGGGGTTTTATATTCTAAAATTAATTAAAAACTACACAACCTCTTACATATCCAGTCATTCTCAACATATTCAGCAGTTATGCTTAATGGTGTTTTATTATATCTGTCTTTTAATGCCAAGTCAGTCCAAATTAATTTTGAATAACAGCAATGTACAGTTAGTGTTATTTAAGACAAACTTAAAGTGATGATAAAAGCACAGAAAAGTACCTTTTTCTAGTGTATTGCATGTGTTACAGCTTGCTACAACAAATATGTTGATAGACTACGAATTGGAAATGCAGAACATTACATTAACACTTTGTTATGGTGCATTAAGACCAAATGTGAAGCAAATTTTCGCCTAGTGTTACTTGCGCAAAACCAGCCACTGGAGTGCAAGTTGTGCCAACTAACTTGGGAAGGCAGCTTATGCTAACGTTAGTGCTAACTTGGTTCATAGTGAAGTAGGCTACAACCGATAGCCAGAATCAAGTAACAAATCCATATTTTCAGAACGTATCTTGTAATCCTGTGGCTTCACTCACTTTTATCCAAACTCTTTATTTTTTTTGTTTTGTCTCTGTACAGTATTGACGTTGGGTCATAGAGCTCTGGGTGCCCAAAGTCGGCGACAGAAACTTTGTCCTCCATTTCTGATTCTCCGTGAAATAGGATGAATCTCAGCATTGATAGACTTTTGCATCACAGCCTCTCACAAATCTTTTGGCAAAAGTTGAAACATTTCAACACGCACAGCAGCCTACTTGCTATTGGTGTCACCCAGTGGAAATTTGGGGCAGTTTGTGTCTTTGCATTGACTATTTATGTAATCGTGTTTTGTGCAAAAGTCACTTCGCATTTGGTTTGAACACACCTTTACACTGCTATCATCTCTGACTTTAGAGTCCCCTCAGCAGGTAAGGCAAGCTCTGCAGGGTGACGTGATGTAAGCCTGCATTTGAAAAAGACTGCCAAATAGTTTTTGTTGCCCGTGTTGACTGGACAGTTTCAAATGATAGAAACCAGTCTATTCTTCGAGTTAAAAGTGCTGGTACCATTCCGATTTGCCTTGTTCAGACTGAGTGACTGTGGTTCAGATTGTTTCCCTGCCTTAAAGGAGTGATGTAATTCTTAAGCATTACTTAAAGATAATAAACACCTGATAATTTCACCATCTTGACTCTTATAAATAAGGGCATAAAAATAATAATGAGCAGATTAATAGTAAATCGTTGCCAGATTTGTCTTTTTCTGAAATTTGCAAACAAGCACTCATCCACATTCCTTCGCTTTCTGACTTAAAAACACCTCTATTTTATAAAAGTCGACTGAACAAAATGCAAGGGCAATATTGAACTGCCATAATCCTGTGCTGTACATGAGTTGGAATTTGGTGCTGAAGCTAATGTTTGCGCCTCCTGACTAAATATCTCTTGGAGTTCTTTTGTCAAAAAGTGCATTCTTTCATTCCCATGCCCCAGCCAAAGCTGGTAAACAGCCATGGCCACCCTGTCTGCAGACACAGACCAAGGCACATTTAATGGCTCTGAAAACTGTCTACCAAAAATGGAGATGTGACCGACAGGATTTGGAAGCCAGGTGTCTTGAGCACCACAAGCCTGGCTGGGTACGATTAAAGCCGCGGCATTATCTCAAACATTCTTCAAGCGAGATAACGTATCGCGCTAAAGGGGTTACTGAACCGAACTGACTACTGCTTTCTACTCACTGAGTGTGCCATTAACCAGCTCTAACATAACTTCCAGTTGATGAGTAGGCCTGGTATGTATGCGTCATGTAGGTTTTGATTACAAATAAGTAGAAATGTACCTATATTTAGAAAGACTGTGAGTGTGGTCTACTTGTATGTGTTTTTTGTTTTCATCTGGCCAGTACACATGGACCCCACACACCCCTGGGACTAAAATGTGATCTGTGTCTGGATATGCTATTTGTATAATCATTAATCCAACCACGCCACATGTTTACACACGTTATTTATGCGTTGTGTTGTCTGCATGCTGTCCGCGTTGTGATGGCGTCTCAGTTTTCACCACAGAAAAGAGGTGAGCAGGGAGGTGGTGTTGAAGAGTGTGTGAACAAGAACAAACAAGGCAGGAGTAGAGAGATTTGACTTTTTTTTTCTTTTCATTTTCGGTGCAGACAATTATTTGGCTCACACAGAAGGAGAAAAAAAGACTCACATTTTGCCAACCTTACTATAGTAAGGAAAAGAAGTGGTGATTGTGGCAGACGGTATGCGAGCAATGCTGAGTGGAGTCAGAGCAGGAAGGAAGGTTGCACAGTGCAGGAGACTGAACCAAAAAAATGACAGCACTGGACATGACTTGATAATTGTTTCAAACTTAACATTACTGCAGCGTAAAAAGAACAGGAAAAAAAGTAAATGGATGCTTTCTACGTACTGTGTTCAGTCTCCCATGGATTTAAATACTAACGTCATGTAACATTACACTGCAAAGCATAACAAACTGGTTGTTGATGTGATATTGTCAGCAAACAGAACAGCTTTATTTTAATCCATTATTTTACTACGTTAACTAATCTTTACAGTTGTTAAGATGTAAATGCTAACAAGCTTTTAGTTCCTGACCTGTTGAGTTGTTTTGGTTTCTTGAACTATTTGAAGCAGACGATCTGAGCAGCTGACATGGGAAGGTGACCGCTAGCCTCAGCAGTCGTCGTCCCTCCTAAACTGCTACTTAAAGTCAGCCAGCATCAATCTTTTTCTCCTAAGTCACTCCCACACACATCTCAAGGCCTAACCGTCGTCGTTTGCAGTGCGTGCTGCGTTGGGCAGTTCCACTGTTCCAGCTCGATTTGTGTCTTAATCGCGCCAGATGACAGACGAGTCCCCTGGGCTGTCTGAGCCACATGAGACGCTCTTCCTCAGCTTCCTGTGATCTGGATTACCCTCCCAAAGTGCTCAAGAGCTGAGTCAAAGGAAGACGGAAAAATATTATGGCATTATTACCCTAGCAGATAATTTAAGGTTGAATAATGTCTTAACTCCACCACATCTTTAACTCATCTGATTCACCAAACAGAGCTCCACAGTCACTTTCATTCAGAAAATATCAACAAAACAGCCTTTGATGGCAGCTATGCAGTTTGAATGCCTAGAGAGAGCAACACGTCATGGCGTGTCTTCCCATCATATTTCTTCCTCTCTCATTCTCTGATGCAATGCAGATGATATGCCTCATATGCAGCACGACATCTTTTGTATTTAAATTGTGACTTTCACCGAGTTTGACCCTTTTTTTTCCTCCACAAACTTTCCCCTCTGGGAACAGTTCGATGCTGTTTGTTGGAGCTGATGTGGGTGGTGTGAGCCATGCAACCCTGCCACCCTGCTCCAGTGTCCTCGTCTGTCCCTGTCTGGCCTGCCCACCCCTCCACCTCCCTCCCGCGGTGTCCTTTCTGAGGGCCAGCTCCTCTGAACCCAAACAACAGTTCCATTTGTTTTGCCAAGGCTGGGAATGCACTCAGCCATCTTTAGCTGTGTTTCTGCCAGCCCTGCTGGATGCCAAACCTGTGGACCTTACTCATATGCCAGCTCTTCCCTTTCTTTTGCTTTCTTTCACTCTGTCTGCCGGAGTTTGTGACAGTGCCAATGTCTAAGTCAGTGGTGAAGGGTCCTGAGAAGGGACTGTCTGTGTGTCTATGTGATAGTGAACCTATCGCACTGTGGACGCCACAGTCAGGCTAGACGTTACTGAACGACAGGACATTCCACTGCAGTGAAGGAATGGTTGAAGAATCAGATAAAGCTGATAAGTGCTTAGTTTAAGTAAAGTTTAAAATCTTCACTTTGTGTAAATTCACACATGTGAATGTTACCATTTGCGTCGCCACCAGCTTTACTTTGTTGCTTTGTGGTTGCAAGTGTCTCTTGAAAGCAGGCAACAGTCTCAGTTAGTGTGCTACGCTACAATAGCTACTGTCATTATTACATGACACGTTTGTACTTCCTTTTGCAGCAAGTTGCAGAAAGTGTGATTAAAATTCTGGGTATCTTGAGTCAGTAGTTCATATAACATTGTAAATCAGATTTTTTCAGACATGTATAGCAAATATATCTCAATGTTAATACCAATGATACCCTAGTCTCATGTCTTAAATCCACAAAACAGACACTGGCCATCAGTTGTATTCATTTTACAACAATAACATTTTGGGTTCTGATGATAATAATGAGGTTAGGTGTCTTAAATAGGGGTGGGCAATGTGGCCCTAAAATAATGTCGCAGTATTTCAGGGTAATTTTGCAGTAATTTCTTTTTTTCTGATATGACAAAATACTGACAAATATTTTATTATTAATTTCAAGAACATACATTTCCAACAAATTAAGTGTTGTAATTTTTTATGTCAGCATAAAGATAACAGTTCAGTAAACTATACAGTAAAAACGTAATAAATTATTTCTCCGTTCTAAAGTTTGCAAACAACAACAGTTAGGGCTAGAGGCTGTGCTGCTGCCAGAGGAGCCGCTAACTGAGTTTACTCTGAGCAACAAGTTGCTGAAAGGATCTGAAAAGTACAGGAATGTTCATAAAACATTCGGGACCGATGTCATTGCATATGCATGTGAATTTTCATACATCAATTCCTAGATGTCTTTCAGGGAAAAAATCCAGAGACAGTTAGTCAGTTAGTGAAAGTAATTGTAGCAGTCGTAACATTTTAATTTTACACTGTTCCTCAAAGTGTAATTGTTAAAACACAATCATTTAATTTTTCTGTTTTTACAGCAGATGTATCTCTAACTGGAGCATGCTGAGAACCAAGTAGTGAATATGTTTTTTCAGCTATTTGCATTTGAGCAGCCACTGCTCATTGGAGACAAATAGGCCATGGACTAGACATGAATGCCTCATTGCCCAACACTCCTCCATCACCGTTGTGTGGGAGATGGATGAGTGAGCATATGTAAACACTGCATAGTGCAGAACCAATGTGGAAATCTTCAGATTGCTCTTCAAGGACTCAAAGAAACCCAAGTGGCTGATAGCGATCACTCAGTCTCACAGATCTGGTTGTAACCATCACTTCAAACAATCCCTGATGCTGCATTATTCACTTGGTGTGCAGACGTTATGGAACAACTTACCGAAAATCTGTTCTATCCTGTTTTATTTGAGCAAGTTTTATTACTTAGCGTTAGGAAATGGGTTGAGTTGGATGGACCTGTTCGTTTTTTTTCTTGCAAATTCTGGCATGTTTATGACCTGGGCCTCAGGTAAAACTAAGATCCATCCTAGGTGAAGAAAGTGAAAGATCTGATGATGATGTAGATTTTTCATGACTGAAGCACCACCGTGGTGCTTTCTTTTGATTTTCTCTACATTAGATTTCAACTTCTCAAATTCAGGCATGCAAGTGGCGTCTCTGTCAACTTGACAAACAGAACAACAGAGAAAGTGGGCGAAAAGGTATGGCCAGGGAGGGCTTCCCCGGCTGAGTGGAGAGAATGAAGAAAGGGGAGTAATCTGCTCTGTCTGGTACATTACCCATGAATGAGTCCTGAGCACGTCAGGGGAGTCATAGAGGATGCACTCTGGCCTTCGGACACAAAGAGAGGGCATGGCCAGTCACTTTGTAGCACTTAAATGCACCGCACATGCTTCCACACATCATTCACTTCAGTCATTTCTGGGCTTTTTCTTCTCCTTCATTTTGTTTTTGGATGCACATCACATCCACAACAAGTGCGTAACCCTTGACTGTTTTAATGCTGGTACTTGTGTGATTAAAAAATCGAAGACAGGTCCATGAGTCTGAGAGGGCTTCGAAAGCTTCCTGTGAAACCCCTCAACGTTGCTTAACATTACATCTCAGGGATCTAAGAAAAGTTTAAACACCATCAACGAAGAAGTTAATTAAAATGAAATAAATGCAGGGGATCTTGCATTCCATGTTTTCCGCCTTGTTTTCTTTTATGTCATCTCGTCTTTTTCTCCTTCTTTCTTGGCCTTTGAGTATTTATCTGTGTTAGTGGGCAACCACGTTCTAAACAACTGGCCATTTGATCCCCGTGTCCCATCTCTCTCCACTTTTAGAACCAAGTGGCCTCTTAATGGGGATGTCCCGGCTGGCATGGGTGTGTCCAGACTTGCCTTAGCCCCCCTACCCTAACAACGGAGGCCTTCCCAGTGAATCATGGAGATGTCTCAGAATGGATATGCTCATCTTTCAAGTAAATTGGGCAGTGTTATCCGCGGGCCTTATTCTTGACAACAGTTACCATGTAGGAGATCTGATTATAGCCCCATACTAGGTGTTCATGGCTTGCTCTGTGGTTATGATGTCATGAACACAAGAGATATCCATGACCTCAGTGTAACATGTTTATGTACCCGGCTCAATCCAGGGCACCGTAAGAGAGTGTAGGGTCTGCATTCCTCTATATGTGCATTATGATCTCACGACATGCAGGACCATATTGACCTTTCCTTGATCTGTCCTGGAGGTGTATCATTACAGGTGATAGAAATGGCCCAAACTGTGCAGCAGAAAAAAGAGACACGGTAGTAATGATTCAAATTGAAAGAGGAGTTAACAATAGCTATAATGGCAGAGAAACAATTTCATACTTTGGTGTCTTTCCCTCTGCAGTGACTGATGCATGTGATGCCACAATTCAGCCTAATGATTGATAATGGTATGGTACATCATAGCCCAAAGTGGGTTCTGCACATGAGTGTATTACACCAATATAATTACTATAATAAGACATATTAAGGCAGCAAAGCAATGCCTCATACTGTATTTATGCTTTTTATGTCTAATTATCTGTTTGCATGCACAACTACCATTCCATGTTTCTTCTCATGGGTAGTCACCAATCTTTTGTGGTGATTTAGATTATTTGGTATTTGAATTGTTGTCTGTTTAAACAGAAAGAGGTGAGGCACAGTACGGGGAGTGTTCAGGTAGGGTTCATTATCAGGACGATATGGTGCTTCCAGTTGTAAGGGTCTTAACAACGCTGCAATCTCTGGGCAAAATTCATATTTTTGCAAGGAACATATTAAGTTACACATCAGGTGGCGATGCATTTTTGGCGTTCAGCTTCGCACTGTTCCAGTAGATTTGTACTGATAATGCACTCAGACTTTTTAAGGTATTTTGTTCTGCAGTGCAGTACAACTGCAACACAGACATTCGCTGCAGACAGTATTGTGTGGGACTTGGCAGACACCCCCTGAAGCGTCTTTTGAAAAAGGTTACCTTGTTTGCCCCTTGAGCTATTTTCGCTCTGCCTCTCTGTCTGGACTCGCCAGTCTGTGAAAATACTCCTCACTAGCCTTACCTCCTCCTCCCTCCCTCCCATCTCATGTCTGTCATGACATCACCACCATCAGGTATCCAAAGCAGACAGCAGTAAACGGGCGTTTGTTTAATAAGCATTATTAACACACCTGCTTTGCAGCACATTCCTGATTACACGGTCTAATGGGACGGGCACTTCAAGCAGGATTAGTCGAGCCTGGGGGCCTACACCTGAACTTCAGTCCTACACTCATATGCAAACATCTTCTAATTCAAACTAAAGAGGCTGCAGAAAAGTCTATTGTAACTCAGCTCTGACTGTGTGTTTGATCAGTGTGTTAGCCGACACACACCAAAGGCTGTGATCCACCCTGTTTATCTGAAACTGGTTTTTAAACTGAAAGAATAAAATTATAAGGTAATTTTCCAGAAGCTAAAATTTTGCCTGTATGTACCAAAAATAGTAGTACATAGTAAATAGTCAAGTGTGTAGGATTTAGGAGTATATTAACAGAAAGGGAGTATAATATTCATAACTGCATTTTCATTAGTGTATACTCACCTGAAAATACAAGTCCTTGTGTTTTTTGTTTGTTTGTCTGTTTGTTTTTTAACTTTAATTGAGTCGTTTATATCTATACACAGAGTGCCCTCTTCCACGGAGTGCGACATGTTAGTTCAGTAGCCCTGAACAGACAAATAAAACATTGGCTCCAGACAGGGCCATTTGAGTTTCCAAGTTGGCCACCATATTTCTCCTACATGCTTGGCACATAGGAGAAGTTTCTGCTGGTTGCAATCTGCAACCTCACCGCTAAATGCCACTAAATCCTGCTAACTGCTCCTTTGAATAACTGAGTTACATACTGTTGGGCATTTTAAGTAACTTCCGTATTATAGTACTTTCATTAAATTATTATAGACTACTCAAATACTCTCAAAAAAGAATCTAATGTAAGACTACGAATGTAAATTGGCCAACAGTGGGAAAACAAGAGCAAGTTTAAATTCATTTATTGAAAAGCCAGGCTTTAATTAGCCTATTAAAACATAAATTCAAAGTTGACATGAGAAAATTCAGTTAACTTAATGTTGCTGCCGTTACATAGGTTAGACGCAGCACTGAGGGACCGCTCCAGAGTTCGGAGTCACTCTCCTCCTGGTCAGTTCAACGTCTGCTTGGTTAGCATGAGCTAACACAGCAGCAGTGGCTAACATCCAACAACAAGCCGTGACACAGTCCCAATAAATCTAGACCGAAACTGAAACACCTCAACTCCATCAATAACCCTTAGGGTAACATTAGCCGTGTGATGCTAACAGTTAGCCCTGTCACTGTGTAGGTGTGCAGCCTCTCACCAACTGCAGGGTTTCCCACACATTCATTTGTGCCCGCCACAATTAAAACATCTGTTTTTGGAGTTGGACCATACACAAACTGCAGCTAAGGGGAAAATGAACTCAAAGAGAGTTTCACCTGTGCTGCATTCACAGACCTGCAAAAATCTCTGATTGTTAGAGAGGAGACAGAGACTAATACAAAAGGACACTGGCAAAAACAAACAGAAAAAAAACAGGCGGCTATAATCCAAGTGATCTGAAGCCAAGTGGTTCCATCGTCTCAAAGACCTATAAAATATTTTTTAACCCAGTTAAAGTAACACTATGTTGATTTTTACCACCTGCGTACTCCAGATATTTTGGAAAAGCTTACATGCAGCAACAACACATAGTTATGTGCACAATTCCCATGTTGCATCTGCATTGATGTTTTAAATGGGTCATTTTGAGGTGAACTTTGTTTTTGAAATAGTCCAAAATGTGATCAAAGTAATGCTGAGCCACTGTAACGACATCAGAGTCAAAATCCCTAATGATGTGTTTGTTTTGGTAGCACATGTTTTGTCATGCCCAGTATGCAATTTGTCCTGTTGCTAAGTGCAAATATAAAAGAAAATCTGTCTCGTTTCCCACACACAACATTATTCTCTCCAGTCCCCAAGTGGGTGGTGGTAATTGTTGTCAATTTTGCCTGTTAAACTGTGGCCTGTCTCTGTACCACCGACATGTACCAGATTTGCAAAACCACCTATTCATCCCTTTTTTATCGTTGTGGATACGTGAGCGCCGATTTAAAGCATTTCCCCCGGTGTGCCATGTTGCATTATACCATGAAGGAATTGTGGGCTGGTAGTATGGCTTGTTTTTGGTGTTGGTTGGGAGAGTGGAGGCAATTTTGGAAACAGGCACATACAAGTGTTAACTTTATTATATTTGAATAAAAAATAGGTTAATTCCGTTATGTAACAACAAATGTTTAAAAAGCAGTTCACCTTGGATCAGTGAATCCGTATCCTTGCATGCATTCTCCCTGCACGTGGCGTGGTAGGTCAGTCTTGAGGACTAGTCACTGCCCCTCAGGTTTAACCGGTGATTGCGGGGGAATGAACAAAATGTCTAAGGATATGACTAAGCCCGCTAAGACCTAATGGGGGCTAATGGTGAAATGTTAAAGGTCTCTGATGTGATATGACTAGAATGACCCAACATGGGGGGAGTCTGCCCAATGTCTGCACCCTAAGGCATGACCAGTCCGCAGCACTGACATCCTCTCAGAACACTGTGTGTCTGCTGATGAGATTCTGGCATTTATTGTCCGGAAGTGAATCAAATGATTTTGGGTGTTTGAGAAGCATCTGTGTCATAGCCTCTAGACGAAAGCTGCGGCAGCTCTGCTTTCTAAGGATGCACAAACAGGATGTATGTCCTTTGCTTTTATTCTGGGAAAAGGCCAGAAATCTTTTATTTTCCAATATATGGAGCAAGGCGTGAAAAGCTTTCTTTTTACTCCTTCCTGCTCTATTTCAATTGCTCCTTTAGTGTCTGTTGTTCACAAGGGGCTTTCCGCTATACAACATTTATGATATTGTTTCCTCTTTTCTTTGGTAATCCTAGCCTGTGGAAAGATACAATCTGTTTATCACCTGTGGAGATGAACTGCCAGTCACTGACAATAGAGAGGATGGCGTTCCAGCTCACACAATTACTGCTGAAAACTGTATACATCCGGACAATGGCATGTTTAACGGAAACGTTTATGTGTAATAATCTCTTGTAATTGAGGCCTCTTGAAGTAATGCATGGCTTTCGAGGGCCGTTATTGTTTACTTGACATGCACACCAAACAGTTGGGCTCACACCTTCAGTGGAGTCACTTCACCGCAAAGTATCAGTGATGGAAAGGGTATTAAGATCTTTAGTAGCAATACCACAATCTGTTACAAATAAATTACTGCATTCAAAGCTGTGCTTAAGTGCTTAAAAAGTGCACAAGTATTATAAGAATTATGTATTTAAACTATAAAAAAAGATTATTATTATCTAACATTTTAATGTTGTACTATAGAAAAGTAGCTAGTAACCACAGCTACCAAATAAATGAGGCAAAAAGTACAATAAATTAGGTGGTGTAAAAGTATGAGTTATTATAAAACTAAGGATATACTGTGCAGGATTGTCTTAAAAACAATGTATAGACACATACAAAATTAATCCCTCTCAGTCATCACTTATAGCTCCCTTCCCACTGGACAAAAAACCCCACTAACACTGACTAACATCTGGATTTTGTACTTAATGGAAAAGGTTACAATCCTGATTCACTCCCAGGGCAAATGACTCCGCAGTGGTCTCAGGTCTTTATCGGTTCCAGCTCTGATTGGCTCCAGTCAGCAGAGATGGAAATACAACACCCAGGTGGACGTGCTAATTTTAGCCCCCTTTGCCAGCGCAGTGCAATGGTGGGCCATCCCAAAATACCGTCTGTCGAAGCTGTCCAGCGCTCCAACATTGTTCCAAATGTAGCTGGCAGCGAGCTTGAGAGAGAGACTGAATAACTGAGATGTAAAAAAGAAGTAACCTTGTAACGTTTTCACAGGCCTCCATGCTGCCTTCTGCAGTTTACTAACCCTGTTTTCCAAAAAACAGAAAACTTGTCTGCTGCAGAACTGGTACATGGCTCTGGTCTACTGGCAATGGGAAAGCAGTCTATCGCACAGTTTTAACAGGTTTTCTCACATTGAAAAAACCCACATATACACCTACATTTAGATGGAAAGTGGGTATTATGACTCACTAGAAGTGTGTGGTAGTGTATTTATTTGCAGGGACTCTGCCCTCTGCCTGTGTTTTCTCCTTATTTTGCTGTGTTCAGGATGTTCCTGGGCACAGCACAAAGTTGAGTTCGGGACTTTCTAAAAAGGTAGTGACGAGGTGCCAGACTGTAAGCAGCATACATCCAAGAGTAAAGTACAAGTAACTCAAAATTGTACTTGGATTACAGTGCTTGAATACATGCACTTAGTCACTTTCATTCACCACAAAGCAACTCTCTGGGCCATATACGTTTTCAACAGTGTTTGTATCTGTCACAAAGATGCAGGTGATACCCCTGTGGTACTTCTGTGCAGTCCAACTGGTCTTAACACACAGACCCAACGGGTCTTAATAAAGAAAGATGAAAGCATTGCAAAGGCAGCCAGACAATGAAAATGAACAGCTCTTTGTGCAACTAAACAAGCCACTGCCAAGTTTTGGATCAGGTCCAACTACCACAACAATGCTCAGTCAGCAAACTATGCTTCATCCGCTTTGGTTTGATTTGACTTTGATTTAGTAATTTATGTTCATTTGACTCTCGTCCAAAACGTACCAATTTACTCCCCGCGGTGCCGGCTTCACTTCATCATTCGGAGGTGATTTGCAGATAACACGAGAGAGCAGCTCATTCTCAAGGCTCTCGCTTCTGATAGTAGGTTGTGTTTACTGTAAATGTTGCACAACAATAGATACAGTTCCTTTCAACTAATAACCTCTGCTCTCAGAAGCATTTCGTTACCTTCGTTAAAGCCTATTATTCTGATAGGAGTCATTCAATAGAGATGCTGTACATTTAATGAATAGACTGTAGGTGTGAACAGCATGTGCAAAGGTTAGTTCTTCCTTTTATTAATGTAACTAAAACTGTCCTGCAGCTCTATCATGAAAGGTTAGTTTTTTTTCTACAGCACTAAAAACTGGTTGAACACCAAAAAGTAATGGTGCAGTCTTACTTCAATACATCACAGACAGCTTCCCTCTTTTCTTTTGTTTTATACACATTCAAGACATTTGTTTAAACATGTTTCCAAGATCCCTGGGATTGGTGATAATGATTTTGAGCTTCCCAGCAGAGCTCTGACAGTCAGTGACAGTTTGTGTTCCCAACGGAAATCTCAATGAAGTGATAGTATAATGATCTCTTTTAGTTTAGACATTTGTTTGACTCACTCATTTATTAATAGACAGGAATACAAACACCATTAACTGGAGACATTTCTCGTTATCATCATGTAGAGGTTCACTCGCCTTTCAGAGCATTGCAGAGCCTTTACTCAATGTGGATCAGTGTTGCTGTACCTATTGTTGTAATGTATGTTGCAGCTGTTTACACTACTAAGATGTGCAGTTTGTGATGCAGTTTCAGCATGTTCAATGAGTGCCACCATCATACAGGAATTCTAAGGAGACCCCAGATATCCACTGAATTGTTTGGTGTTACCGTGGTGGTGTGTGGTCACTTGCAAGTGAACCCTGGTGCGGTTCGCTTACAGTGGGAAATGCAAACAGACTATTCAGCGAACCAAAGAGAGGAAGTGAGGTAGGGTGCAGTGCATTTTGGGAGGAAAAAAAAAAGCCAGCAGCGCAAACCGGGAGAAGCAGAGGTAAAAAAAAAAAAAAAAGAAAAAGTAGGAAAATATTCTCGTGGGCAGACGTGGATTAGTGAGGGGGTGCAGGCGCTTACCCCAAGACTGCATAAATTTGGTGTTGCTCCATTGTTTTTGTGGTGACCAAGCCGGCTGAAGGGGATGGATTACCGTTTTCAATCCATCAATGCAGTGTGAAAGTGAACCAAACCAAATGACAGTGTGAAATTCCCCTGTCCCCTGGACTATCCTGGTGTGAATGTGCCTTAAAACAGATGTTTTGTAGAGCTCAGTCCAGGGTGAATGGCGCTAAGGAGGTCACTGCTCCAGGTAGCCTTCTGGTAATAGCTGTTCTTCAGGCTTCTGATTGGCTAACCTCTTCTTCTTTGAGTGATTGGCAAACATAGGGGCTAGGGTTACATGGCGGCCTGTTGGTTTGACAGTAATTCAATTGTGTTTTTGCATTTGGACAGAGATGGTGTTTGTGGGGATGAGATTGTTGTTGTTTTTTCAAGAGGTTGAGTTTGTAGGACTTGTTACAGTCCCTATGAGTAATCAGCACTTGTCTGGTGTCTTGTGTCTTGAGTGGGAGAGGGGTAATCCCTTCATCTGGGTCATCAGGTGGGCACCCTCCTTCATTGGTGTTTCATTGAAAGGCCCACGACACCTCCAGAGGGCTCAGCGGTGTCACCTGGCATCCCAGGTGAGCCCCCCTCTGCAGACCAGTTTGGGTCCTTCGTCTTCTTCCAGAGCCAACTGCTGCTTTGCTCAGAAGCCTCTGATAGTGACTTGATTGTGACTTGAGGTAAAACCCATTCAAAATTACCTGTCTACTGGTGGACTAGGCCTAAGCCAAGCATGTTGATAAAAGGTCTTACAGTCAGGTGTTGTTACACCAGTCCTGGACAAAACAAGCTGCGAGCACATAACTAAATCATGCAGTTCAGAAAATCCTAACACTCTTGAATATATTATGTCTGTTTGCAGTTTATGTTTTAGATATGTGTTGTATCTGTAGGTCAGGGAAACCCCACAGTTTCTGAGAAACCGAGAAACAGAAAAACAGAGCTGTGTATACTGTAGTTTAGCGGCGTGATGATTCATGGATCTGAAGTAACACGCTGGGTACATCAGGTCCAACAGCTTGTATCAGTGTTGTTAACCACAAATGTTAACATCTATTAATAACCACTGTTTTGATTCTCCTATATTTTGTTCAAAATGATCTCCCTCAGTGGACTCTCTGTCTGTCTCTCTCAGCCTGTCTGCCAGTGTGACAGCTCACACACATGTCACATGTCCCCCTTTGCCCCTCGCTCAAAGAAAACACAGACTTGGCTCTCGTTTCCCGTGCCTGTGTGCCGGCTAAAACAGTTTGAGCGCTCTGAAGGATATTCTTTAGGCAAAACAAAGCGCACCGTGCTCTCTACTCATCTGTTCTTTTACCTAAAGAAAAGCCTCAAGATAACTGCACTCACTGAAGTCAGTAGATACCACAATGTAGTTTAATGTGCAAATGCATGTTGTAACGCTGGAAATAAGTTTGCGTACTATTGAGTTGCTTTAATATTAGTTAAATGTATGATAGTTAAATGTTTCGCATTCTGTCCAAAAACAGAGATCATGACTAAGTCTAGACATATGACATCAGTGATGGTTGGATTAATGGGTTCATAGATAGATAAATTGGTAGGTGGGTTGATTCATTTATTGGTGATTGATCAGAAATGCTCTTTAACTATTGTAGTATTGGATAAAGTTAGTAAAAGTAACTGTGACTTTTTGTTTGAAATATGACGCATATCTTCCCTAGCCACATAATGTTCTTACTCACCCTCGACAGGTGGTAGACACCCAGATGGCTACTTGAATGTTCAATCCCATAGGCCACTAGCTCTTAGCCATTTATTAGTTCATAAGTTCTCTCAGTGTGCAGCACGTAGCTACTTTCACTGCCAAGTTGAGTAGCGCATTGCTGCGTGTTTTACCTTGCTGAACTTATGGAGCTCAGCACATGCTGAATCTTGCCTGCACCTTTTAATATATAGTGCACTAATGCGATCCAAATGTGAGCAGGGTTCCTGATAATTGTTGGCACACGATCTGGCAGTTATGATCAAAACAGGTAATTTGTTAAAATTGAGGCCTTTTGAAATGATTTATGTTGGGTCTCAAACAATGACAAGCAGTGTATATATCATGTTTTTGTAACCATGTAATTCTAGGAATGTTTAAGCCTCGTTCAGACTCTCTTATGAAATTCATTAAAACTGTTCACTTAATTTAAAACCACCAGTATTCTACTTTAATCTGCCGAAGGGGCTTGATTGTTATCATAAAGTGCAAATACTAGCAGTTCAGAAATTTGAACTTAGATGTTGAGTTACCCATAAACAGTCAATAATGCAGTTTTAAAAATGTCACAGAGAAATTATTGAACAAATGATTTATGAAAGAATTAAGAAAGAGAGTGGGAGGGGAGGGCGGCTGCGGAATCCAACAAAGTATAGTATCTTATGCTCAGAAAAACATTCACTAAATTTACAGATTATTCCAGTTTTGCCCTTATTGTGAAAAAGACAATATTCTTTCCAAGCTGTTTCCATGGCTGATGAAAATTAATATTCCACCACCATTCCGGGTTACATGCAGCCAGGGATACAACCCCGGTTGAGACACATAGTCCGAATGCACTGTATACATGTCCAAAGAATACTCCTAAATGCTGGCATATCCCATATGTCTTTATCAGAAAATACATTTAAAATGAGGTCTAATGTGGAATGTCCAAATGGAAAATGCTATTCACATGACCCCTATCAAATTCAATATATTGTCATGTTCAGATTAATAGTGGATTATTAATGTGCATGTAAGCCTACCCATTGTGCTGATGTTGCTATGTTCAGCTTTTTAAGACCCCTGCTAGCCATAAGAAATCCATAAGTTTTGGCTTCCTCATGACAGCCAGGGCAGTAATCCTATATTCAGTATCCACTGCAGTCACTTGACATTGCAGAAAAGTGCAACTTTTGATCAAAACTGTGCTGGGAATAGTCCGAGACGGAAGTGGCTAGTCAACCACTGTCCTCTGTCACATTTTGCACATGGTGAACTTGCAGGTCTTGGCACACATTGGGTGGTGGCTGTGCTCAATGACTCATGTGGCGCCCAGTGTCTGAAACTTTCGTCAAACGTCTGGCACATGGTGTGTGTGTCATTGTAGCCAGTGACGCTGGTGGCTCTGCATTCCCCAGTGGCTGCTGATTGGTTGTGTAGAAGATGAGGCACAGGTGAGGGCCAATCAATGAACCTAAAGAAGGAGACAACACAGTGTGAGCAACTGCGTTACCAAGTGTCTCCAGCTAACTTGTTAAGATCATCCTTACAATACCTTGCACTTGCGTCAGTACTGGGTGGAAATGTCTTATTATTGCCAGCTCATTCAGAATAATCAACAGGGTGAAAGTTTACATCAGGCGTCATAAAAAAGAATGTTTAGTGATATTTAGTTTTAGAAGTATTTTGGAAATACTCCCTTCTGTTAATTTGTTTTTAACACGAGTTACAAATGTTCGACCTTTTAATTTCTTTTTAAGATTTAGTTCATAATAATGTCAGAAAATAGTATCAGGAGAGGATTTTTATTTTACCTTTCACTGGATCAGTTTATCTCATTGCAATTAAGATCTGTTTTACAAGCTATTACATTCTCCAAAACAATCACAAACATATCTAAAGAGGAGACACTACAGGTGAAGACATAGTTCTTTCATGCACTGGTCAATTTTGAGATTTAGGGCTATTTTGCTCCCATAAAATGTCCTCTTTCAGACTAGTGGAAAGACAATGTCCAAAAGACATATTTAGGTGTTTATTTTAGGTCAGATTTTTTTTGAAAAAGCACACATTTAATTCTATAATGCATCATTTGCATATTTAAACATAAAGTTTCAGAAACTTATAATACAAAAAAAAATAAAAAGTTATCAGCTGTCAAAGTTTCATTGAGATATTTATTTTTTACCCTTTTCATCTGTAGCATCTTGTTTTTGGTCTAAAAATATTCAGAGTTTTACAATACATACATTAAAAGGCTGTCTTCTAAAAATGAGTTTGTTTTTTCTCTTGCTCTGAGCCAAAAATCTCCACTTCAGTAGCTCCTACATACACTGAACTTTGCAGTATTATTCCTATCTATATTCTGACGTTTTTTACAGAGGGGTTTGTTCATATATCATTCATAGCCTGATTTATAGAACGTTTAATTCATCAAAACATGGCTATTTTTTCTTTTTTATTATTATTTTTATTTATTTATTTTGGCCGTTGACATTATTTTCTAATCTATGGATTGATACAAAGTTCTCTCTGTAAAACCCTTTGACTCTAATATGTATTAAGAATTTTGAACATGTTTTTTTTTTTCAATCTTAAGTTTTTTGTTTTGCAAATGTTTGCAATTTAGTGTTTTTTTTAAACAAGTTATACATGGTAGGAAAATGTAAAAAGACTGAAAACTATATAGAAAACTTTTTCACCATTTCTGTGTCCAGGATTTTTTGGATGGGGCTAAAAGCCTGCTCAATGACGCAGTGTGGCAACCCTTAGCATAAGCCCTGCCTTTCACTTTATAGGAATAAGAGTAGTTGAGCTTTGCCATTGATCGGAATTTTATTTGTTTTTTCATGCTGTTGCAGATTGAGAAGTATAAGATTGATTTTCGGGCCGGTTGGTGTCCTGACTCTGAAACTTACTTCTGCTCTGGTGGCTCAAACGTGTTTGGCTGCACAAGTCCAAATAAAGCTGCTCGATGGAGCATCCATTGTGGTGCTACAATTAAAAGAGGCTGTAGCTTTGCTGTGAGTGGGCGTGGCTTCAGCACATTCTGCAGACATGCCCTCAGGGTGTCAGAGGAGAGAATACTGCCTATTTTATCATGATAATTTGAAATGTAATTTTATATACCTGGTGACTTTTTAATCATTTGGATTTGACAGGGTGCTTAACAACACTTTTTTCTGTGCTGTGACAAACTCATTACTCATTACTCATATTTATTTTTACTTTACCCAAACTTTAATTAGATAATGACTTATTTGCATATTTAAAAATTCAGAAAACTTCTAAAACAAAAGAAAAATTATTGTCTTAATGTAAGTAGTCAACTGGGGACATTTATGGTGATATCTACATGTTGAAATGCTTGCCCTACATACCAAGTTTCAAAAGATTGTAACCCTAAAATCTAGATGTTGGATCAGTCTTTGTAATTGCAGTAGAGTGCTGTCTTGATCACTTGGCAGACTGCAGTCACGTTTGGTTAAAATGTGCTCGATTAGAAGTGAAGGTTCATAATGCAGGTCATCTCTGAGAGGGGACAGGTCAAACTGAGTCAGATACTGAAACAGAATGATTAAGTGTGAACAATGAGCAAAACCACATCTCACAAAAAAAGATAAATGTATCACCAGGATTGTTGTTTTCACACAGCTCTGACAGCTACCTATGATATGACATCAACACGGCCCATCTGAAGAGGAAAATTTTGATCCATTCATGAGTGTGTTGTGCCATTGTGCATGATGTCACGTCAGCCGTCTGTTGATTGACCGCCTTTATCATCACGAGTCGTGATGGGTGTGTTCCGCCCTCCCTCTGCTTGTTTTTAATTGTCGTAGGCTGGTTGCTTTTTTTAGGAAAGGCAGGGCTGGTGATATTAAAAGACCTGGAGGGGGGCTCGTGGGATAGTCCATAGACACTGATGCTCACGACAAAAGTGATGCTATGCTTAACACTGCACAGCGTGTCCCTGTTGCGTTGGCTTGCCCTTTGTTTTTTCACATACCTCATCGCTGGAAAAAGCTCTGGTCAGTGCTTAATCATCATAAGGGCAGTCTGTGAGCTATAACCTCTCTTAGTCTTTTTCATCTAGATTTAATCATCAGTAGTAAGCGTTCAGACCCACCAGACAATCAGTAACAGTTTGCTGCAGCCCTGTCAAATGATTCAGCAGATGTCCGTATTCCTCAGTGGGCTGCCTTTGCCTTAAGAGAGTTAAGTAATGTTGCAAAAGTAGAAGTGAGCCAATATAATCTTTCTTCTACTCTCTGCAGAATAATAATTAAGAGAACTTCCAAAAGGGCTCATTGCCAGTCTTGTAAAGATGAGATCATTGTGCAATGTCAAATAATTTTTATCAGCTAGACTGCCAAAGATTGGGACTAATGAAAACTGCAAATTGAGTGCAGTCAGCATTTCAAACAGACATTCCTTTTGAATCCTGCTAATTTCCCATTAAAGCCTTTATTCTTGATGCCAAATGAAGATGAATGGCGCTCGAAACTTTAAAGGTCCAGCTGCTGCATAAATATTTCTGGTGCAGAGTTTAGACACAGCATCAGCAAAGAGACCACCATCGTGTTTTCATAGGTTTGGAGAATTAACAACCTGTTTTATGAGAGAATGGAAAGCATTCAGATGCAGCTGGGTAGAGCTGCAGCAATTGATCGATTTATTGATTAGTTGTCACCCATTAAATTGATGTTCAACTAATTTGATAATCGGTGAGTTTGAGTAACTTTTTAAGAACAAAATGTCAACTTTATGACAGCAAACTGAATATTATTGGGTCGTGGACCAAACAAGACATTTAATTACGTCATCTCAGTTGGAAGCACCAATTGACATTTTTCACCATGTTCTGACATTTTATAGCCCAATTAACTGATCAATTAATCAGGAAATAATTGACAATTAAAATAATTGTTAGTTGCAGGATGTCAGCCAGGTGGTATTTAAAATATTTTTGCCAATGCTGTAATCTCGTAATTTTGTTCTCTTGTATGATAAAGGTGTAACTACAGAATATTTGTGCCATCACTGAGATCAGATTTTCTCCTCGTGTGTGCTGAGTGAGCAGACGAGACTGACGGAGGTACTGAGGGGGAGGACAGGATGAACAGCAGGAAAGCAGACAGGCGGAGAGGGAGGGGGGGGGGGGGGTCAGGTGGCGTGACTTTTTACTCCGCGGCTCACTGACCTTGACAATGGAGCCACAGCCAGCGACTCGGATAGCTCTCTCCGATAGCGTCTCTCTCTCTCTGCCTCTCTGTCTGTTTCTCTCTCTCTCTCTCTCTCTCTCTCTCTCTCTCTCTCTCTCTCTCTCTCTCTCTCTCTCTCTCTCTCACTGTCTCTCTTTGCCTTTTCCTCTCATCCCCCGTCTCTCCGCTTGCTCGTAGTGAGTCTAGCCCGCTGGCTGTGGCAGCCAAAATGCACCACCACCTCTCTGCTGCAGCTCACCCCCCTCTTACCTCACGTCTGCTCTTTTTCCAGACAAGCGGGTTTAAAAAGTCAACTGCGTATTGAGCCGTCTAGACTGAAGCCGGTCAGCAACCAGCCCTCCCCACCCCCAACTCCCCTCCCCAACCCCCCGACTTGTGAGTTGCTGGCTACAGTGGAAAAACGGATGAGGAGCAGGTGACCTTGCTGAGCTCTGTCCCTCATTTCTGGCCAAGTGCAAAACGGCTCTTTGGACACATTACATAAACAATATTGAACACAATGTAACAAAGCTCAAGTTGGACGTGTCGACAGTGTGAAAGAGGTGTTCTTTCACTGTAATGTTCTCGGAAATATTCACTGATGCAATGAGTGTTATAGCCAACGTGCAGTGCCTTTTCTTTTTGGACTTACCTCCTATTCTGAATGCATAAAATTCTTTATTTTAGCACATGAGTATAAAACATAACACAGTGTTTTCCAATCTACATATAACCAAGATAAATAGTCCAGTGCCTCTTTTTCTTTACAAGGTGTTAGCCTTTTAAACGAGGGCGCACTCTCTCCAGATGAAATACTAATGCGAGTGCCTCAGTGAACTCTCCACTCCGCTGCCTGTTACTCGTTTGATGTTAGGTTTTATGAGTAATTTTTAACTTCCTGTTTTGGATGCCAGTAGCAACTAACTGATTTACTTTACGCATGATTGTCATAATTGTGGTTCGTGTCATTTCCCAGTGCACAAACAGATCAATTGGTTGGGAAACCTTCAGTGTGAATCAGCTGACAGAAATGTGAAACATTCAGTTTGCGGCATTGCACAGCTCCCATTTCATTAGAATAACACCATTATTCCTGACAGTATATTCTTGAGTGGAGATGATGCGGTATATCTGCTGCATCACTAAATAAAGGATTTCATCTTCCTCAAACATATTTCAGAGCAGTTGACACAAACTGCAGGAGATGCATTGTATTCGGTGAGTGTGTTTTCAGTTCCCTCCTGTCAGTTGATGAGGTGTACTGTATGGCACCCCGAAGTGTGACATTCCATGTAAAGCAGCGCGTGATACTTTTTTTAAGAGGTGTCTCCAGCCAACAAGTGGCCCCACCATGTGCAGTAAGATGGCTTTATCCTCCCTGGTAAAACACAGCATTGACAGCTTGATTTTCCAACAATACATTTAAACTATTAAGCTGTCCTTAAATGCCAGAGTCTGCCTTTCAATCTTGTGTTACACTTTAACTTGTCTTGGTTCACTGTGCAATTTAATCATTTAATAATGTAACTTAATGCAGAGATGTTTGAAAACTACTCTTTCCAGACAAATCCCATCAGGTTTGCAGCTCTTCATAATATCTATAACCTCGGGGCAATGCCATGTGTGTGATGCCACAGGTGTCATCAGTGGTTGTTGTCGGTGTAAGGTTAATAATCATGGGTAGTTAAAGCTCACAAAATCCGTCTGTGATCTCTGTGAGACGCTTTCTGTTTCTTAAAAGGCACGACAGAAACTAACTCAGTGGCGGCTGGAAAGTGAGCAACGCCTTTGCATTTTGCATGTGGAACAAAGTGCCTGACTCCTGTCTGGTTATCAGATCTTCTTACAGTTCATGAAAGGGAATGAAGGAGCAGGAAGGATTTCGCTTCTATTGACCGCAAAGTGTTTGCAACTGTCAGTCACCACTTATTACATATGAAAACAGGGCAGAGTCCAAGTGTCGGGCAACATATTATGCAGAGAAATTCTGAACAGCATATTTGCACGCAGTCTTGCTTTCTGGCCTCATGTCAGACTGCACTATGAAGAAGAGAGTTGTGAGTCCAGATGTTTAAGCTAGTCAACATTTTTAACTTTGTTGTTACTGGTGACTGCATCCTACAGTATAAGGCCCAGAAAGACCAAACCGAAATCAAAGACCTAGTGGCAACGAAGGCTGACTCTTGCGTTGCCTCACGTCACCTGTGTCTCGGCCGTAAAGTTGCACCTGAACACAATGCAAAGGCCACAGCTAACAGCCAACTAGCATGTACGTTATGTGCGTACGTGAGAGGGAATAACTCTACATACCAGCAGGTGGCAGAGCTATGTATTCGTCTTAAAACGGGAAACCTGAAGACAGGACGGATTCAAGATGCTAGTTAGCCACTTGGCACATTAACAACTCAAGCCACTGTTGAAAAACAAAGGATTTTTCCCACACTAGCGAACAATGACATAAACGATTATAAACTATTTCTACTAAAGAGCTCAATGGCCAAAAAAATAACCTTATGTAATATGACAAGTTTGTTTAGATCTCTCGCCCTCTTGACATAAGTCGTTTGTGTCAGTTCCTCACTTCTGTTTCTCTTCTTGCGCACTGAACAGAACTGCCAATCACAGTGATTTTATTCAGGCTCAGCCATCCCCGACACCGATCCAACATGCTGAATCGACTGATAAAAGTCTGACATGAGCTTACTAGTGCTGACACACTGCAAAAACTAGGGCAACATGCTCATCAACAGCTCAACACTAATCAATGGCCATACGTTGGCTTGGTGTCAGGGCCCACTGTACTGTACTGTAGTGTAGCATACATTTCCATAGCGGCTGTTAACCTCTGTTTGCAGTGTGCCGAGTGAGTGATTACACAAGGAAAGGACTGCAGGCCCTCGGTGTCAGGAGAGATCTCACAGACGTGTACCCAGTGCTTCATCCATCCCACCTTGGGAAGCAAGGGTTGGAAAACCAGTCAAGCAGCACATATTGATTACCCTCTAGAGAATCTGTGCTGGACCTTCGGAGCGCAATATGTGAAGCTACTTAGAAACTTCTCGTTTCTTTGGTGGTTTATCTCTCTTACATCTTTGTCTGTCCCGCCAGTGCAGCCCTCCCGCCCACCTTCATCTCCGCTTTCTTTCCTTTTCCCACCCATACAGCCTTTCTCATCCTGTCATACCCGGGCCGGTGGTCTGTCCCTTTGGGAGGTTAAGGGGCACTGTGGGTGAGAGGGCAGTCAGCAGGTTGAGCGGGCACCGTGCTTGCCTTTTCCCACAGCCCGCGTCAAATGCTGCTGAACCCTGACCCCAGTGGGTCCTCACTCTCAAAATCGGTGTGGAACGCAATTCAGCCAGCCAGACCCTATTCAGGACCGGACTTTCCATTTGAGGAGAAAAGAATCCCCCCACCATCCCAATTGTGGTCAGTGCCCTCCCTTTGTCTGCTGGTCAAGCAGGGTCGGACGACCGGCCGCCACTAGCCAGGACAAGACTTCCGAAAAGCCTATTCAGCATGTGATTTGACCCCCAGGTTCCATTGCTGACTCACAGGGATCAAACGCTGGGAATCTCTGGGGGTTCTCCTCCATGGAGTTTTTCATCCATTGAAACTTACCCTTTTGGCAAAACTCGAAATGACTAATGATTTTTTTCTAAAACATTTCCTTAATGGCAAACAATGATTGATAAATCTGGGACTCCTGGAAGAGTTTCACCCAGGCCTCCTTTTTTAAACACCCCACTTTTGATGGTTGTTATTTAATTTAAGCATAATTATCTAGAAAGGAAAGAGCACGTGGAATAGCTTTCGTTTTTAACTGTTGTAGTATGAAACGTTTGTTCGAGCCATGGCTGGGGCTGCTTGTGCTTGGGCTGGGCCACATCGTTGGCTGAACACTCCTGATTTCCTGGTAGTGGTTAAACCCAGCCAGAAGCAGTTCAGTAACAGAAGGAATTAATAGTGCATAAAAATAAACACATTTCCTAAAGTACATCAGATCCCACTTGTGGTGCTGAGTCCTGGGGGGGCACTGCAGCTATGATGCATATACACAGAGACATTACTGACGTGTGGATTTAACAAGTTTCAGCTATGCAGAGTGATCTACACCATGATTAGTGAAAGTTGGAGACAGACTTGAAACAGCTGGAAAAGGTGCGGTGGAAAACAAGCCTTGGTTTCATTATTTCCTTTGTTTTATGATTAGTTTCTTATTCTGTGATTGGCCTTTTATGCCATTTTCTGCTTTGTTGCCTTCTGCTGTAAGAAACATCTCTGTGATTAATTTACAAAACACACACAAACATGTACATGTGCACAGACACTCACAGAAACAACATGTGCACAGACACTCACAGAAACAATGTGAAGATGTGGTCATAATTACGAATAGGAGAAGGTATGCAAGACAGAAAAGGTAAGAGACTCCAGGAACCTTGAATTTCAAAAGGGATAGTCTCATGGCATATGAGAGTGTGTGTGTGTGTGTGTGTGTGTGTGTGTGTCTCCGTCTCCGTCTCCGTCTGTGTGAGAGTGAGAGTGAATCTGTGTGAGTGTGTGTGCAGACTCCAACTTGACGCATGGTTTAAATCTTTTGCAGAAGGGGAGCACTTTGATTGTAATGCCTCGTGCTGTGTGCTGAAGCGGGGGCCTGCTGCAGCTTTAAAGCTGGTCAACTGTCAGGACTGGAGCGTGAAAGGGGGGCCCCAGAGTGAAAGGGGTGGAGGGTCCCACTAGGGGGGTCCTGGAGGAGGAGGGGTGGCTTGTAACGGACCTCCTGGGCTTTGAGGGCCCTCTGTGTGGGCTGCTACAGCAAGGCGGCCCTCTTCACAAGAAGAGGAGAGGGAGGGCGGGCTCAAGGGAAGGTGCTGGTGCATTGGCCCCTGCAGCAGGGAGCATGGGCAGGACGCCAGCTCACCCGTTCAAGTCCCACATACCAGATGTTCCTTGTCAGGGAGCTCTTGGCCTTTAATAAATTGAGTTACTGTAAATCTGTAATAAGGCAAGGCAAACATGGGCACCCCTCCTCCCCCACTACACACACATCCCAGATATTCTGATCTCACAGACTTTTCTTAGGGTCCTACGGGTCAACCCCTGGTGAAGGGGCCGTGTCCCAGCTACTGAACCTGCCAATTATTTTCCAACCTACACAAGAGGACGGATGTTTTCCTTCCCCTATGCCCCCAACCCGCACTCTAACTATAGAAAATGTCATTCATGCTTTTAGACTGTAACATCACAGGGCTTTTTCAGGGACCTGATGCAAAGAGAAATGTTTTTTGAGGTGTTATAACAGGAACTTACAGCATTAGTTTTAATAATCCTGTTTGGGCAAATAGTTTGCCTGTTTTAATTTGACCAATTCTGAAGGTCCAGTTGCTCATCTCTTCCTGGACTGTTCAGATAACTGATCTGGTCCCCAGCAGAGCTGAGCAATATGGTGGAAATCCTAATCACAATACTGATAAGGATGTTCGCCACTATCAATAAAAAACCCAACTTATTTTCAAATCAGTTAACTGTGGGTAACATGAGACCAAACTCTACATATGTGTAAAACAGTTACAGTTAGCGGTGTAACAGAGCACAAAATTCGGGGCTTGGTATGTACCTCTCTTTTGTGTTCACAGTTGGATACGTTTTTTGTACAGCAGGTAAAACTAAAATAATGCAAAAAAAAAAAGTGTTATTGTTTTTAAAAGATGTAAATAATTAAATGGTGGCTCAGTGGTCATAATTCTTACTGTAAAACTTAAGGCACTCATAAACTGGCATGTTGTCAAAAGGCAAAAATAATAAAAGTATTTTCATTTCATTTATTTATTTACAAGGACAGTGCACATTAATCAACATCTCTGTAAATGTGCTAGTGTTAGCCAGCTGGCTAATTTTCAACCGCAGTCCTTTGGCAAGATGTTTTCCATCCAATAAAAGGATAAACTTCACAGGACAAAGACAGCATAAAGACAGCATTACCTACTACTACTACTACTACTACTAGTAATGTAGATGTAATGCTCTGTCATAAGACTATGACTTTTTGATAAATTAGTTGCTACTGATGTCCAAACCAGGAAGTGAAAAGCAGAGCAGGCGAATCAGAATGACTAAAACACACTCATGAAAACACACTGTATTGGAGCTCACACACTTTGACCAAATGCTTTATTTTGGTATTCTCTTGAAATGAGTACGGTTGTATATATGCAGCGAGAAACACTCCATAGCATTAGTTACTAGCGTTGAAATAAAAATGACATCGTTATTACTTTGGTGCAGTCTGAATCGGTAGTGGGAGGTTGCCTGAATAATGCGCGGAGAGAGACTCGCCTTCCAGTCTGATTTTTTCTTGTCCTGCCAGTTGACATATTGGGCCGATGTCATAATCCATGAAATTTGAAAGCGTACTCTCAGATTTTCACAAATTCAGTTGAACGTTGTTGGCGTACATTTAGACACAAATCGTTGTCCACTGAGCTTGACTAACCCCGCTAATTGGGCAAAGCCAACTAGCATGCTACAGCTGATAGACCACAGCTAGTGCAGTGCCAAGACTTTTTAGGTAAAACTCACGCTCAAGAATTTCTATTCTGTGTGTGCTAGTAGCAGACATAAATAGACAATTTTAACAGTAAAAGGGTGTACCGAAAGGATGTTGCATAATGAATCGAATATCTTGCACCAAACACATATACATGTCATTATACCTACCGCTTGTAATATGACTTTTTGTTTTGTTTGTAATAAGAGCTTGGAGTATTTGAAGGATTATAAGATAATTCCATCGCAGTATGATTCTGCTGAAAGTAGAGAAAACATTATTGAATTATCACCCAGCCCAAATCCCCAGTGTTAAAGTATGTTTGAATGTGTTCTGCAAAAACGAACTGCATCTGTTGTTGTTGTCGTCTGCCAGTCTTGAGGCACGGGTCATTTACCCAGGTAACAGCAGCCAGTGTTTGTGGAAGTCATCTGATCTGCTGCAAGAAAAATAAAAATAAATGCCTCTGTGCTACTGAAAGGGTCGGGAAGAATGTCCTCTGCGCAGTCTTGGTTAGATTTACAGCGCCTCTGAGGATGGCTCTGATCTGGCAGTGGTCAGTTGGCTTTGAAGAGAAGTGCACAGAAAGTGAATCACTTTGAACCTGCACTGAGCTGAGCCTGTGGGAGACCCACGGTCCCACCTGAGTGGAACAGGACAGTAAATCTAGAGGCAGCTCAGTTTTTACACTGTGACATGGGGACTTAAGTCTTAATTTGTTGCCTGCTGAATCCCCTGGTCCAACAGTTCTACAACTGTGGCCTGGTTCCAGGGTGGCCTCATCGCTTTTACGTGCTTGCTAGACCTGGATTGTTTCCACAGCAAATGAAAGGACTAAAGTGAAAGTCCATATCTTTCTGTCTTTCTCCCACTCCCTGTCTCTGTGCTTGGACTTTAGGTTTAGGGTCCTTGTATTGTATTTTTTGTTGCCATGGATTTTTTTAAACTTGCATTCTTTTTCTGCATTTGCTTTCAAGCCCTACTGCTGGTTCTGCATGGGCACACGCAGACCAACACAGTTACTTTAATTGTGGCTAGTTTTTGAACTACAAAATTTGAGACAGGGAGGTCGCCAACAGTTTCAACTGCCTCTCCTTATTGATGATTGGCTTGCTGGTCTAAGCCGATTGCCCCTCTGCTTGTATTTTTAAAAACAAGAGGAGTAAAGAGGCAAGTTGAAAACAACACGTTGAACAACGGCAACACGCAGCCATTGTGAGATGTCTCTTGCAGATTTTCTTGCTTTTGTTGACTTCAAGAACAACCTACCTGTGTCCTTGCTGTAGATTCGTCCACAGCACAGCAGCAGTACAGTGTTGGAGAATAATGGCGACTCATGCAAGGATGAAAATGATCCAGAGTCTCGCTCTACTTAATCTCTCAAGACAGATTCTGCAATTTACATTGTAGAATCTGTCGGCAGCCCTGTGTGAAAGACGACTAGAGAGGGGAGGGGAGGGCGGGGCTTTCAGTTTGAACGATGCTGCACGTTAGCCAATCACAATGGAGGGGGCGTGGCCGAGACGTGCAGGTGCCCCCAGGAAATGTGTACCTACAGAAACAGCAAGCTCCGCGTCCATAGCGATCCCTCCACCAAAAACGCTGTCTTGTCAATGTGAAAAATTTTTTTTTTTCCAGTGGATGTCTTAGTTACAACATGATTGAGCTAACTGGAGTAGTTTCATGTTCTATCCGACAAGGAGAGGCTTTTAACAGATGACGTCCTGATGTTAGCTTTGCTAACTGTCCCTGTCAGCTGCAGCCACTGATGCTCTCTAGACATCGTGATTTCCCCAAACTGAATAAATACCTCACATAGCAACACAAAACTGCTTTACTAGCTCAATCATGTTGTAACTAAGATATCCTCTGGAAAAAATATTTTATTCACGGACCGTTTGAGTTATTACCTTATTTTTATACAGTCTATGGTTATTACAGACACCGCTAACGGCTAACGTTTACAGCTAACGGTTGGACCCGCTAATCTACGATAATCATGTTAATTACAAAACGTGCACACAGAAATAGTAACGTTTGTTCAATCATTGTGTTTATAGACTTAACAAACATCAGATTAGTCTACACGGTGATATAGTGACGTGAAAAATGTGATATATAGCTAAACTCTGCTGGTTTTCTACCCGAAGTATTTGTAAACAACACGGCGATTCCCTGGGGGCACCACCGGAAGTGAAGGGCGTGAGCGATCGCCGAGGCCCCTGCACTCCGGGCTGTGCCTTCAGAGGTAAAGGAAGAAATTTTTATTTATTTATTTATTTTACCGATGGATTTCCAGACTGAGCTCCACTTAGTAACTGTTTCGAGCTTGACAATGAGAAACATAGCGACACCAATGTCTACAGGTTGTTAGGAGAAGTTTGCCATCTGGGCTTTCTGTCAGACTGGGATTTCTTGGTATTGGTCAGGCAGTTAATCATGGTTTGGGTTGAAATGAATAGTTTTCTGCCAGAGAGCGCTGAAGGCAAACTTCGCTCTTGTGCACAACACTTATTCCATTAAATTCTGTAGCCATGCGGGAAGCTGACAGCAACAGTATGCTATTGAAGGTTATATTCACAATGGGATGCTAGGTGTTGTGTATATCCAATAAATAACACCAAAATGTATTTCTTTGGGGCAGCACATAGCCTAACAGAAAAAGTGTAAACAAAGGAACGTTAGCCTTGATCCGGGAAATGATAATTCATGTCATATGTCAGCTTTACCACAGCGTTGGCACAGAAATAAGGAGAAAGCAAACCTGGCTGATGTTGGTGATCTGACAGGCTAACTCCTCTAGATATAGCTATGAATTAGCTGGATGGTTAGCTATCATTTTGCTAACATTAACTAACCAACCCTTACTATATACAATGTAATGTGTCCGTGAAGATTGTGACACCAGTCACCCTAAAAGTTTCCTTCTGAGTATAGACTAGCCAAGCACATAGCATATCTAAGTATAACAGGAAAGGGGGAAGTTGATCAAGATACTGTCAGATTCCAAGCGTGCTCACCTTTGATTAAAGCACAAAGCAAAAAGGGCAGGATTTAGGAATGGTTAATTGTTGATGGTGCAGGGTTTGCCAAGCTGAGCCCTTCATACTCCTTTATCTGTGCTGTGCCACCTGTTAGCCATCCCAACTAAATTCAGAAGGAGGTCTTGAAGTCCTCACTTCATATAATCTGGAACCAAAAGGTGGTAGTGTCATGTGCCCCACCTACAGGTAATACTTTCACTTAACAGATGATCAGGTCATTATCCACCTTGGGTAAGGCTCGAGGACAGTAATCCCCTTCAGATGCAAACCCTCAGGTCCATTGCCGAAGGTGTTACAGCCTTGCTTAAATAGGCTTTAGGTTTAACTTGTTGGCCAGCGGGCTGTTTCATTTGACACCTCCCACAGTTTGTGGTGCAATGTTTGTTTTTTCACAGACTTCCCAAGTGTTCCTCTCTTGGGGACCTCCGGGCTTTCGCATGTCTTTAAGGCTCTTTAGGTAAGCCGGAAAAGCAAACAAAGGCATATCTATTATATGGTAAGTGGATCTCACATTACCCTCCCATTTCAATGCAGTCGCCAGTGTGGGCCACTTTCCAAGTGACTGATATTTTCACAGGGGCTAACATGTCAAGGGATGGTGTAATTGATTGTCTTGGATATTTGAGCATGCCACTTTCCCTCGTTCAGAGACCCCCTAATGCTTCCTTCTCCAGTTATATGGCTTACTCATGTGGTGAGGTTTTGACACATGACGGTGAAGCAGGGTAGACATGTGGTCATGGTACATATTAGGACAAGGGCATTGGAGGCCATATCCTCCATTTTATGAGGCACATGTATTTTAGAGCTAATACTAAAAAGTCCCCTCCAAAATACCTCATGACTAAATACATATAAAGATGCATTTATTAAGATGTTTGGCTGCTTTCTGCTGCTTTTCCCATAGGTCACTTTATGCACACATGCTCTGAGGTAGCCTTTGAACAAAGGATGTTATTTTTGTTGCGATGGGGCCCCTGCTGAAGTTTATCCAAATGAAAAGCTCAAGGCTAAAATCACTGGTTCTCCAATGAGTTTATTGAGTAAAGCTCTCCTTGCTCCACAGAGGAGTTTTGATAGTTGCCTGCAGGAAGGCAGTGTTTGAAGGATAACTTATCTGACTAAGTCTTTTTATCAGCTTCTCTTTCTGTTTTGGCTTTTTTAAAACATGGCTGAGAGGCAAAATCTTCTCAAGTGAACGTTTCCTGTTCTTCCTTTTATGATCTTGTTACTTAAACAGGGAGAGATTATTAGTATTATTTGATATTATTGAATTTAGTTTCGATATTTTTCTCAGACTTTTGGATCCTGAGGCAACTGCAAGAGCCAGACTTGTCAAAAAAAACTTACCCTAGATGAGAAATTGAGAGTTGACATCGCAGGTCATTTAACTTTCTTTTACGATACCGATCTGCCGTAGCTGTGTATCCAACAAACCTGACTCTGTTACATCTGGCTTTGCTGTTAACCTCTGCAAGAATGCTAGAACTGACTCTAGATTTCCCAAATACGCACACATAGCGCAAGACCAGTGAACCACAGTCTTTTTATCAGAAAGATCCTGAACATGGCATGTAAACTGAGTGTACTCAGTTGGCTTGGACCTCTGCCATGTCACCCTTGAGGAAGGCACTTAACCTGAATTACTGACTGAATTACTGAACATGACTATAGGAAAAATATAGGGTACAGATAAAATAATGAGAATGCTCTATGGAAACTTACTTCAATTTTGAAGTTAATAAATCATGTTGCAAAAACGATAAAGGTGGGTCATGTAAGGCTGCATGGAAGTTATCATTTGTCAGCTGCCTGTGTACTTTTTTTTGCACAAAGGCTGTTTTTGGCATGTACTGTCAATAAGTCAGTTTCTCTCAACATTTTAGATAAATGAACAGTTTCTTTAAACTGTGACAAGTATAATGTAAAGAATAGATGGTTTGTCATCTTTTGAGCTGTTTTTCTTTCTTAAATCTTAAGCTTAGAACAGTTCACCCCCCAAATCAAAAACACATATTTTCCCTCTTACCTGTGATGCTATTTCTTGAACTAGATTGTTTTGGTGTGAGTTGCTGAGTGTTGGCGTGAACGGCCATAGAGATATCTGCCTTCTCTCCGGCATAATGGAACTAGATGGCACTCGGCTTTTGGTGCTCAAAGCGCCAAAAAGAAAATACATTTGAGAAACTCAAGATAATCCACAGACCTTGTTCTGAAAAGTCTCATGTAGGAACTATTTTCTTTCTGCTGCATTACACCCACCAACCGAATCACTGGGCAGAAAAAAGCGTGCATCTATTGCTAGCGTCTCATGCTGTCACGAGCATGAGCCTCTCGTCCTTGGGTAGATGCTCGCTTCCTTCTGCATGGTGATACAGTTTGTGGATGTACTTTAGTAGAAAGAAAATAGTTTCGACATGAAACTCTTTTGTTTGGCGCCTTGGGCACCACAAGCCAAGTACTGCTAAATTTGAGAAAAGGCAGTCATCTCTGTAGCCAATATCTCTAACACGTGGCAGCTCAAACCAAAACAATCTAGACTGATAAATAGCACTACAGGTAAGAGGAAAAATATGTTTTGTTTTGTTTTGTTTTGTTTTAATTTTGGAGTGAAATGTCCCTGAAACTATAAATAACTTCCTACTCTGTGTACACTTAATAGCTGTACTGATTGGCGCCTTGATAGAGAAGCACAAGAAAAAAAAGCAAGTTGAGGAAAAGAATGAAAAAAGAAGGAATTTAACTTCAGCTCAGATTGTACATGAAGTGATTTTAATACAGGTTTTTTATTTGTTCGTCTATACAGCCTATAATTTAAGAATATATAAGCACAATACCACCTGCTTTCTACTTTGAATCCTCAATTTTATTTTTAAACTGAACACCACTGCAGAATAGAGGATATAAATTTGTGAAGGATAAAGATTTGTCAGGGGGGTTTCTCACATATATTCTCAGCATCCAGCATTATCCACCTCCATGACTAGAACTTGGCCTCAGGCATCTTTTTCTTCTCTCTCGTCCAGTCAGTCTTTTCTTTTTTTCTTTTTTTTTTGCCTTTGTCTGCCTCCCTCATGTGTTTGGTTGGTCAGGAGGCCAGAGCAGGGCTCTGCTGGCAATAGACATCNTCTCTCGTCCAGTCAGTCTTTTCTTTTTTTCTTTTTTTTTGCCTTTGTCTGCCTCCCTCATGTGTTTGGTTGGTCAGGAGGCCAGAGCAAGGCTCTGCTGGCAATAGACATCCGCCAAAGCTCTTTTTATTCTGCCAGGATATCCTCTTGACATGACATGATGCCAACAGTGACCATCGCATGTAGTAATCTGGCATAGGTCAGGAAGCAGCTGGATGCACGTGCCATGCATGCCGAGCCGCTGTCTTAAGGAGCCTGAGGTAGGCTTGCCAGGGTTGGAGCTTAAGCTTAGCCGACTAGCTGTGCAGCCACTCCCTGCAGACACTGGGTCACAAACTGTCAAACCTAACGATATACCTTTAATGAAGTGGTATTTCCTTTAACTTATTTTCCAAAAAGTAACAGCCAAATTGTCTCTTTTAATCAATGTGTACAATTTAATCCAAAAGCTGAAAAAATGTATTCTGTCAAGAGGAAGCTTAGTCTTGATGGCCAAGTTTATTTTGGTTTCTCTCCCGCAAATAGCCTAGATACTGATAGATACGGATTTCCAATCGTGATTAATTAGGTACCTAGAAATGCCTTCATGAGCACTTTTCAATCCTGACCAACTTGTCTCTCATCTCTTCCTCATTTAATCATTTGATCAGTTGCATTCTTAAAACACCAATTTACATTTTCCATCATCAGTCAATTTATCGTCAAACCTACTTACATATTTCTGAATGCAGGTAATTGTTAAAAACAACCACAAGCCATGATTTATTAAAATGTTCTCTACTTTTACCTTCAATTTTTACCTTCTTTGTGCAAGAATGCGTCAGATGTTGGTGCCGGCGGCCAGTTTTTCATGTTTTATTTTTTAAAGAATTACTTATAATTTGATCATTTGTTACACGAAGATAAAGTTTCTTCCATATAGAGTTGTGGCTTATTGGAAACGACAGTGTGTTCTAAAAGTAGATCAAGATCAAGTGTTTTGGCTTTTTTAAGGCTTTAATCATGATACAGAATCCTGGGCAGGAGAAACCAACTACTCTTTCACCTTGCAAGTTTCAGTTGTTATTAAAATGGAATGATACAGTAATGTTGAACATTACTGTATGCAATTAAATGTAAAATCCAGCCCATCCAAGTTCTCAGATATTGCTCTGTCCACTCTGCACTTCTAGTCACTAGAAGTCACTGTAACCTTTCAGACCTGTTGCCAAACAGTTGTGCTTTTCTTGAGTGTTATGTCTTTCCTCCTAGTGGCTGGAGTCCAGCAGCAGGAATACAGTTGACACAGGTGATTACAGATTTTTTGACACCCTTATGCATGTATAAGCCGCTTTCTCCCATGCACAGGGCAAGGCCCCCGGTCTGTATGACCTAGAAGAAGCTAGACTGGATGACCCAGTGGTCATCCTAGGAGCCATCTGGCAACCCGCGTCTTGTGTGGCTTACCCTTCCCACTGCCTCACGCAATTCCTTAAGCAAGCATAAGTGTGCTTAGGAGGACTTAATCTCAGAGAAACTGGTTTGGGCCACACTGTTGACTGCCAGTGTGGGTGCACCCGGCTGTTAGGTCATGGGGTTCCTTCAGTCATGTAACACTGAGACAGCGTTTTTGCGATGTGTCCCGTCTGCCCCTTGTGGAATTACAATCTCTGGATTTGATGTACCCTTTCAATGAAACTTGGCCCCTTATGAAGGTGTTCATACCATTAGGTATTAAAGGAGCTCTATATGATATTAAGAGCACTAATATAGCAGCAAACATATATTTGCTATGTAAGGATGTAGTGGAGTTATAGCTGCTTGAGCAGAGAATGGAGTCACGCTCCCTTTGTGTGTGTTTAAATCTGAGCTGCTCTGTTTGTTGTTGTGGTAGACAGTCTGGCAGAACATGTATGTTAGTGCATGTGTGTATCCCACTGGCTAGCTAATCGCCATCGCTCTGCACTGCTTTCATATGGCAGTTACCGCTGATAATGGGACGTTGTCATTGCAAAGGTGTGGCACCGACTTTCTGGTTTATCCCTGGTTAACACAGTTAGCACTGTAGCCATTGTTAGCATTGTATTCACTGTTAGCATCATTAGCTGTTAGCTGCCAGCTCCGCCACTTCTATCTTGAGAGCCATATCCAGAAAACCTGAATCATAGATTCGCTCTGAATGTTGTTTTGAACTTCTTTAAGTAAGTGGGAGATTCTTTGGAATCTCGAGCCCTTTTTAAACACATTCCTCAATATTGTTGCACACAATATCCGCCATTGCTTTTTTACACTGAACCACCAATGCCAGCATAATGCTGCTCCAGTGTGTGATGGTAGATAGCATGCTAGTGTTCTGGAAGCAAAAGTGGCATGATGTGTATCACAACAGTGTCTGTGTCTTCTGCTAGCTTCATGGCCGAACAACAATGCTCCCCCATTCAATGTTCGTATGTTTTGTAAAGAACGGCGAGGCGGCATACTGGCACACCAGTCCCTCCTTGACCTGGCTGTATAGAAGGGGCTTCAGCCTACTTGTCTTTTCATGACTGCACAACTGTAAAGCTGCGCTAAAAACCTAATAAGCCATCTGGTATGGTTGGTAAGATCAGTTGTCCGGTCATACCGAGGATAGAAGGTATTCGCCACACTGTCAGATGCCCCTGGGTGTGTTCTGTTGGCCCGCGAGGCAAGGAGGGGAAGCGAGAGAAGCTTGAGCCTGTCTGCACTTGCACAGAGGTCACTGCTGGCCTTTTGACTGTCTGCCAGTGCAGGGGCCAGAGTCTTCCAGAAGAGGGCCTTGGCTACAGGCAGACAAGTGAGCCAGCCAGCCAGACAGGCAGCCAGCCGCATCGTCTGCAGTCTAGGTCTGGGGCTAGAGCCTGGACTAGGGCAGCTCAAGTTACCCAGACAGATTTGTTAACACTGTTTGGGTCCGCTCGGCTTTCTAGCCAGGCCTCTGAGCCAAACGCGGCTGAGGTGACTTAATCTGTCATTAAACTCACATTACACCCGGACAGAGACTCGGCTCAGGGGCAGAGACAGCGCTCACTCTCCCACTCACTGGCATGGCTGGCTGGATTTGAGCAGACACAAAGAATACCCCCTCCTCCTCCTCCTCCCTATCCTCTTCATGCCACACACCATGGCACAGCTAGACAGCCCAGCACGGTCTAGACAAAAGCAATTTCACTTGAAGTTGAAAAGTCATTTGACTGTGTGACGGTCACCTGTGTGGATCTGGTACACTTTACAGGATGTACAGATGATTTTGATTCAGAATATTGAGGTTATCTGCGATTTTGATTTGCAGAAATTGTTCAATCATCAATCCTTGTTTTATATTTGCAGAAATGTGTAGAAATACTATCCAACACTGAACAGATTGTGAGTGAAGTTGTAACGGCTGGTCGTATAATGCTTTTAATGGCTTGACAGCTTTGGTATTTCTGCTGTGATTGATAAATGTCCCCTTTACAGTCTGTGTCCTTTTACAATGTGAAAACCGTATAACGATAATTAGGACCGAAAAGAAAAGGTCTACTTTGTGGTAAATGTAGAGTCAAGTTCTTCATCCTTTAACAAGGAAGATAACTGAGGATAAAGCATTTTAGATTGTAATATTGTCTGTCATGTTTCTAACAGAGCTATGATTTTAGTTTTGATTTTTGTTTAAGTATCTTTCTCCAGATGGAGCCCAGCCCGTATTGGTTTACAAGACACTAACAACAACCAGGATGGCCACATGACCAATCATAACATACAGTTACACATATTCAAAAAGAAAACATGTAAAAGCATTACATTTCCATAACAGTGTTCCTTTTCCTAGTGTCTTGCCGAGGCAAAAATCTACTAATTAAAGCTATGAAAATTTTATCCATATACTATGATGGACAACGGATGATTATTGCAGCATTCGCACATGTTGTTACCTGATCAGTGCGACAGACACCTTTACAAACAAACATAAAACTGTCAAACTGAACATGAAAATGACTAAATCAGTATCCATGGTGGGAAAATGTAGTTTTATTGCATCAGTGACACTGGTAGCATCGCATTTCTTTTTCTCAGAGCTGCTGACGGTACATATATGTCTTTGTACGTTCTTCACTGGCGATCAGACAAACAGGAGGAGATGGCTGAACTCCGCTCGCATCAGGCAAACAAAATTGCTTCCATTGCTCTTCGCTTGGAAATGTCAGAAACCCTAACAACCTGCAGTACCTTGAGTGGAGGTCTAAGACATTGTTTCCCTCTGCTGAAATTTGTTTTTACCTAACAGCTGGTTCTGGTTCTTCCCCCCAACCTCACCGCACCCCCACTGTCATGAGCAGCCAAGAGCCAACATATGAACTTTATAATCAACTGTTACAAAGAGCAGTGCCAAGCCAGCAAGCTGCATATTTCCCAGAGAAGAAGATTTTGATTTAATTTAGTTTTATTCTATTTTATTTATTTCTTCAGTTTGGCTGCATTCTGGACACAAAGCTGTGTTTGGACAGTTCCATAGCTGTGTCTTTGTGTGTTTGTAAATGATTTTGTTAAGAAAACACACTGTGCATGGAAAACTAGTTGCAGTATGGATAGGAATGATACTCAGGGCTCTTGCTTGTTTTCGTTTTTACGTTTTTCGCCTCTGAAATCTGTGACACAGCATTCAGTCCAGGGCCTTTCTTACACTTTCCTTAAAATGATAATCCTGGTTCCCACTTCTGGTCTAAAACCATTCCCAAACTTTTTAATGGAGGTTGTAAAATCTGCGTTTTTTTTGGGTCCCACCAGTTATTAAAGCACAAGATAATGCCATCTGCTTTCTCCCACATGTTTGGAGATGTTTTAGTCATTAAAAAAGCCTGGTCTGGCATTTACTTGACATAAAAACCTGCAGACCACTGACCCTAAATGATGCATGGTTTAGAGACTTGTGATGTATCTGTTGCTTTAAACATTTATAAAATAATGAATATTTATTTGAACTTAAATGAAGATTTTGTCCATGTGAATCTGACTAAACAGGACCCCTTATACTAATGAGTTAACACTGAATGTTTTGACTGACTGTGTTCTCTGTTTTTGCCAACAGGTGAAGAAATACTTCGAGCTGGAGCCGCTGGCCCGAGGGAAGCGCTGGATCCTGGAGGGCAGCACCACCGACAACTTAGAGGCCGTGAAGGAGAGCTTTGGTCAGTTCATTAGCCTGTTGGAGGACAAAGACACAGAGCCTGCAAGGATATGATGCTAACGCCGCTAATGCTAAGAGACATTAGTGGCTGACGACAACGAAACACCACATCCTGCTGGTGCCCATGTACACACACATATACCCACTCACGCACAGACACAAACATGCACACACGAGAAAACACAGCAGACGTCGGCCTCTCCGTTGGAGAAGTGTATTGTATGTTATTCTCCCTTCACTTTGCTCTCATCTTTCAAACTAGAAGAGTGTGTGCCACTACAGCCCGTCAGAGGAAAGCTGCCATTAAAACCACCCAGTGTAAAGCCAGTTGTCAAGAAAAATCATTGAACTTTGCCCGAAATGGAAATCTTGTTTACTGCTGTCTGTGCCATTGTGATTAAACCAGCGGCACGTGGGACATGTGGCATTCCTTCAGTCATCAACGGACACTTACACACACATTCTCACCCTAACACACACACACACACAGTCACACACAGTCACACACAAAGTGGAGCCCAGGTTGTCTGTAGATATGTTTAACATCTCCAGTAATTACTTTACAGGATGTTTGGGTGGGCTCAGTTGATGTTCTTTCCACTGAGAAGTACTGTATGGCTGTCAAGTGTGCTTCTCAGTTTGACTCGCTAACAACGAATGTCGTTGTGTGATCGGAGTCAAAAACCTTGTGTTATGTACGGTAGTTACATATCGGTGCGTTACACCGTGTCTGAAAATATAATCTGAATAGTGTAGTCTGAGTATCTCATGGAGTATTATGTACATGCAAACAGGCATATTGCTGTGTACCCTCCTGTGCAGCCATACACAAGTACTACTAATCATGTGACTTAAGTGCTAGATGACTTTATGGAGACCATGTGGAGGAAGTGGGAACAAGTCTGAATGCTTTTATAAATGTGCAACTTAGGATATATTTTATAGCTCTGTATGTTAATCTCGTAGAGCTACGTTCGGATTTTTTATAACTCATACCACACTTATGAATTCTTTCAAATCAAAGACCAAAAAAAAAGAAGAAAAAAAAAAAACATTGATGATTGACAGGGCTGGCCGAAGCCACGAGGTAGAGAAGTGTGATGGATTTAGTTTCATTTCAATGTTCAGCAAATGTTTGTTTTTATTTTCTGTATTTTTTTTTTCCTTTTGAATTTGACATAATCCCTCTCTCAGCACCGGCTAGCGACTCCAGTCTCCCATCAGGGTGGAATACAAACTCTATCAATCAGCCACAGCAACAGCTGCATCTGACAAGTCCCTGTCCGACACCCTAATGCCTTCCAACTGTCTGTGAAGACCCCTCCCTGTCTGCTGTTTATCGCGGACCCCCACCCCACCCCACCTCATCCCAACCAACACCACCCCTCCACTCCAGCTCTGCTCCCTGTCCCCATTACTGCTCGGTGGGGCTTTTTATCCCAGATGCCAACGTTCAGCCCGGCTGCCCTCGTGTGGACTCCACATCTCTAAAATGAGTCGTATTCGTTCTGTCACAGGTGTGCTCGTCCCCAAAGATGTGCTTCAGTAACGGATAATGTTCACACCTCCTCCATGCGTGCTTTGTATTTCTGTTGCTGTTGTTTTGTTCAGTATTTTGTCAGGTTTTTAGAAATTCAATCACCTTTTGTACCTGACGTCAGATCTGCCAGGTAGTTTTTTACAGTCTGGATGGATCGCTGCATTCGCTTGAATGCAAACTAAATCTGTCATTGGACTTTGCATATCATCGGCTCACACATAGGTTTTAAAATATTAACTACAATCTCTTTTTTTTTTCTTTTTGTATTTGTTTTTCAATCATGCGTTTTGTCTAAAATAGCAATTAAAAGTTTTAAAAATGAAAAAATTGTCTTAGTCGTTATTTACACTTTGATCTCTTTTGCTTGTTAAAATGTTGAAGTGAAATATTTGATATATTATACTGGCACAATAGATGCAATATTGTCTTTATTTTCAGTGTTTTACTTTAAAATGGGAGTATGGATTACAGTTTATAGGTTTGTTAAACAGTATGAATATTTTGTAGCATAACGACTGATCTGTGTAGCTCATGTTTGTGAAAGTAGAATTTCAGTCAGACCAGGTATGGATTAGAAGACTGCATTCTTAGGTCTGTTTTAGGTAGATATTCGCACAAGATAACATCCATACTTCACGTATTACCATGAAAAGTGTGATGAGTTGAATGTTTGCATATGTTTCTGGAAGCATTTTCTTCACAATGTCTCGGATTTGTGATTTAAGGTGACCTGTGGAAATCTGAGACCTTGGAAGATAATCGGGAAAACGCAGATGAGCCGGTTGAGGTCGAGCCAAAGTTTAAAGAAAAAAAAAAAGAGCACTCAAAGTCAAAGTGGAGCAGCTGAAGAAAGTTTTGAGTGGAAAGTTAACCAAGTGAGACAGGAGTTCCTAATAAATATACTCTACTCTGTGCTACCTCTGCCTCCCCTTTTCTTCTCCTTTTGCCCTTCTTCCCTCTCTTTCAAATTAACCGTGTGGCTTTAATACAATGTGTGTCATGCAGGTTGCCCTGGCGACTCTTTGATCCTGTTTTCCAGTCTCTGCCTCTGGGGCAGACGTGCTTCTCTTCAGTCTGCTGCACACCAGCTCTGGAAGCTGCTGCAGCCCTGAGACAAACCATGGGCTGCTGCGCTCGTCTCGCTCCCCCCTTTTTCTTCCTGTCGCTCTCACTTTCTCTCTGTTTTTTTGAGCCCTCACTATCTCTCTCTCCTTGCCATTTTTTTTCTTCCTCTCTCAGGTTCTCTCCATCTCTCTGTCTCTCTCTTACTCGCTCTGCTTCCCTTTGGTCACGCCAAAGCAGCCCTCCCTCAACATGGGCATCCAGGATGCCCAGGGGAAGGGAAGAGGCCAGGACCTCAGCGAAGCAGCCCTCCCGGGAGAAAAAAGGAGAGAGGCAGGGGACCTCTCTTTCTTCCACTCCTCCTCACTCTCTCCTTCTGTCTGCACACTTGATTTTATTCCCCTGAAAAAGATGCAGCCAGTCCTCTCCTCCCACACTGAACCTTTACCTGCTCTACCTGTTTAATTGCCGGTGTCTGGCTCCTCTGTGCAGAGAGGTGTTTTTCTCTCGTCCTTGCTGCCAGCAGCCCCTCAGTGCGGCTCACAGACAAGAAGCTGCGCAGTTTTATTTTTGTTGTTGTGTGGTAATACAGTCCAGACTTTTTTTTTTTAATCAGTCTGTGCATTACCAAGCAACAATAACTGAGACATGGTGTTTACTGTGATGGATACAGTATCTCAAGATACTTTCAAGTCTCTGCAAGTTGATTTTTATAATTCACTAAAATGAATGGTAATTAATGGCTGCCTGGAAGGGAGGAAAAACACTTTGAGAAATCTATGGCAAGCCTAATTGTTGGCAGTAATATAAAGCGAAGGTGCGATTTGCAACAAAAGGGCGAAACATGCAGAAATGCCAGAGGGGTCCTTTTTAAGATTCTGCATGTAAAGAATGTCAGAGCGAGACGCCACACAAAAGCAAATTGAACTTCACCACAAACAAATCTCCAACATGCAAATCTGCACCCTCCAGCAGAGTTTATTTATCATTTGTCTTCTCGGTTTTGATTTTCTGACGTACGTAAAGAGCTCTGCATGTACGTCATTAGTCGCCTTCTTTGCATCAACAACCTGGTTACAGTGTGTACAGTACACACATATTACAGGTCACAGGAAATCTTCCATCAAGTGTGGATTGAGTTTAAACGTGGGCTGAACACTCAACACAGGATATGACAGTGTAGGAAGTCCAGAAAATAAATGAAGCCATGTGGGTTTTTAAAAAATATTATCTTCACACTTTTGCCACGTTTTTATCTTAAACAGCACAACCTCATCGTGACTCCTTAAACAGGAAATTAGCTGCCTGAGTGTTTTCACTGCAGGTCACTTTTCTCTCCCCCCAAAGTTTACATTATTTATTATCTATGATCTGTATTTCAAGTACCATCTGATGATCAATTACAGTAGAGCAAAGATACACAAAAATGAAAATGTTACCAAAAAACAAAGGTACTGACAGTGTCAAATTAAATGTGTTATTACAGTTTTTAGGATACGGTTTCAAAGTAAACATCCATGCTTACAAACAGCTGAGAATTTAGGTGTGTAAACTACAAATGAGTGGAATTGCATGTACAAATGTTTTTGATTTTGCATTTTTAATCTGTCAAAGGGTTGAATATTTCTTCCAGCAAAGCTCTAACAATTTAGGGAGACAGACTTTAAAATTGTACTGACCTTTTTGTTTGTAAAGCATCAATGTAAAGTGTGCATCATGTATTATTTGCTATCTGAATTCTAAGTACCATCCATACCATGATCTATCAAAGTAAAGAAAAAGCAACGACTAACAGCAATGTATGCCAAAAATGATATATACAATGCCAAAGTAAAATATCAACAAAAACAAGAAAGGTATTAACAAATTTAAAAATGTTATTTTACAGATTTTAAAGTAAATTGTGCAGACTACAAATGAGTGAAATTGCATGTACAATTGTATTTGATTATTCATTTATTTATTTATTGACAAAAGGTTGAATCTTATCACCAGAAGTGAATTTATAAAGGAATATTACAAGAGTTTGTGTAACAGACTTTAAAATTGTGTTGCTGCTTTTATTTGGGAAGCATTAATGTAAATGTGATCAGTGGATTTCCCATTTATAAATAGTGTGTAGTATGTAATTATAAGGATAAAAGTGTGCCACATGCATTAGAACAACCTACTAGAAGTATAAACAAATTTGGTCACGCACAACAAAATTAACCCTGTGAGCTTTGTGAAATGCAAATGCTCGACCTGACGGGGAACCTAACATTCGTTTACAAGACAAACACAATGCATGTTTTCTTAAACTCTGCAAAGAATGCCCTCTTTCTCTCTCTGTCTTCTCCCTTCTCCCATCCAGTGTGTGTGGCAGCGTTTCTGCTGATAAGACCCTGCCAGGAGGTGTAACAGATGTTGCCCTGACATCCATCTGGACCTCGTACCCCTGCTCTGCCTCCCACAGCCGATGCTCCACACAGGACACCCCACATTCCCGGCCCCTCACAGCGAGGGGGCAGCTCCCACCCCCCAAAAAAGGCTCCCCTCCTCGTGTTCCTCGAGCAGTGACGCAGCACAGACATCAGCCTTGATGCTGCGTTCAGTCTTGGTACGTGTGTGTGTGTGTGTGTGTGTGTGTGTGTGTGTGTGTGTGTGTCAGTTATCAGACGGGACCTCTGGGTTCATTTGAGGTGTTTCCTCTTTGTTTCAACACTCTGCTGCCTTCATGACGCTCTTGCGCACACACACCCCCCTTTGATAAACAAACACAAATGACGGAAATGCATTGATATGATGTAAGCTGGTGAGGAAATGTTCCCTGGACCAAATAATCATTTCCAGATACATGCGATGGTGTTTCCAGAGAGTCACAAATGTGCAGCACATTGACATCCTGACTGGTGTCACTCTACATATTCTAATTTATTTAAACTGACCAGTAAGTGCTAGTCGTGCTTATCCCAAAGTTGTGAGAGCCAAGCTGAGCTGTTGCTGTCGACCTCATGTCCGTTTTAATTAAATTTTATTAATTAATAGCAGCTGTGGATGAATAGTTGAAATTTTTAGCGGCCAAACCATTTCGGTGTGAAACGGTGAAGGAGCACGGCATGGTTAGGACTTTCTATTTCAGCCAAAACTATGAATTTTGATTATTTTACATTAATATTGATTATTTTTATAGCTTCTAAAGGTTATTTGACGATTATACGAGTTTAAAAAGACTCATGGAAGCTCATAGTGCTTCAATTAACAAAGCAAAAAGAAAAAAATTCAATAAAATAATTGTGAAATGTATAAAACCTTCACCTGATATGGAGTCGTTTCTTCTTACTGAAGCAAATAAAATGTTTTTAATTTCCGTTTCACCAAAGCAAACATTAACATCCTTGAAAATATTCAGTTATTTACCAGTAACTTACAGGTGTTTTCTTTTCCCCAGCTTTGTGTTTTCAGATGTGCAGCAGGAGATTCCTCAGAGCTGACGTCCCTGACGCTGTGTCTTCAGGCGGAGGAATCCCTCCTGTCGTGCATGTGATCCTGCAGGTTTGTGGTCGAACTGTAAAAGTAATGAACGGCTCAAACCTGATAGAATCTTAACGAGTCAGACCCCTGCCAAGCAGTGAGTGAGTGCAGTCTGCAGCAACATGCCACAGTCATTATAACCACTAAGTCATATTTGACTGATTGTTTCCCCTCACAGTGCTTTATGAGTCACTGAAGATTTTTTTTAATGCTTGTCCCTCAGTTTTATTATATCTAAAGTCAAGATCACAATACACAAGCACATTTGAGTCTATTACATTAGTCTGAATACATAATTTAATCTGAAGTGGAAATTGAGGATCCTGGGCAGCGAACCAGACAGCTGTCTTTCCACTTAGACCTGTTTGGACAAGGAAGGCCGTGTTCACACTGGCCCAGGATGACTGATGGATAGACTTTCTCATCATCATTCAACATTTTATTTTTATTAATGTACAGTAAGGATGCATAAACCCTCATACATGTGTGTATTTGTGGAACAGATTTGGCCTGCTGACACTTTGGACACTGCATCAACCAAACTTCATTCACCGCCTCATATTTATGAACCAGGATCTTCATGGATTCAACGCTAAGAAACTCCCTCTGCAACAGCAGGTAAATCAGAGTGAGTGTGAAGCATCACAGGTGACAGTGACCCCAGTTACAGTTTTTTTTCTTTATGTATTGTAGAACTTCTGGATCTGTGCTCCTACATTTGAGCAACAACACCTTTTCAAATAACTAAACTAACACATTGTTTACCACATGCAGACAATTGCTGTGCTACAAAAAATATGCTGGGTTGATCGGCTCGTTGATCCTTCAACAAATACTTTGTAAACTGACTGATTTCTACCTTTTAAACTGTGGTGGAGGAAGTATTCAGAGATTTTATTCAAGCAAAACAAGAAATACCTCAAGGTAAAATTACTACAAGTAAAAGTGTTGCATTCAAAATCTGACTTGAAGTACAGAAGTATTATATTATTGGACTATTACAGGTATGTAAAAGCCACAAGTTAGTTTAAATATTATGCAAAATTCATTGTCAGGCATCGTATATATCAAACATGATGTATAAAAATGTCCAGAAACAAATGCATGTATATTGAATGTTGGTAAGAGTGAAGTCAAGTGCAGTTTAGTTGAGCAGAGAGCTGTGTTTGGCACAAGAGCATGCAGTTTTTCTACTGTGTAAGTCAATATAATTTAAACTTTTTCAAGTTTTAAACTGGATTAAATGTCCTGTCATTCACGTTGGACTGAAGTTACTGTGCCTACAGCTCGTTTGTGGCTTATTTTGATATCCAGAAGTAATGCCACAACTGTGTATGCTGCGTTTCTGTTGTATAAATGAATGAATAAATGAAGTGGACAAGCAGGTACAATATTTGCCTCTGGATTGTTGTGGTATAAACTGGCATAAAATAGAAATAATCAGTAAAGCACTTTGACATGTTTAAGTATTTGTGAGTTTTAGATGAAGCTAATATGATGCTCGTAGGTTTCCTGCTCGTAGGTTTCCTGCGTATGTTCGGATATTGACGGGCTTAAACTTTTGTCCTCAGAAAAAATTGTGGAAACCATGCTGTGCAATTCTACTCCGTCCCTTTGTGGCCACCTAAACGCCTCTTGTTTTTTCTGTGTGTTTGAATGCCTCGTCTGTTGGGTGACTTCCGTGGGATTCCAGCAGGCTTGTCACTCAGATTGTTTGTCCTGGGGACGAGATCTGTGTGAGTCCTGTTTCTCTTCCTCTCCGCTCAGCCCGAGTGCTGATGGAGACCCGCATCCCAGGTGGCCTACACATCAAAACAAGAGGGATCGCAGCTCTTGGTTTTCAGACAAACATCACTCACTTTCTTTGTTGTCTGAGGGACAGGGGGCATGGCGGTTTATCTCCAGAGGATCTCCCCCCGCTATCGCCTTCCACCAGCCCACCGCCCCATCCCACAGGAGCTGCTAAAAGCAAATGTCAGTCAAGGAGAAGGCGTTGCATTCCTTCAAGAGGTCAATTAGTGGTGGCCACTGAAGGATCTGTTGCATTTTTAAGAAGACAATTTAAAAATCTTCTTTTCAAGATCATCCAATCCAGGAACAGATTTATTTCCTTCCTCCTGTGGTCATTTGTCTTCACTGTTTTAAACCCCTGTGTGCGATGACACCGCTGTCATGCTACAGTCAATGTTTTGAAGATAGCTGCCTGTCTTCACAGCATACGTACCACACACAGCTCAGTTTGTTCTACTGTGAGTTATTGGACGCTGAGCCTGATTCACGACGTGCCACATATGAAACCTATTGCTCTCTCAGGCCGTGTGATGGGGTTCCAGTAGCAGCTCGCAGCGGAGCAGCTCCTGACCCATCTGTGCAGGTGATTCCTGCCCCGGCTAGTCCCCTCCAGGCCTATAAGGAGCACCGTGTCTAGGGGACTTTTATGAGCGTGACCTTAACATGCCCGTCTCGAGCGGTCTAGACTCAGTGCTACGTTTACTAGAGTCCCCGTCCCGCTGATGGCTATCAGACTTTTCGCTTTTTACAAGTGATTCTCTCTTGTCATAACTCTTTGAAGACGGACAGACGTGACGCTTTGACCATCCTTTTTGTGGACGTTGGAGAATTTACTGTCACAGCTCTGAGAAACAGGGAACAACAAAGGGGAGGGCTCTGACGTGCACTGCCTCTCTCTGCAGGAGAGTCAGAGGAACATGTGCAGAGTACAGCTGTGGTTTGGCTGCACTCTGAGAAGGTGGTGAGGCTTCAGAGCAGACGCCAGCTTTAAATTAACATCAACATGAAGTACAAGCTGGAGGATCTGGGTGAAAAGTTGGAGGGAATGTTTTCTTTGAGACAGGCTGAAATTAAATTAGAGCTTTGCCCCAAGTGACATTAGTTTTACACTAACACACCACAAGTGACATTCACTTTATTCACTGTCTTTAATCAAAGTTTTTATGAGCCCTGGCCTGTGATAACTGCCATAACGAGGTGACGCAGTTCATGTTTCGTAAGAAGCCACAGGTGATTAATCTGTCGCTAATATGTAGTAAATATTAAATTGTTGCCCATAAATTTGGCCTTTTATATATATTAGGGCCTGTTTGGTGTGCTGCATGGCACCGGGCCAAATACCGTAGGTGGATTAGCTCATTGAATCCAAACAGTTTACGGGGAAAGCAGCTCCAGTGACGACACTATGTGGGCAGCTTGCAGCTCTCAAAATACAAACGTTCCGTGTGAAAGCGAAAAAAAGGAGAAAAAGTGAGTCTTTCACAGGAACAATCTAGTAAACACGGTCGCTGCGCAGAGAGAGAACACCTGTGTTTTACCAAAGTTTTGGCAAGCAGCAGTCTGATCACTCACCGGGAGCCATATTTGGTCGAGTGCAAATTTAATGTTGCCCTTACAGCGATGACGAAACGCACCCTGACTCAGGCAGGAAGCTGCAAAGTCGGTCACAAATAAGATGTGAGTGAACAACAGAAACAGGAGAAGGTGCACAGCGTGGGGCTGAGATGATTCAGCGCTGCAGGCTGCAGACACAAACACGGGTTGGATAGTGGGAATAAGCTTAGAGCTGAAGCCAGAAATAGTGTTTAAGGTTTTGAGGATTAGGGTTAAATGTCAGGAAGGTCAAGTCAGAGACCAGTTTAGATTGGCTTAGAGAGGTTAGCTGGAAGGAGCTCGCTGAACAATTGGTCAGCTGGCAGCTAGAGTTCTGACTCTTTCTGTATTTTTACAGTAACCTACAGTTACCCAGGGTGTCCGACAAACCTGACCCAGGCCTCCTTTTTTAATGAAGTAATTTCCCAAATAAATCTCAGTGTCACCTTTTTTTTTAAGATGTTATTAAAATGTAGAGACAGTTCATGAATCTGAAATTTTACTTTGACTCTGTAAATAAAAATTGTGTTAAAGCCACAGTTCATATATTTATCAAACACACTACTTATTTTTCAGAACAAAATAAACCTGAGGCTTAAAAACACATAATAATTAACCATTACCACATGGCATCAGTTCTCAAATGTGTCTCAGTCTGTTTGAGAATTATGAAGTGTCTCCTGTCCAGTGTTTTAAGATCACAGGGCACTGCTTCTTCTGTTTACTGTTGTTTTGAGGATTGATCTTAAACATCCTCTAATTGGATTAACCAGTAGGAGAAACCCAGAAGAAGGAAATATGTCCACTGTCGTTACTCACTGACCAACAACAGTTTGTTTTCAAACAGCTATGTTCACAATAAAATAACTTTCAATTAATACTTTTTTTTAATGATCTGTTCTTACATCGGTAGATTTTAAACTTTTTAAAAATTCAATTGTAATAATTGCAATTTTAATTTAATTCAAAATCTAAGAATTCAGTATCAGTTTTTAAAAACACTTAGTTTTTCTGCTCAGATTCTTACGAATGCCACTTATTTTGTATTCCACTGCTAATACTGAAGCATTGTACCTGCATGTTAAAAGTCAGACTTAATGAACCGCTTAGTTTTAATAGTTGTATCAGGTCTACATCAGATACAGAGTGCAGTCAACAGCGTCACAGTCCCAACGGTTTTAAAGAGTCACAAGCAAAAACCAGGCAGCTGTATGTTTGTTGTTTAAACCAGGGTTCCTGTGGATCCTTAAAGGTATTAAATCTAATGGGCCTTAAGCTGTCAGAATCCAGTTTTCTGTACAGGCCCTGAAAATGTGGCTTCAAATCTTAAGTATTTCTCCAACACTGAATATTCATGTGTAAATATGCAACAATCAAAGCAAATAAAACATCTTTGGGTATGTTTCATTAAGAGTTGAAGAGGTTCAAACTCAGCTGACCTGCGTCATCAGGACTGTGTGTGTAGTCATGTAGTTGTTTATCAGTGACCAAACAACTGTCATCAGAATCTGATTTTTAATATTGCTAAATCTTAAAGGGTAACTGTGGCTTTTTTTTTAACCTGGACTAACCCTAACCCTCATGTTTTTCTGTCTATGAGACTAATATGAACAACAATTTTTGAAACTGATCCAGTAATGAGAGAGATGGCAGCAGGCAGCAGCTGTGCAACACCCACAATGTAACCAGATGGGGCAATTGTACACCTTCACTCTACGTCCCTTAAAAGTGGTTATTTTTGCAACAGACAAGCTCAGATTGTGATTATTTATGGCTGCATCATTCCATCAGGTAATATTCTGGATGTGTTATGCATCAGTCTATACACAATTCCCTAAATATTAGCCTAACAGTTCGACTGGAGTGGTTAAAAAGAATATTTACTGTAAATGCAGGTTTTTATACTTCTTTTTCAATCACGTGCTGTACATATGTACAATTTCAAAGTACTTGTATTTCACTGTTTCCATTCATGCTACTTTATGCATCTACTCCACTGCATTTTAGAGGGAAATATTGTACGTTTTAGTCTACTACATGAGTTTGACAGCTTTTTGCAGATTAAGATTTTACAAACCAAACCCATGAGTAATTTACCAAATATGATTCATTGCTGTGAAATAAAGTAACCAACAATGTAGTTAAAATTTGCTCCACTGTCACCAACTACAGCAGAAAAATGTTACTGTCACATAAATGCATCAGTTATAATTATTCAATAGTATATAACAGTACTATAGAACATTTAGAGGAGGCATTTTTCTACATCCCGAGTACGTTTGATACTTTCAGAATATTTTGCTAATGATACTAATGATAGGTATTTTCATTTAAAGGAATATTACACCCTCCAAATAATCATTTGTATGTCAGTCCCATATGTTACACTGAATTGGAAAGAAAACTATTTTTCTCACAGGCCTCCACGATGAACGAAGAATTCAAAAAAGGTGAACATTCTTGATGAATTGAAGTGATAGGGGACTGTGTTTAACATCAGCAAAACTATATCGAAACATCTGTTTACAAACTCTCAAATAACTCATGCAGTATAATCCAAGTCTCATGCATGCATGTCTGCAAAAACCCTATTTAAAACGGGAACTGCCCATTGGTCCGACAGCCCATTGGTCCGACAGCCCATTGGTTCGACAGCCCATTGGTCCGACAGCCCATTGGTTCGACAGCCCATTGGTTCGACATCCCATTGTTCCGACCATATTAAACTCATTGTTCCGAAGTCTGTTCCGAAATCATCATGATGCCCTGTGGTTAAGGTCTGGTTAGGTTTAGGCACAAAAACCACTTGGTTAGGGTCAGGAAAAGATCATGGTGTGGGTTAAAATGAAAAAGAAAGTGACAAACACATAAGCCGTGAGCCTGCTCCGCCTCAAGCCGGTCGCGCCGCACCATACGTCCGCCGCGAGCCGTTCAGCACCGCGGACAGTCGCACTAATGGGATGTCGAACCAATGGGCTGTCGAACCAATGACATGGACCCATTTAAAACACTTCAGCGTAAACAGTGCAGGCACGCTACTTGTTGGTGCATGACAGTGTTTATGCGTTAGTGTTTTAATCAGTAAGGTTTTTGCAAGAATGCATGTGTTTGGGAAGTACTGCGTATATGATTGGATAAATGAGACCTGGACTATACTGCAGTTTATACACAAATATTTTTGGATTCTTCGTTCACCACGAAGGCAAACAAGATTCAACGTAACACAGGTGAGTCATTGATATACAGTTGATTATTTGGGGGGTGAAGTATTCCTGGAAGTAATATTTTTACTTGTGCTTGTAATGGAGTATTCTGACAGTGTGGTATTGCTATCTTTACTCATGTAAAGAATCTGGATATTTCCTCCACCGCTTAAAATGGATGCAGTGTAATGTACATTATATTGAAGTTTATTCGCCATAATTTAGTTCTTTACGTTGCTGGTTAACTATATCTAATATGGGTGATTCATACTTTAAATAGTCACTAACAACCTGTTGGCATGGCAAAAACAACAGTGAATAACAAACGACAACTGTAAAGTCAGTTATAAATATGTAGCAAAGAATCAAATTTTAGAAACTGTAACACTTCCATGGCGTTTTTTTGTCACCTGGACAAAATAAAAAAAAATTAGCTGCTGAAAGTTGAAGGAGTGATATTCTCGCGTTCGCCTCAGTCTGTCTCTCGTGTTGCTGCCCCTCAACCCAGCCCCTCTGAATCTGCCTGGTTCACATACACAAGATTAAGTAGCAAAAGTGACATCCAAGACCAATCGGGCCACCCAAGAGAACCGCAACCAGCGGAGAGGCTGTCAGAGCCCCCTTTTGCAACATTAATCTTCAAGCCTCTCCTGCACTGCCAACTCACATCTCCTTCAAACAGGACAGGGAGGTAGAAAACTGAACTTTTCCCTCCCTGAAGATTTTCTCCTCTCCATCAATTAAATCTTTGGGGGACAATTCATCGTCACCCGCCATGTGCCAGACAACTTCAAACAGTGGCAAAATGAATTACTTTTCCAGACATTTTTAAAAACTTGCCTTTTAATTTGGCAAGGAGAGAGACGAGTGTGGACATAAGTTCAATTCGTAATCGATCTAAAGGCCTCCACAACGACGTCAGGCAGAAATTACACTAAGAATTCTGCTTTAAAGTGATTTATGCCTGAGAAAACTACATTAACTTGTCTGTAGAGGGCTGTAGAGACATTTCTCTGGTCTGTTCCACCCATTAATAAGACGTTAACATTCAGCAATGGAATTTATCTTAAACGTCACAGGGCTGCTAAAATAGACATCGAGGGATCTGCACGCTAACTGAGCTACTTGAAGCTAACCCTTTTGTCTTCTGTGCTGACCAAAAACATCTTTGATCTCTTTCAGGAGGACAACTCTATGGTGTGTTTGTGTGTGGGGGAGTTATCCTGACCCTCTGAGGGGGGTGGTGTCACGTCCAACCTGATAGCGGTGTGAATGGGAAAACAGAAAAGATGAATACAGCAATTGATAAATAGCGGAACATGGCTGTGTTATGCTGTGGATGCCTTAAGTCCCAGGAGAGGGCTTTCCTAACCCCAACCTTTCTTCTGCCCGAGACCTGAGAAGCAAAGTGGGACGTCGCGCCATCTAACAGTGTTCCTTTGAAGAGAGCGACGCTGAAATCAAGCAGCATGCCTCAAATACTTTCTGCTAGTTTTCAGTGAGACTCTTTGCACATGGCTGGAAATCTCTTGGAATATATCTACTTTTGTGGTGATGTTTTATCGTTTTCTTATTGTCAACAAAGTCCATGAAAGGACCAAACCAAGCAATGATCTGAGCTATTATAAACACATCAATAAGCCACACTGTTGCATGTTCAATCATAAATATTTTTATTTTGATTCAATCCCAGAAACATAACCCTGCTGCTGGAAATACTTACTAAAGCACCAAATGTGTATTAATCCACAGCTGAAAATACTCCCCAACAAATACATTGTTTGACTAGTATTTATTAAAAATTAGTTTACATCCGTCACCCCATTTTAAAGGTTTATGTCTTCAGTGGGAACCATTGGTATGGAGATGAGTAAAGCCTCTTTACCACAGGACAAAAGACCCAGTTTTTGATGACATACAATACTATGACGTTTTTACATGATTTGTGACGACATAGTATAGTGTGGTGTTTGACCGCTGCAGCGTTGCATCGCCTCTATACATCGAGCACCGGCACTATCCACTAAGCTACCGATGCCCCAGTTTTTACATGATTTTGGACGACATACTATAC